>NC_133655.1:122633793-122969878 GCF_009905375.1 Apium graveolens
AGACACAATCGAAAAACACAAGGCAGCAGGAAAAACGGCCCTAAACAAGGTTGCACAAGAACTCAGTGACACAAGAAAGGCAACACACCACAACACTCACAAGAACACACATATATATGAATATATATATACATACAACCAACAAACCACCAAGCTCATTGGGAAAAGGCGGCGGCGGAACCACAGCGGCAACCAGAGAGCACCGAGAAGAGCCGAAGAAGGAGGAGGAGATAAGAAAACAAGAAAAATGAGGAGCAAGAGAGAGAACAGAGAGAGAATCGAGATGGATCAAGAGACACAGCCAAGAACAAAGGGAAATTGATGTTTAAAGGAAGTGATAATGCAGCCAACATGTGTCCTACAAAATTTGATACGTGTTAATTTCTTATTATAAGTTGTTAACACGTGTCCCTGAATACCCGGGGACCAGATATAAATCCTGAATTTGAGATAAACGAACTGAGACATCTTTTAAAACAAATTCAAAAAATCCCGATAATAGTCTTGAAATATTTTAAATATCCCGAAGTTAATAAAAACATAAATTTTGAAATTTTAGAACAATTTTTGAAGTGCAATTTATACCCGCTTTTTAGCAATTAAACGAATCAACGCGCGGGTGAAATCAATCCAAAAAATTTCTAAAATAATTTTAAGATTCTCAGAATATTATAAACTTAATAAAATATGAGTTTCATGATTTTTGAAGAATTCTGGATTTAAATATGGATTTTACAAATAAACACAATCAGAAAATTATTTAAAGATAAATAATTAATGAAATATTAGTTTCTCAATTTTATAAAATCCTAAAAATAATTATTGAAATTATAAAATCATAAAACTAATTTTAGAGACTATCCAAATATTTATGAAATGAAAACTGTAATAAAATCACTTTTTAAAAGCGAGACAAAACCATATAACTCAATAATAAATCACGCAATCCAACCTATATACCAATAGATCACAGATAAATAATAAAAATCAACACACTGCTGCTAAAACCAATGCACATATTTTATTTAATTATTTATTCAAATATTACACTTTAAAATAATAAGAATAATAGAAAATATATGAGTCATTATATCCTTTCCCCCTTAAAAATATTTTGTCCCCAGAATCTAACTTAGCTAAACAAATGAGGATATTGATTAAGCATATCTGATTCTAATTCCCAAGTAGACTCTTCTACTCTAGGATTTCTCCAAAGGACTCTCATTATGGAGATCGACTTATTCCTAAGGACTCGCTCTTTACAGTCTAAGATTTGAATTTTTTGTTCCACACAGGTCAAGTCTGGCTGAATCTCAATGGGTTCGTATTATATGACTCGATTCGAATCAGGAACATAGGGCTTCAACATGGATACGTGGAACACATTATGGATGTGCCGCAACTGCGGCGGTAACGTTATCTCGTAGGCAACCTTCCCTACTTTCTTCAAAACCTTAAATGATCCTATAAATCTGGGGCTAAGTTTACCCTTCTGAACAAATCGTATTAATCCTTTCCAAGGTGATACTTTTAGTAATACCAATGCTCCTATCTCGAAGTTCATATCCTTTATATACAAATCTGCATTCTTTCTCTGCCTATCCTGGGCTGCTTCTAACCTTTTCCGAATTAACGCCACTGCATCTTTAGTCTGTTGAACCAACTCGAGGCCTAACACTTTCTTCTCTCCTACTTCGTCTTAATATAATGGTGATCTACACTTATGTCCATACAAAGCTTCGTAAGGCGGCATTCCAATGCTGGCATGATAGTTGTTGTTATACAAAAAATCAATCAAAGGTAGGTGTTCGTCTCAATTCCCTTTAAAATTCAAACCACAAACTCTTAACATATCCTCTATATTCAGAATTGTTCTCTCAATTTGACCATCCGTCTGAGGATGATAGGATGTACTCATATTCAACTTGGTTCCTAGACATTCTTGGAATTTGGTCCAAAACTTGGAATTGAATCTCGGGTCTCGATCCGATACTATAGACACAGGAACTCCATGCCTGGTCACTATCTCGTCCAAATATAACTTAACTAACTTTTCCAAAGAATACTTTTCGTTGATTAGAAGAAGATGCGCTGACTTAGTCAACCTATCAATGATTACCCAAATGGCGTCATGATTTGTTCTCGTCTTTGGAAATCCTACTACAAACTCCATTGCAATCTCTTCCCACTTCCACTGGGGAATCTCCAAAGATTGTAACAATCCACTTGATCATTGATGTTCCGCTTTTACCATATGACACACGTGACATTTGCTAACCCAATTGGCAATATCCTTCTTCATTCCTGGCCACCAAAAGTTTCCCTTCAAGTCTTGGTACATCTTAGTGCTACAAGGTTGGATAGAAAACCGAGAGTTGTGTACTTCGTGTAACACTGCATTCTTCAGATCCGTCACATTAGGAATCCAAACTCTAGAAGAAAATCTAAACAAACCTTGGTTATCCTTTTGGGTACACAATTCTTCTCATGTCAAAGTATCCAATTCTTGTTCCATAACTCTTTCTTGACACCTTCTGATCTTTTCCATCAATGCTGGTTGGAAGATAGTCTTGTACAGTTGCTCCTGACTTCCACTTGGTACTCGAACTTCAATCTCCATCTTTTCTAAGTCTCGTGCTAGCTCATCTGCAATCTGAACCATATTCAACTTCTCTTTTCTGCTCAAGGCATCAGCCACCACATTGGCTTTGCCTGGATGATAATTAATTGAACAATCGTAGTCCTTGATCAATTCCAACCACCTTCTCTGTCTCATGTTCAAATCCTTGTACGTGAATATGTACTTCAGGCTCTTATGATCCGTATAAATATCGCACTTCTCTCCATACAGGTAATGTCTCCACAATTTAAGAGCAAATACTATAGCTGCCAACTCAAGATCATGGACTGGATACTTCTGTTCATGAGGCTTTAGTTGTCTGGAGGCATTGGCGATAACATTGTCGTGTTTCCTCAATACACAACCTAAAACTTTCAAAGAAGCATCTCTATAAATCATAAAGTTTCTCATCTCATATGGCAATGCTAGTACTGGAGCTGACCACTAGTCTCTTCTTCAATTCCTGAAAGCTTTATTCACACTTCTCCGTCCAAATGAATTTCTCATTCTTCCTAGTTAACTTGGTTAATGGGGATGCAATATTAGAGAAATCTTTTACAAACCTTCGGTAATATCCTTCTAGTCCGAGAAAACTTCTTATTTCTGTCAGAGTCTTCGGTTGCTCCCACTTGGATACAGCTTCAATCTTTACAGGGTCTACCTTGATGCCTTCCTTACTCACCACATGTCCAAGAAATTGTACCTCTGTCAACCAAAACTCACACTTGGAGAACTTTGCATACAATTGCTTTTCTCTTAACCTCTGAAGGGTAATCCGTAGATGCGTTATGTTATCTTCTGGAGTCTTTGAATAGATGAGGATTTCATCAATAAATACAATAACAAACTTATCCAAGTACTCCTTATACACCCGATTCATTAAATCCGTAAAAGTTGCTGGTGCATTGGTCAATCCAAACAACATCACTAGGAACTCATAATGGCCATACCTTGTTCTGAATGCAGTCTTGGGAATATCTTCGGTCTTTATATTCAGTTGGTGGTAGCCAGACCTTAAGCAAATCTTTGAAAAATAACATGGCCCCTTAAGCTGATCAAACAGATCGTCGATGCTAGGCAAATGATACTTGTTCTTTATTGTCAGCTTTTTTCAGCTCTCTGTAGTCAATGCACAAACTCATACTTCCATTCTTCTTCTTTACGAATAGTACTGGAGCATTCCACGGAGAAATACTGGGTCGGATAACTCCCTTATCCAATAGTTCCTGAAGTTGCTTGGCCAATTCTTTCATTTCCACTGGAGCCATCCTATATGGAGCTTTAGAAAATGGTTCGGCTACTAGTATCAAATCAATGGAGAACTCTATTTCTCGATCAGGTGGTAATCCTGGCAATTCTTCTGGAAAGACATCAGGAAATTCTCTTACTATGCGGATCTCATCCAAGGTAGGGGTCTTTATCTTCGTATCCACCATATGAGCCAAATATGCTTCACACCCTTGTCGCAACAATTTCTTTGCTTGTAATATTGAAAGAAACTTCTTATCCTGCCTCTTTCCTTGATAGCTTATCCTTTTATTATCTGTGGTATGCATAACAACTCTCTTTTTCTTTAAGTCAATATTTTCCTTATACAGAGACAACCAATATATGCATAGAATAACATCGAAGTCTCCTAACTCAAAAGGTATTAGGTCGGCAGGGAAAGTATATCCTGGAATCTCTATGGAGCACTTAAGACAGAATTGACTTACGGGCACTTTATCCTTACTAGCCACCTATATGGTCAAAGGTTCATCTAAGTCTTCCAACATCAATTGCATTTTATTCACACAGTTCATAGATATAAAAGATTTGGACGCTCCCGAATCAAATAAAACGTTAACAGATACGGAATTAAGAGAAAGCATACCGGCAACTACATCAGAATCCTGAGCTGGAGATTTCCTAGTCATCTTAAAGGTTCTAGCTCTAGCGGTGCTTGTTGTTGGTCCGTGGGACACACTTCTTCCAACACTACCCTGGGTTGCTGATCTGTAATTCCTAGAAATATGCCCCACTTTGCCTCAACTAAAACAGGTTACTCATTGGGTCTCAGACTTGCACTCAGTGGGATAATGACCCTTATGGCCACACTTAAAACAGCTGACATTTTCTCTGCACTGACCACTGTGCTTCTTTCCACATGTCTTACAGTCGATCACTGGTTTGCTAAACCTTGTCGGGGTAGAACTAACTGAAGTGGTATTGGGCCTAGCCTGGGGAAAATTATGTCTCCTGAACTTCCTATGCTTATTCTTTCCAAACCGGTGCTGAAACTTATGACTTACTCCTCCTGATTCTGACCTAGCAGGTCCACCTTCAAACTTCCTTTTCTTCTTACCCTGCTAATTAGCAGCTAACCTCTGGTCACTTTCTATCACTAAGGCACCCTGAACTACCGAAGTATACGTCTTGAGTTGTAAGGCTACAACTCCACTCCTTATCTCTGGCTTCAACCCTTATAGAAACCGCTTCGCTCGCTGGGCTTCCGAACTCACATACTCTGGTGCTATACGGGCCAATTCCTTGAACTTAGCTTGGTGCTCTATGACACTCATGTCTCCTTGCTTCAACTCCAAAATCTCCATCTCCATCTGACTCTGGAGACAGTCTGGAAAGTATTTCTCCAAGAACAGTTCTGTAAATCGGGTCCATGGAATAGGACCTTCTCCTTCTAATGCTCGTGTAGACTCCCACCAATAATTTGAATCATTCTTCAGAAAATAACTAGCATAAACTGTCTTTAAATCCTCACTCACCTTGGTGAGTGCAAAAGCCTTCTCCATTTCCTTCAACCATATCCTGGAAGTAACAGGATCCACTTCACCTTTAAACTCTGGGTGTTTCACCGCCTGGAAAGACTTAAAACTAACAACTTGGTTTGTCCCCTTATCTCATGCTGCTGTTGGATTTGCAGCTGCTGTTGGATTTGCAGCTAGTGCTGTTGGATTTGCTGTTCTTGTTGCTGTATGAGCTGTTGTTGATGTTGTTGTCGTTATAATTGTTGTTGCTGCTGCTAGAATTGTTGTTGCTATTGGGCCAGCTGAGTAGACTGCTGACATAACAAATCTATCAATTCACTCATTAAGGGATGCCTAGTAGATCCGTTATTGGATTGAGAATTCTTCTTTAGTGGCATTCTCCTGAAACACAATAGTCATATATAGGAAAATGGATTGCACCAAGCAGTTTATACATATGTATCAGGAGAGTGTTGCCACTAAGATAATATCCTCATCCTCAGTTTAATTGGATCCATCCTGAGTGAATGATCATAATCTAGAAATTCCAGCAACAGAAGGAACAATAATAGTAACAATGATAATAACAACGCACAAGTATATATAAAAACTAAACAACGAAATAAAGCAGCTAGTACAAAATAACCAACAGAAATCCAACCAATACAACTGAAATCCAACTAAAAAGAAATCATCTGAATACACAACAAAATTGGTTGTCATAGCAGACTCCGCCTACTACAAACTACCACAACATAATGTACACATATAAAGAAAACAACTACAGAAATCCTGGAAGCCAACTCTGAGCTCTGTATCTCACTGTTGTAGCCCTGATCTAACCACTGCCACTGCCACCAATAGAACCTAACTCAAACACCAACCAGTTCACCAGGTCAAAAATGGTCAATAGATATAGCCCTCTCAACAGCAGTCTGGGTCAATGATCGCACACGGGCCTGCACCTCAGGGGAAGGGGCAGGGATGCCCTGGAAAGGTCCAACTGGTATCTGGTCAAGCTGTGCATCCAGCCCCGGGCTCTACTCTCTAATGAAAGATCTATTCACCGCTTGGTGAATATGGTAAGGAATCGGGGAAGAGGTACCGCTAGGGGTAAAGGGAGGAACCAGAGGTCTCGAAGAGGAAGAACTGGGACCACAACCGGGAGGAAAGTCCCTAACAGAAAACACTGACCTATGTACCCAGCGAGGACGGGCACTAGGTCCAGAGATATCCCTTGGTACAAATGAAGGAACTGGTGGGGAAGGCAAATGAGTCTCTTTAGCTATAACGTCCATGGTCCTCTCGGACTCAGAACTATCCAAGTCTGATGGGTTCTCCCGGGATAGGGAACTAGAGATCATAATAGGCCACCGCCAACAAGATAAATATACCGGAAGACACAACAAGTTCAAGGCAGTTTTATCAAAACATTAATAAATGTCAGGGTAACGCCATCGGAACCCTCGACTGACTCTAAGGTTTACTCTTCTATATGAGTTGCTAACTCACCTTAAGACACAGTTATATACCTTTTTAACTCAATCCCTAACCTGAATCAAGGACTTGAACCTGTAGCTCTAATACCAACTGTGACGGCCTCAACCCCGGGGTCAGGAGTTGACGTTACTAAAAAAATTACTAGAAATATAAACAACAAGATTATTATTAAAATATAATAACTCGACCTCAAACCAAGATCTGATCCAGGTTCAAGTATGATCCAAGCTACACATTATTACAAACCATTTATTCAAAAGTCTGACAAACACTAACTTATTCAGCAACTCATCAGACCGCAAGTGGTCTGATACTAACTACCTCTGAGGAGTCGGGTCTTGAAGGGGCGGAGACACAGTTTTGCCAAGGTCCGATTGGTCTTCTAAGCATCTGCGATATATATATAACAGGTTGCAAGGGTGAGCATAATCACTAAGCAGTACCAACATATGAATATCAAGATAAAAACAGTAATGTAAACAGTTATAGGAACAAAACTATAATCAATATAAAATCTGAATCTCTAAATCATTTGGAACAACAGTTTATAAAGGAAAGCTGAGATAACTGGATATCACTGACTAGCATGCCTTTAACAAAACAAATGTAGTTGTGTGTTGTGTAAATACCAGAGTCCAATTCTAGCATTCTATTCACATTTATAAATCTACTGTATCAATTACTTATACCTTTACGTGAATCGCAAAGCTAAATCAGATATGTAACGGATATGTGGAGACAGCTGATCAGGCTATCAACACCAGACGGCTCCAATTGCCATCCCATATACCTGTTTCGGAACTCAGAGACTAGCTAGGCCTCTCACCTGCTAGACTATTCGGTTATATAACGTGTGCAACCGAATTAGCCTCTTACGCCACCTCAATAGGCCTACTATGGCCCCTATGTATTCCATATCTGATCGTTTTATCCAGTTTTGAAAACACTTGTACCTATCACATTTCAAAACCATTCATTTTAACAGCACACGTAAAACTAGTTCACAAATCATTTTCATTCGAGATAGGTACCCTTTTTTGAAGTTACTTTTCCCCAAAACAGGTTTAAAACAGTGATTTATAACTATTGGGGATACGTAACTTAAAACATTTATGTTCCTTTATGAGAATAAAACAATAGTCTATTTATACGTACTGAACCATAAAAGAATGGTCAGGGTACTTGCCTTGCAACGCTTTCGGAAACCCTAAATAGCTTTTACGCTAACTTCGGTCCTGGCGATACTCGACCGGGATCTACAATAACAGAACATCCTAGTCAGTTATATCGACATGCTTGATATCCTCAATCCCAATTATCCCCAATTTGAAAACCCGACTCGTATATAATATATATGCACACAATCACGTAATCACATAGTCCCTATTCAAATAAGGGTAATATGTTTCGTAATATATAGTACGTTTCTCGTATTTAAAATAAATTTTTAGAAAATTTTGGCTCCAACTTTTCTGTTTATAAGCCTACCCGTCGATTATAATCGACGTCAATCCCAACAAATCACAACAATCCACAATTTGTAACACAAATTTCAAAGTCCAAAGTCATTTGCATACGAAACCGGTTATACGAATTATTTTATTTATTTATAAAATTTAGGACTCAGATAAAAATCATCACCATCCACCGTCTGCTCGTAAGAATTCATCGCGGGCGGCGGCAATATTTTTGGGGCACCCGACAATTCGGATTCCAACATAAAAATTTCACCGATTATTCGAAATATTTTCCGCACGAAATTATGTATTTTATTTCACGAAATCCAATCAAGCAAATTCCTGCAGAGAATAATTAAATTAATAAATAAAAATCAATAGCACACGTGCATAACACAAACAAAATCAGAAAACACAAGGCAGCCGAAAAAACGGCCCAAAAACAATTCTGCATAGGAACTCAGGGACACAAGGAAGGCAACACACCACAACACCCACAAGAACGCACATATATATGAATATATATATACATACAACCAACAAACCACCAAGCTCATCGGGAAAAGGTGGCGGCGGAACCACGACGGCAACCGGACGGCACCGAGAATAGCCGAAGAAGGAGGAGGAAATAAGAAAACAGGAAAAACAAGGAGCAAGAGAGAGAACAGAGAGAGAATCGAGATTCATCGAGAGACACAACCAAGAACAAAAGGGAAATTGATGTTTAGAGGAAGTGATAATGCAGCCAACACGTGTCCTGCAAAATTGGATACATGTTAACTTCTTATTATAAGTTGTTAACACGTGTCCCTGAATACTTGGGGACCGGATTTTTATCCCGAATTTGAGATTAATGAACCGAGACATCTTTTAAAACAAATTTGAAAAATCACAATAATGGTCTTAAAATATTTTAACTATCTCGAAGTTAATAAAAACATAAATTATAAAATCATAAAACTCAGTTTAGAGACAATCCAAATATTTATGAAATTAAAACTGTAACAAAATTACTTTTTAAAAGTGAGAAAAACCCATATAACTCAATAATAAATCACACAATCCAACCTATATACCAATAGATCACAGATAAATAATAAAAATCAACACACTGCTGCCAAAACCAATACATATATTTTATTTAATTATTTATTCAAATATTATACTTTAAAATAATAAGAATAATATAAAATATACGAGTCGTTATATACTCTCTCGAAAGGATGAACAAATATCCTTGAGAGTTGCTAGGTTATGCGAAAGATATAACAATGTCACAATGCTTATAGCATGAACCTAATTGGTGCTTTATATAGAGCACAAATACACAATGTATAAGGAATACTATTCTATTGACAAGGAAATCTATACAATATTTCTGAGATAAAGTCATTCACCGCCTTGAGTTCCTGTTTCCTTTTCCTTATCGAAGATCAACTGATGTGACAAATACTGATTACATCATCCGTTGACATCATTATTCGTCGATATCATTATCCGTCGATATTATCATCCGTTGATATCATCATCATCATCCGTTGACATAAGTTCTGAAGTGAACTTCTAATAGTTTCTGCTTGATATCATCAATTGCTCCTAACGCACCGGATTCTGGAAAAAAATTCGGCCACCTTAAACCCTGACCCGTCGAGTTCATGTTGACCCGTTTGTGACCCATTAGAAAACTCGATTTTGATCTATAAAACCCCAATTTGATTTCTAAAAACTTGTTTCTGGATTTTTGCTTTTAAAAATAAGTCAAAAATTTATTTCTTTTATTTCAAAAATTATTTTTAATTATTGATTTTAATTCCAAAAATACTTTTTAGTTATTTAAAATTTCAAAAATAAATTCTAATTAATTTTTCAATTAATATTTATTTATTTATTTGGTCAATTAATTTAAATATTAATTGATTAATTAATTTAGTTATTTATTATTTAATTTTAATTGATTATTTATTTGGTATAATTATTCCTTTTGATTTAAAAATTCCAGAAAATAGTTTTGAGCTTTAAAACATGTTTCTAGATTATGTTTAATGCTCATTAATTATTTATAAATGATCTTAAATCCAGTTTCAGGTATTCGAACCTTGTTATTTATTTATAAAAGAATTTCTTTACCCGTTTTAATTCCGAAAAATGTTCAAAAATCCGTATTAAATGACCAAAAAATCATTTTATCCCCAAACCTTCTTTTAAAAATTATTTTATTCAAATACCTTACGTGTTATGTGCTATGTGCTACTTGATGATGTGTTATATGTCTATGTGATCATTTTTTGACTATTTAAATCATAACTTTAAATCCGTAAGTTGGATTTGGGTGAAACGAAGGATAGATAAAAGCTTGTGACGTTTGTGTGACGATTAGAATGAAATGAGATTGAGTATTAATAGATAATTGTGATGTGTAACAGAGGAAGCGAGGCATAGAAAAGGAAAACAAGTAGTTGTTGAGTAGAACAGGTGCAAGCGGAGTTGGAAATCAATTGAGATCAGGCAAGTTTATTCTGCATCTTTCTTGAAATATATTTCAAGTGCCCTAAACAGTTCTTGTTTTATATTGCAGGTGATTTGAATATACCTGAGATATACCATATGTTAGCATGTGATAGTTGAATTTCTTAGCCTTAAACCCTAACCAGATCATTTGATACTTGAACTGTAAGCCTTCTTCATTGTGAACCATTGATTGTTGATTTCCCAAATACTAAACCACATAAATACGATACTACTCCACAAATACATTCACACCATACACAAATCACTGAAACGGGTTTGGTTAACATATAATCACTCATAGTTTCTACAAAACCTGATAACAATAGAGAACTAAACCTTGTAGAACCATTAAACCATTGTTCATCCACTACCGAATTTTTTTAAGGCTTGAAGCCATTCCCCATACATACCTTGATATACCTTTATGATACTCATGAATTACAATATGCTTTGAGACAAATGTGTTATCAATGTTGATTATGATCTTGTTTTATTGAATTACACTATTTATCATATTGAATTGTTATAGAATTGGATGGTTTTCAAAATATGGACCAGATTCGTGGTCAGACCAGATTCGTGGTCGTATTAGGCCAACGTGTTCCTTGGATCCAGTATATAGAGTAGATCTGTGTGCCTTGCTCGGGGTTAGTGCGTGAATGATCAGCAGTCTAACCTTGGTTTTTAATATAAATGTGAATATCCAATTCTATTAATTACTAAACAAGAAACTTGATTCCTCTGAATAATTTCATTGATCATTGTTTAACCTCAGTTATTATTATTATGATTTGTTAAGCTAGTTGATCACTCTTGTGATCCTTTTTATGTTCTTTTCTAGTTAAGAAATAAACAGTTGGTAGCGAGGATCCCCAGACCAGTGTTCGAGCTAGGATTCCAGGTTGGGTGATGGAACGAGCTAGCAAGAGCTTTATGTTTTAGTTTTAAGTTTTGCAAGTTTGTAAGAATATTTTATTATCAGTTCTAAGTTAAACTAGTTGGGATTTGGTATGATGTAATATAAGTTAAGGTTGTGGCTTGTTTTATACTTTAACCTGTTGCGATCCATGGATGTGTAGTAAAGGATCATTGCATATATTATTTCATATACAGGTTGCATTGTGTCTGTATGTGTTGTGAACCCCAAATCTTTGACCCGAATTTGGACGATGTCACAGGTTTGGTATCAGAGCTACATGTTATAAGTCATTGAAACAAGCCTAGATTGTCGGGTTTGGGTAGAGGGTTAGGATTAGAGTTGAACAATAGAAAGATAGGACGTCAATAGGTTGAGTGCAACTTTGTAGTAGGTTTTTGGTATCATTCGTGTTGTGATTTGAGATTCTTATCTTGTGGTGTTGATTTCTCAAATAACAGCGATGGCATATCCTATTATTTTTCTACCATCTGATCATTCTGAGTCTTCTACTCGTGGACCGCCATCCTCACCCAGATCTGATCCACACCATGTTCTTCCACCAGTGTTAGATATATATAACCTCCTGTTGTGAGGGTTGCACCTCTGAGAGCTATTCCACCACCCCCCGATGTCCGGCCACCTATTCGAGGATCCCACATGTTGATTCTGGCTCTACCGGACATTCAGTTGTGAGCATATCTTTTTAGTTTACCACCTCCATTATACTATACCATCAGTTTGAGGCCTATCTTTTGGAGCAACAGACCCTGTTGAGACAGATTCGAGAGCTACACCATATCATGAATAGCAGAGATACTGGGAGAGGTGAAAGGGAGCTTAGAGGAGGATTCATGTATTCTGGAAGGTAGCTGAGGCTAGTTTACATGGAGCTACTTGTGAGTATGTCGCCCCAGATGCTTTTGTAGAGTGGGCTAGATGGGTTCTAGAAGAACTTGTGAGGCTTGGAAGACCATAGTTTCCTTGGAGTTAGATGTTAGTGTTGTTATGACAGATATTATATGTATATTAGTGATGTAGTGTGTTATCTATAGACTTTTGTTTTGTATATATAGACTAGACTTGCTGACTATTGGATAGGCATATTGTACTTTTGCTGAAAGGTTTAACACTTGTACTGCCAACTTTGACAAATATATCAGTACCTTTTTCGTTTCCAGCATTGTCATTTACATTACTGCATATGTTTTATCTTACTTAATTTACTGTACCAGCTATAAAATTTTGTGATAACATATACCCTTTCCATTGATTAGTTACATTCTGTAAAGAAACATGCAATTTACTTAGTTAAATGATTGAAAATATTTTCAAAAAGAAATACTTCGATTTTATAAAAACTTTTTGTAAAAAAAAGGATTTGATTTAAAGGTTAAATAAGTTGTTTGATTCTTTACAGAAGATGCCACCCAGAAGAAACACTCGTTCTACTACCCAGAATGAAGAAACCAACAACAACAACCAAGACAACTAGGGCTGAGCATTCAGTCAGTTCAGTCCAAAACCGGACCGAACCGAATAGATCGAAAAACGGAATTATCATTTTTCTTGGACCGAACTGGACCGAAATTGTATTATGGACCGAACAGAACCAAAAAAAATCGGTTCGGTCCGGTTTTGGACCGAACACACCGATTTTTTTTTGAAAAAAATTTGTATTAAAATTTTAAACCAAAAATTGTAAAATCTAAAATATAATTAAAGTAAGGTGATATGTAGATTTCTAAGAGTGTATAAATACAAGTAGAAATTAAAATTTATGAATATAATTTTTAAAATACATGTAAATATATATAATATAAAATTATAGTATTTATGATTTGGTCTACTCGGTCCGGACCAAAATATTTTTTACAAGAACCGGGCCGAACTGAATTTTATTTTGGTCTATTCGGTCTGGACTGAATAAACCAAATTCTGAAAAATCAGAATCGAACCGAATTACCGGTTCAGTTCGGTTTTTCAATTTTGGTTCGGTTTTGCTCAGCCCTAAAGACAACAACCAAAGTGCAAATCCAGGTCCCATAGACCCAACTATTTCCCAGATTCTTAGATCTTGGCCCAACAAACAATTGACCTAATTCAACAACAACAGAGAAAGGCCAATCCCCAGGTAACTTTTAAGGCATTTCAGGCAGTGAATCCACTGGAGTTCAAGGGTTCTTTAGATCCAATTGAAGCAATAGTTTGGTTGAAGGAGATTGAGAAGTCATTTGCTCTAGTCAAGGTAAGAGAGGAATAAAAGATGGAGATTGGTGGTTACTACCTGAAGAATGAAGCCACCTATTGGTGGGAGACTGTTAAAATACTGGAAGGAACAGATGTTATTACTTGGGATAGATTCAAGGAGTTGTTTTTTGAGAAGTATTTTCCTTAGTTTGTTCAGGATCAAATGGAATTGAAATTTCTAGAATTGAAGCAGGGGGATATGCAGTAGCTAATTATGAAAGTAAGTTTGAGGAATTTTTTAGGTTTGTTCCATCTTATGTAGACATTGACAAGAAGAAAGATAAAAGATTTCAACATGGTCTTAAGCCATGGATTAGAGGGAAAGTATCTATATTTGAGTTGGACACGTATGCGATAGTGGTTCAAAAAGCTATGATTGCAGAAACGGAGAGTGAAATGTTACAAAAAGATAAGGAATGTAAGAAAAGAAAGTTTGAAGGAAGTGAAGAACAGTCACAGGCAGGGAAGTTTTCAAACTTTGGTAATCAGAAGAAAGGAAAGTTTCAGCCAAGGAGGAATTTTAATTTCAGAAAGAAAAATATAGGCAACGGAGGACAAGGCAACCGTCCAGCCATTGGAAACCATCTGAATTACCAAAGGCTATCTTTACCCGAGTGCCAGGTATATGGAAAGAAACATGGAGGAGTTTTCCACAATTTAAATGTGGTTTGTTATAGATGTAACCAAAAAGGGCACTATTCAAGGGAGTGCCATAATCAACCAGCCAGAGAGCCAGTGAACAAGGATCAACCTACCAGGAATCAAGCGGGCAAGGTTCCAACAAATGGGTTTACATGCTTCAAATGTGGAAAGCCGAGACATATAGCAAGGGATTGCAGGACACCAGTTTTAGTAAGTAATGCGCTGAGAATCATGGGATCTACTCCAGCAGTGAATGAGCCTCCCAGAGCTAGAGTTTATGACATATCTGTGAAGGATGCTATTCAGGACACAGATGTTGTGGCAGGTACGGTTATTGTGAATTCTTTATGTGACAAAGTATTAGTAGATTCGGGAGCAACTCGATCATTTATTTCTCAAAATTTTGTTGATGAGTTGAATTAGACAGTTGAATTGTTAAATGAGATTATGACTGTAGAATTAGCAAATGAGGAGCGTGTATCTGTTAACCAAGTGTGTACAAACTGTGAGATTGAGATTTATGGAAATAAGTTGTATGCTGATTTGATGCCATTTAAGTTAGGAGAATTTGCGTCATTCTAGGAATGGACTGGCTATCTAAGCACGATGCTCAGATAGACTGTCATAACAAGAAGGTAATTTTGAAGACGCCGGACGAGAAAATGGTGAAGTTTAGAGGTCAAAGGAAAGCAAGGAATTTCTTAATGATGATTCAAGCTAAAAGGTTATTACGCCAAGGTTGCGAGCATTATATTGCTTATGTGGTAGATAGAAGTCAAAAGCCAACAAAACTTGAAGATATTTCAGTTGTCAATGAGTTTCCATATTTGTTTCCAGATGAGTTACTAGGACTTCCTCTGGATAGAGAAATTGAGTTTGCAATCGACTTAGCACCTGGAACGGAACCCGTATCTAAATCTCCTTACAGAATAGCACTAGTTGAAATGAAGGAATTAGAAAAACAATTGCAAGAATTATTGGAAAAGGGAGTGATTAGACCTAATGTGTCCCCATGGGGTGAACCTGTGTTATTTTTTAAGAAGAAGGATGGAAGCATGAGATTATGTATCGACTATTGGGAGCTCAACAAGCTTACTATCAAGAACAAGTATTCGTTACCTCGAATTGATGATTTGTTTGATTAGTTAAAGGGAGCAAAGTACTTTCATAAGATTGATTTGAGATCCGAGTATTATCAATTGAAGATTAAACATGAGGACGTACCAAAGACAGCTTTCAAAACTAGGTACGAACATTATGAATTTCTAGTGATGGCTTTTGGATTGACCAATGCACCGGTAACATTTATGGATTTAATGAACATAATTTTTAAGAAGTATTTGGATAAGTTTGTAATCTTTTATAGATGATATCTTGATCTACTCGAAGTCACCAAAAGACCATGCAGAACATCTAAGGATAGCTTTGGAAATTTTGTGAAGGGAGAATTGTATGCTAAGATTTCAAAGTGTGAGTTTTGGTTATAGGAAGTTCAATTCTTAGGATATATAGTCGGTGACGAATGAATCAAAGTGGACCCAGCAAAGATTGAAGCTATTATGAATTGGGAGAGACCAAAAACACCAACAAAAGTAAGAAGTTTCTTAGGATTGGCTGGATACTATCGAAGGTTTGTTCAATGTTTCTCGAAGATTGCAACACCTCTGACGAAGCTTACTAGGAAGAATGAGAAGTTTATAAGGAATGAGAAGTGTGAAGAAAGCTTTCAGGAGTTAAAAAAGAGACTAATCACGACACCTATTTTATCACTTCCAGATGATCAAGGAGAGTTTGTAATTTATAGTGATGCTTCTCGTAGGGGATTAGGTTGTGTACTGATGCAACATGATAAAGTGATTGCCTCTGCATCTAGACAACTGAAACCTCATGAGCAAAAGTATCATACTCATGACTTGGAATTAAAAGCAATAGTATTCTCATTGAAGATTTGGAGAAATTATCTATACGGAGAAAAGTGTGAGATTTATACGGACCATAAGAGTTTGAAATATATATTCATGCAAAAGGAACTCAACGTGAGACAAAAAAGATGGTTGGAGTTGATTAAGTATTATGATTGCACGATTAACTATCAACCAGGAAAAGCAAATGTAGTGGCAGACGCGTTGAGCAGGAAGGGGAGATTAAACTTGTTGACTATACCAGAAGAGTTATATAAGGAATTTTAGAAGATGGAATTGGAATTCAGAGTATGTAAACCATCAGAAGCGAAGATGTATATTATGACCTTTCAGCCAGAGTTGTTAGAGAAGATAAGGAAATGCCAAGAGGAGATAAGGGAGCAAGATATCAACAGTTTGGTAGGAGAAGAATTATGCACTCAGAAAGATGATCAAGGTATTCTTAGATTTTCTTCCAGAATTTAGATTTCACCATTGATAAGAGTTAAAGAATGAAATTCTATAGGAAGCCCACAATTCTAAGTATTCGATTCACCCAGGGAGTA
Organism: Apium graveolens; assembly: GCF_009905375.1. Lineage (NCBI taxonomy): Eukaryota > Viridiplantae > Streptophyta > Magnoliopsida > Apiales > Apiaceae > Apium > Apium graveolens. Next base: position 122,650,898 of record NC_133655.1, read on the forward strand.
CCAAGATGTACAGAGATTTAAAGGAGAACTATTGGTGGCCAGATATGAAGAGAGAGATTGCAGAATTGGTTAGTTGATGTTATACATTTCAAAGAGTTAAAGCGGAGCATCATAGGCCAAGTGGATTATTGCAACCGTTAGAGATTCCAGAGTAGAAATGGGAGCATATTGCTATAGATTTTATAGTCGGATTACCAAGGACAAAAGCAAACCACGATATTATTTGGGTTATAGTGGATAGACTAACCAAGTCAGCTAATTTTTTTCCTAATAATGAAATATTCTCATTGGACAAGTTAGTTCACATGTATTTAAAGGAGATAGTAGTTCGTCATGGAATCCCTGTGTCTATTGTATCAGACTGAGATCCTCGATTCAATTCAAAATTATAGAGAAGTTTTAAGGAATGTTTGGGAACCAAGTTGAATATGAGTACATCTTATCATCCACAGACTGATGGCCAAAGTGAAAGAACGATTCAGACTATTGAAGATATGTTACGTGGTTGTGCCATCGATTTTAAAGGAAATTGGGATGATCATTTGTCTTTAGTAGAATTTGCTTACAATAATAGTTACCACACCAGTATTGGAATGCCTCCCTACGAAGCTCTTTACGGATGCAAATGTCGATCACTATTATATTGGGATGAAGTTGGAGAATGTAAGATACTTGGACCGCAGTTGGTACAACAAATGAAGGAAGTTGTCGAGGTTATTCAGAAAAGGTTAATTGCGGCACAAAATCATCAAAGAAAATATGCGGATCAAGCTAGAAAGCACATGGAGTTTACAGATGGAGAATTAGTACTACTGAAGGTGTCATCATTGAAGGGATTGTCCAGATTTCTAGCCTAATTTGATTATTATGAGCATTTTCCGTATTTTGACTTTTTCGATCTGGAGTACGGATTTACCTGTACAATTCCTGGTATAAATTTTACGATATTATTTAATCGTTACGGTAAACGGATAAAACATATATTTTTGATATACGAGATATTTTGATTAAACTACTATATTATCTTCTCTTAATACGTCTAACCAGAAGCTCAAAACCCCAAAACTTAATTTAAAAGCCCGTTTTTGATGTTTATTCTAAAACTGGTACCGAATTAAATCAGTTTTATTAATACTTAGCTATTAAGTATTCTAATTTTATATCCGATATAATCTAGTGGGGTACTAATATTCCGTAAATATAAATAGCCCTTACAGTACTTTATTTTGTACAAATAAACATAAATAAAAGTAAAATGAGATAATTATCTAGAGAAAATAGTAATATTCATCGTGTTCTTCATAATCAATCGAGGATTTGAAGGTGTTATCGAACTCCGATTTTGGCGTGCAAGTTATCGAATCGAAGCTCGCGATAAGTAGAATCAAGTTCTACAGTCAATACAACTGCAGATTCGATTGGTATTTTTCTATATTTCTATATAATTTCAAATTTAATAGGATTAAAATAGGTTTTTAAAATATAGAAGTGTTTGATATGATTTGATGATTGCATGTTTTAGATCTTTGAATTCTGGTCAATTTGATATATTATATGACTAATTTTCTTCATATCATAGAGAAATCTGTGTTTGATTCTCGAATCAAGAAAATTAGGGTTTATGTGCTTTGAATGTTATTAATTGAAAATTAGGGGTTTCTTATTTAATGGTTACTAGTGAAATTGAAGGATACCAGTAAATAGATCATGTAAAAAGGAATCAATTGATGTTGGTTTGAAAGCCAGAGGGTTCCTGGATCGAGCTCGTCGGAAAACTCGAGCTTCGCCGACGTTTATGGTTTTTGCACGGAGAATCACTCTGAGCTATTGTTTGTTGTATTTGATTGTGCTATCAAAGAGTTTATAATAAAAACCACACTGAAACCGAGCCAAACAACCACGATTTGATCAAGATTGAAGTTGGCCGAAAAATTCGTCGGTCACCGAATTCTGGAAAAAAATCCGGCCACCTTCAACCCTGATCCATCCAGTTCATGTTGACCCGGTTGTAACCCGTTAGAAAACCCAGTTTTGATCAATAAAACCCCAATTTTATTTCTAAAAACTTGTTTCCGGATTTTTGTTTTAAAAAAAATCAAAAATTTATTTCTTTTATTTCAAAATTTGTTTTTAATTATTGATTTCAATTCCAAAAATATTTTTAATTATTTAAAATTTTAGAAATAAAGCTGAATTACTTAATTAATTAATAATTATTTATTTAATTGGTCAATTAATTTAAATATTAATTGATTAATTAATTTAATTATTTATTAATTAATTTTAATTAATTATTTAATTGGATTTAATTATTCCTTTTGATTTAAAAATTCCAGAAAACTGTTTCAAATTTTAAAATAATTTTCTAAATTTTGTTTTATGATCAATAAATATTTATAAATGATTTTAAAGCCAGTTTCAGGTATTCAAACCCTGTTATTTATTTATAAAATGATTCTTTTACCCGTTTTAATTTTGAAAAATGTTCAAATATCCATATTAAAGGGCAGAAAAATTATTTTAACCCCGAACTTTCTTTGAAAATTTATTTTTATCAAATACCTTACATGTTATGTGCTATGTGCTACCTGATTGTTGTCTTATATGTCTATCTGATCATTGTTTGACTATTTAAATCATAACTTTCAATCTGTAAGTCAGATTTGGGTGAAACGAAGGGTAGATAGAAGATTGCGATGTTTGTGTGATGATTAGAATGAAATGAGATTGAGTATTAATAGATAATTGTGATGTTTAAAGAGGAAGCGAAGCGTAGAAAAGGAAAACAAGTAGGAGTTGAGTAGAACAGTTAGACGAGTGCAAGCGGAGTTGGATACCAGTTGAGATAACGCAAGTTTATTCTGAAGCTTTATTTAAATATATTGCAAGTGCCCTGAACAGTTCTTGTTTTATATTGCAAGTGCTTTGAATATACCTGAGATATACCATATGGTAGCATGTGATAGTTGAATTGCTTAGCCCTAAACCCTGACCAGATCATTTGATACTTGAACTGTAAGCCTTCTTCATTGTGAATCATTAATTGTTGAATTCCCATATACTAAACCACATAAATATGATACTAGTCCACAAATAGATTCACACCATACACCAATCACTGAAACGGATTTGCTTAACATATAATCACTCATACTTTCTGTGACGCCCTCTAAACCCGGGTCAGAAGTTTGGGGTTCACAAGACACACATACACAATATAAACCTGTGTATAAAATATTATATGCAATGACCCTATACTACTCAACCACGGATCACAACAGGTTAAAGTATGAAACAAGCCACAACCTTAATTTACATTCCATCATTCCAAATCCCAACTATTTAAACTTCCAACTAATAATAAAATATTTTTACAAACTTGTAAAACTCAAAACAAAAGCATAAATCTCCTGCTAGCTCGTTCCAACTCAACCTGGAATCCTAGCTAGCACACTGGTCTGGGGATCCTCGCTACCAACAATTTCCTTCTTAATTGGAAAAGAACATAAAAAGATTTGCAAGAGTGAGCTAACTAGCCCAGCAAGTCACAATGACAGTAACCGAGGTTAAGTAATGATCAAAATAAAATGATTCATAGGAATTAAGTTTCTTGTTAAGCAGTTATTAGAATTAGATATTCACTTTTAATTTTAAAAACCAAGGTTAGGCTACTGATCAGTCACACACTAACCCCTAGTAAGGCACACAACTCTGCTCTATATGCTGGATCCAAGGCACACATTAGCCTAATACGACCACGAATTTGGTCTGACCATGAATCTAGTCCACATTTAGAAAACCATTTAATTATATAATAATTCAATATGTTAAATACTGTATTTCGATAAAAAAGATCATAATCAACATTGATAAGACATTTGTCTCAAAGCATAATGCAATTCATGAGTATCATAAAGATATATCAAGGTATGTATAAAGAACGGCTTCAACTCCGTAGAAGAATCTAGTAATATATGAACAACGGTATAATGGTTTGTAAGGTTTGGTTCTCTCATATTACAAGGTATTGTAAAAAGTATGAGTGTTTCTATGTTCAAGCAATTTTGTTTCAGTGATTGGGGTATGGTGTGAATGTATTTGTGGAGTGGTATCATATTTTCATGGTTTAGTATATGGGGATTCATTAAGCAATGGTTCATAATGAATAAGTCTTACTATTCAAGTATCAATTGATATGGTTAGGGTATAGGGATAAGCAATTTAAAGTACTTGCAATTTATATCAGAACTATTTGGAATACTTGCAACATATCTCAAGAAAGTTAGGGTATAATTGCCTTATCAAAATTGACTTCCAACTTCACGTGCACTCGTCTATCGTATCTATTCACTGGATACTTGTTTTCCTTTCTTACGCCTTGATTTCTCTGCTAGACATCACAAGTATCTATCAATACTCAATCTCATATCATTCTAATCATCTCATAGACATCACCAGCTTCTATCTACCCTTCGTTTCACCCAAATTCGACTTACGTATTGAAAATTATGATTAGAACAATCAAACAATACTTACATAGGCATATAATCACATCATTCAGGTAACACATAGCACATAACACATAAGGTATTTGATAAAAATAATTTTTCAAAGAAGGTTTGGTGTTAAAATGATTTTTCTGAAATTTCATTTGATTTTTTGAACATTTTTCGGAACGGGTAAAAGAATTATTTATAAATATATAACAAGGTTCGAATACCCGAAACTGGCTTTAAAATTATTTATAAATAATTATCGAGCATTAAACATAATTAAAAAAAATATTTTAAAGCTCGAAACTATTTTTTGGAATTTTTAAATCAAAAGAAATAATTAAATCCAATGAAATAATCAAGTAAAATTAATTAATAAATAATTAAATTAAATTAATTAATTAATAATTAAATTAATTGAACAATTAAATATTTAATTGTTAACTAAAATTAATTAATTAAATAATTCAGATTTATTTTTTATTTTTAAATAATAAAAATGAATTTTCGAAATTTTAATAAATAAATAATAATATTTTAAAAAGATTTTAAAAAGACAGTATTAAATGTATTATGTGGAAACTTCAGGAACTAAACTGTCTTCTTCGAAACTACATGGACTAAACAACAACATTGCAGTCAAGTCGCTGGAAAACGCCGGGGTTCGCCGGATATGGTGACTCTGGTACCCTCAGTCCACCATAAACTCCAGATTTACTCTACTAATTACTAGGAATTCATTCATGCGATCAAAATCAACAGATAACCCCTGAGTTGGCCGGGAAAACACGAAGAAAACTCGTCGGACGGGGAGTTCTTCTTTTCTCTGGTCAGCTCGATTCCGGTATCCTTTGGCCTTCAAACCAACATCAATCGATTCCTTTTTACATGATCTACAAACTGGTACTAATCAATATCACTAATAACCCTTAGATCAAAACGCCCCAAATTTTAATTAAGAACATTCAAACTGCTCAAGAACCCTAATTTCATAATTCGAAGATTAAACACAGATTTGGACATGTTATTGAACTCACAATCAATCACATGATATACCAAAATGACCAGAATTTAAAGATCTATAACATGCAATCATCAAATCATATCAAACCCTCTAGATTTTAAAAAACTATTTTGATTCAATTAATTTCAAAATTAATAAAAATTATAGAAAATAACTTGATGATTGTGCAGTAGTATGGTTTGAAGAACTTGATTCTACATTTCAAAAGCTTCATTTTGGTTACTCGTACTCCAAGATCAGACTTCGATAACGCCCTCAAATTCTCGTTTGATTATGAAGAACGTGACAAATATTTCTATTTTCTCTGGATAATTGTTAGTCGCTAAACCCGCGCTAAATTACACGCAAGTATACGCGTTCGCAAGTAGCATAAGATATAAATCAGATTTGTTCCCAAATGGACTGGTTTAGGTTAACTTTATAATTTATGCACTTAAGCAACAATGTATGGTTATTATTCAATGCTAAGACGATAATAAATTGAGGTTGTTTATAATTAAGAATTAAACTAACAATTATAACTAAGGTAATAAGATTGATTGAATTAATATATATGATAAATATGGGATTCTAACTTCATTAAATACTTCATTCAATAGCCTTTTCATTCTTAACCTTAGCATGTAATGGTGATGACACTAATCAGATAACACGAAACTGATAAACACCAACTTCCGTTGCACAAATACCATACTACCAGACATCCACAAAAGAGATAGAAGCTGAATAGACACCAATTATTTTGAGACTCTATATGTCTATAGAATTTGACAATATAACGGTTTAAGCACAAGTTATCTATCTTGATTACATAGGGCAAGTAAAATGGTTAAAATTACCTACGAATCATGCATAACAAATACATGAACTTATGCTAGCATGGCAAGTTCTAAATCCTTAAATTCACTTTCGCTTCATTAAGAATTAACACACTATCTTATAGGTTCGCGACGCTCATAAGACGAATAAGCACAACCAATACTAGGTTATCATACAATCACCACACACTAAGGCATCGAAATAAATCAACTGAAGAAATCCATAAATAAATCCGCTAGAACCCCACGATAACGATTAGCCCATAATCGGACTTATCATCGACGTTGGTTCCGATGAAAGCATGGTATAATAAACATAGTCTTTATGACGAATAATCAAACAAAGTTAACATAAGAGTATAGGTTCAATAAAACAAGAAACAAGCATCCAAAATTTCCACCCAAAACAAAGATTCACAAGAATAAACTAGATCGTCTTCGCCTTTGTTGAATTGTGCTATAGGTCTCTTGTCGTCTTCTCCTTAGCTTTGATATGTCCCTGGCTTGATATCTTATGAAAAACAACCTAAAGTTGTTTAAATAGCAGCCCCATGCAATGTAGAAGTCTTTCTCTCAAAAGCTAAGTAGAAACAGGATTCTGCTATCCCGACACAGCGCGGCTGCGCGCTTGATCAGTGCGGGTGTGCTGGCTCTCTGATGTTTGGGCGCGGCCGCGCGCTTGATCAGCACGAGCGCGCTGGGCTTCTGCCAAAATTTTGACTTCTTTTTTTTCTTACAGATTTGAGCCGGTCTTCGTGAGCTTTATTCCTTGGACACCATCCTAACACCATATTAACATCAAAATAATGCTAATTCACCTGATTCTCAGATTAATGTCTGAAATGCAAAAACACTAGAAAACACATTAAAACACCAATAACTTAAGTACAAATACACCAATTCAAAGCTTAATAGAGCATTATAAAGTGTCATAAATGCCACTCAACATACCCCCCAAACTTGAATGATGCTTGTTCTCAAGAATATGTGGCGCCCAATCCCAACTATTCAAACTTACAACTGAAAATCAAACATTATTACAAACTTCATAAACTTAAACTATTCCAAAAGCTGTCAGCTAGCTTAACTCGATCAACCTGGACCCCTAGCTCTCGCACTGGATCGGGGATCCTCGCTACCAACAGGTTCCTTCTTAACTGGAAAAGAACATAAACAACATCGCACAAATGAGCTAACTAGCTCAGCAAGTCACATTGACAAGACTGAGAATAATGATCATCAAGTGAAAAGAGTGAAGGTATCAAGTGAACAATGATTAATGATTTAGAATTGGGTATTATACTTTTATTTTAAAAACCAAGGTTAGGCTGCTGATCAGTCACACACTAACCCCGAGCAAGACACACAACTCTGCTCTAGTTACTGGATCCAAGGCACACATTGGCCTAACTTGACCACCAATCTGGTCTGACCACGAATATAGTCCACAATCTTTTAAAACAATCCAATTCTAACATAATAATAGAATAAACAATGTAAGGCAATAAACAAAATCATAAGCAACATTGGATGTTCAATAATAAGATGGTTTCAATCTTCACAAATGAAATATGGCCATCAAATGGTGAAAGAAATTGATAACAAAAGAATCAAAGTTTCACAGTTATAAGGATTTGGTCTTTCAGAGTGTAAGGTACAATGGTTTGAATATATAAGCAATCTGATTCAGTGTTTGGTATTTAGTTTGCATGTATTTGTGGAGTAGTATCGTATATCTCTGGTTCGTATTCGGGTATTCAACAATCAATGGTTCAGAAAGAATAAGATTTATAATTCAGAAAGAATAAGGTTTACGGCTCAAAGATCAATAGCTGGAATCAAGGTTTAGGGTTCAGTGCTTCAAAGCACTGGCAATATAAAACAGGACTATTAATTATCTACAATATGTCTCGAGAAAGTTTAGGACACTTGCCTGGTACTAGCTTGCTGTACTTCACCAATTTCCACTCACAATCTCCTACTCCTCGACTATCTATTTCCCTTTCCTATGCCTTGCCTCTTTTGCTCACATACCATAAGTATCTATCAATACTCAACTGATACGATTCTATTTGGTATACACTTCTATCTACCCTTCGTTTAACCCAAATCCGACTAACGGATTGAAAGTTATGCTAAAAATAAGTAAACACTGAACATATAGACCGAAAGTCAAACAAACAAGTCACATATAGCACATAGCATGTCAGAAAATCAATGAAATTTCATTTATAAGGAAGTCTCGGGTCATAAACAGTCTTTCGGGTATTCTAATATGATTTTTAAAACATTTTTCGGAGTCAAAACGGGTCGTTGGGTCAATTTTAAAGCAATAGACAGGGTTCGGTTGGCCACATCTGGCTTCAAAATAATTTTCTAATAATTATCGAGCCTTGAAATTAATTTAAAATAATATTTTAAAACTCGAAACTATTTTTTGGAATTTTTAAATCATTAATAAATAATTAAATCTGATTAACTAATTAATTAAAATTAATTAATAATTAATTAAATCAAATAAACAATTAATTTTTGAATTAATTGACCTATTAATCAATTAATTGTTAACTAAAATTAATTAACTAATTAATTCATATTTATTTTTGAATGAAAAATAATTTTAGAATTAAAATAATAATTTTTGGAATTTACAATAACTAAAAATGAATTTTTATAATTAAAATAAATAGGAAATATGATTTTTAAATATTTTATAAACGGGGAAACAATTTTTGAAACTTCTGAAAATCTCAGAACTTCTTCACAAGTACAGGTACTAAATTGCAAGTTTTACAGGGCTCGCCGGAAAACGATCGGGGTTCACCGGAGGTGGCGTTCCCGGAATCGTCACACCTCCAGGAGCTTCAGATATCATCTACAATTCATGAAAAACATAACCCAACCATCTATTCATCTTAATAACCCCAGAACTGGCCGGGAAGTTCACCGGTTTCCGGTGAACTCGAAAAAACTTCAAAAGACAACTCCCTTCAAACCAGGGATCGTCTGTTAACGAGCTATACACCAATCGATTGCAAATATCAAGAGGAATAAAACCCACCCATCTAGAACATCTAATAACCCCTGGAACAAAAAGCCCTAAATTTCAATTAAGAACATTCATACGGGTTATAAACCCTAATTTCAAGATCGAAAATCAAACTCAATTTTGAACATGTTATTGAACTCCAAATCAGTTATATGACATACCAAAATCATCAGGAAAACAAGCTCTATAACATGCAAGCATCAAATCATTCAAACAATCATCCGTACAAATTTATATTTTTAATCAAAATAATTCAAAAATAAATAAAAATATATAAAATAAACCTTTGATTCTGCAGTAAAATGAGTTCTGGAATCTGATAGTACTCCTCAAACCCTTTGATTTGGTTACTCGAGCTTTCCAAACAAATATCAATAACACCTCTGATTTGTAGTGTGATTCTTGAAAGGTTATATGAATATATGTATTTTCTCTGTAAAATTCTATAATTACTGTTTGCAAATGATTTTCGTTACGAAATAAAATACGGTAAAGGCTATTTATAATTACGGAAAATTAGTATCCCGTTGGATCATTCCGGATATAAAATAGTACGTTTATTTATAAAAACAGATCCAAACGGTACCGGTTTTCGGGATAATTATCCAAATCTGTACAATTTATACTGCAGTCTTGGTCTCAGCGCCTGGTTACACGTATTACGAGGTGATAATTATAATAGTTTAATAAAAAGATCCCTTTTATCGAAAATACGAGTTTTATTGATTTACCGAAACGAAGATTGTATCGAAAATATTGCGCCGGAACCCGCACAGGACAAACCGTACGTCGGATCGAAAAAGTCGAAACATGGAAAATGCTCGGAATATTGCAATTAGGATAGGAAGGAGTTCTCGGAAGAGTTTCGGGTTATAAAAACGTAAAAACGGGTGAAGTCGGCTGGTTCCCGATTAAATTAAATAGTTTATAAATACTCGGAAAAAGAATTTATAAAATCCATAAATTTCCTATAAAATCATAAATCAACATAAAAAATAAATAGGAAGATATGACAATTCTATATATTTAATTTTAGACATATAAAAATTAAAATACTCAATTTATATTATTTTTAAACATCCAAACACATATACCACTTAGCAAATAACTCACAGAATAAATACGGAACATGCATATTATTTATTTATTTGCAAAATAATTACACGATATATCCCAGATATTACATCATAAATAGACTCAAAAAAACAAGAAAAAAAATGCCTGAATGCAACTAAATGAATGCAACGATCCCCATAGAATAACTAAACCAATCAACAAGCAACACCTCAGCAAATGCAGTTATTCACATAAAGATCAACCAAACCTCACAATTAAATCTACAAACCAATGACGTGTGTGTGTGCAACTGCTTACAGATATACTATCGCAACTAGATCAACAATCACGACTCACTACTTATGAAAACAATCGCAAGTTTATAAATAGAATAAAAGCTAGACTCAAAATAACTTATAAAACTTCAATTCTTATATCGGAGTTTAACATGGATTCACGCTTTTATTCATAACAAGACAAAACAACTATGCTTATTTGATCGTGCAATGAGTGAGGTCCACAAAAGATTTATACAATAGTACCCATGTAGCGAGCGTTAGGTTAGCGGATCCCAGACTTTAAAAGCCTTAGGTCACTAGGCACAAAGTCCCTTAAGAACTTAATAACTCGAGTACTAAAGAGCCCACTCGTGATCAATTATACATAATACTCCTTTTTTTTCTTTTTCTTTTTTCAAATTTCTTTTTTTTTTCAAATTTCTGAACGAGTGCGTTTCGCTCCATCTCGCTCAACCCTAGACTATTCATATAAATACGAGTCGGCTACTAGCCATTTGACACCTAGCCACACAACTAGCAATGAAATCCAATTTTCTCCAAATTTTTTTAAATATCTATGCTAATTTATTATTAAGTGAATATCCTAAATTCTAAATATAAACAGGCGATTAAACCTCGACAAACAAATAAACCATGATCATGATCTAGCACTTTAGCAACCTATAAGACTTAGTGAAATACAATTGTCTCTAGCATGAAAATTAATTCAATATGACTTAACATCACTAAATAAGACATCACTACACTAGCATCAATATCACAGATTAATCAAAAAAATCATCTAAGGGATGATGTTATTATGCACATGCATGCAACTATATGAACAAATTATCATAAAAACTACTAAAAATATAAAAAAAACTACATGGCAAAATATGCAAACTATATGCACTAAAGTATCATGAATATGCAAACTAAATGTGACTCACACAAACATATTCCTTCAACTACTACCCCCAAACTTAAAATATTCACTGTCCTCGGTGAAGGTAATAGTAAGGAATCAGGCATACCTAGTGCGAATCAGAATCATCACCTTCAATGGGTGGAGTGTCAGGTGTGTCAAGAGGCGGATACACGGAATCCTCACCAAATACTGGCAACTGGATGTCAACACCGGTGGCTCTGAAAGCTGTCCCAAGTGCTTGGGTGAGATCATGTGCAAAACGACTATGGATGTCGTGCATCGCATTCATCGCTAGACGCCTATACTGCGTCGAACTCAAACCAGCTCCAACATCTGCTCCAGCCTCCTGCTGCTACTACTGCGACGAACCAGCCTCCTCTCCTAACTGAGCTCTCTAAGCTGCTCGACGGGCCTGCAAAGAACCTCCCGCAATAGCCTGATCCATGGGTACACCACCTGGCAGATGAGCATATGAGTAACCAATCCCCTTAGGATCGGGCTCCCTCCATACCATTCCTTAATGCTCAACAACATAGAACTGTTGATAGGAGCATTGGGAAGTTGAAGCTGCTCATGTGCGGGCCAATAAACACCAACTGCCATGCACAACTTCGTCACAACGGACGCATTAGGTAAAGCACAGGCGGTACCTCCTCTCAAGAATCTCAAAATCCCCTGATAAATCACCATCCCCAAATCAATGTAATCTCCCTGAAGAATACCCCACAGCAGACGAGCACGCTCCACAGTAATCTCATGCACATGCGAAGACGGCATGATGTTAGCACAAATAAATGAGTTCCAAGCCCGTGCAAACCTGTTCATGCACGACGCAGGGAACGTGGAGTAATCAGTAGTATCCCTCTTGAACTTCTAGTGAGTCTTAGGCACACACAGAGTCACAACGATCAGATCCAAGTCGAAGTTCTCGGGAGTCTTATCATTTCACGTGTCCTGACCGGGCTTCCTCGCGGACTGCTCAATCACCCTCCTAATGGAATCAGCACTGTGCTCTACAGTCATCCCCCTAACCACCGTGAAGCCATTCTTCTCCTCCTTCACATTAGTATAAAACTCCCGCACAGCAGCGGGAGCCTCACAAAAAGGAACCCAGCCCATCTCAAGAATCATCTCCAACAGCTTAGATCCTTCCCTGATGGAAGAAAACCTCGCTCCTTAGCAATAGGCTTTAAGAGAAGCCTCGTGTCCTCTTCAGCCTCAGGAGTAGAAAACCTTAGCCTCACACCACCTACGGATGAAGAATCGGTGGTGCTGCTGCCTACTTCCGTTCTTTGCCTCTTGGGTGCCATTGGGATTGAATAAGAGAGAATAAAACTAAGTGTTTGAGAGAGATTTGTGTTTGAGAATTTGTGAAGTGGTGGAGAATTTATCCTATAAGTGTGTGTATTTATAGGTGGAGAGATGAGAATTAGATATGGAATAGAAGTGGGAATTGATCATGGAAATCGTGGAAATAATGGGTTTGATTTGGAGAGGGAAATTTGGGATGTGAAAGAGTAAAATTCAGTTTGAAATTGATTTTATAGTTAAAATCCCGAAATTCCCTTAAAAACTGCGCTCACCTTCTGAAAAACCGGCACGGCCGCGCGCTAGATTAGCGCGGGCGTGCTTACCTTTTGAAAAAACAGTGCGACCGCACGCTAGATTAGTGCGGGCGCGCTTGGCTACTGAAGTTGGCCCTGAATTTTTTTCTTTTTCTGTTTTTTTCCTCCTTTCTTCTTGCTTCCTCTACCTACTAATGTACAACAAACTTGGGTTGCCTCCCAAGATGCGCTTCTTTTACGTCGCTAGCTCGACGTAGAACCTTGAGCTCAAACGGACAATAGAACGGCACTAACCACCTCGTGGTTTTCCGTGTCACCATAGTAATGCTTCAACCTCTGACCATTTACCTTGAATGCTTGGCCTGGATCACTTTCAAAAATTTCCACCGCTCCAAGCGGAAACACATTTTTGATTATGAAGGACCTTGACCACCTTGACTTCAACTTTTCAGGAAAAAGATGGAGACGAGAGTTGAACAAAAGAACTTATTAGCCCGGCACAAATGATTAGAGCACTAGACCCCGATCATGCCACCTCTTGACTTTCTCCTTGTACATTTTGTTGTTCTCATAAGCTTGAAGTCGAAACTCATCGAGTTCATTCAATTGAAGCATCCTCTTCTTCCCAGCTGCATCCAAATCAAGATTCAATTTCTTCAAAGCCCCATATGCCTTATGTTCGAGCTCTACTGGAAAATGACACCCCTTACCATAACCAACTGAAATAGTGACATTCCCAATGGAGTCTTGTATATTATTCTATACGCCCAAACAACTTCATCAAGCTTCAAAGACCAATCTTTCCTTGATGGAAACACAACTTTCTCTAAAATGCGCTTGATCTCTCTATTAGATACCTCAGCTTGACCATTTGTCTGAGGATGATAAGCCGTAGCAATGCGATGATTCACATTATACCTTTGCATCATAGCAGTGAACTTGCGATTGCAAAAATGCGACTCCTCATCACTGATTATGACTCTTAGAGTTCCAAATCTTGTGAATATCTGTTTGTGAAGAAAATTAAACACTACTTTCACATTGTTCGTTGGCAACACCTTAACTTTAACCCATCTCGACACATAATCAACCACCAACAAAATATATTGATTGTTACAAGATGAGACAAATGGCTTCAAGAAGTCAATTCCCCAAACATCAAAGACTTCAACCTCGAGAAGCACATTAAGAAGCATCTCATACCTCTTGGACATATTACCCACACGTTGACATCGATCACATTTCAAAACGAACTGATGAACATCTTTAAACATGGTCGACCAAAAGAAACCTGCTTGAAGAATACGAGTTGCTGTCTTTTCTATACCATAATGTCCTTCATAAGCCATTGAGTTGCAATCTCGCAAGATCCCCCCGTTTCGCTGTAAGGAATACATCTCCTGATGATTTGGTCAGCTCCTTATCAAAAAAGAAATGGCTCATCCCACATATACCACTTCACTTCATGTAGAAACTTCTTCCTTTGAGCATACTGTTAGTCCCTTAACAATATAACAAGAATTACAGAAGGGGGGTTGAATGGAATTTTTTGAAACTTTTTCTTGATTAAAAATGTTCTAACTCGAATATGTATATAAGTGTGAATTGATTAGCATAATGCGGAATAGTTACTTAAATGAATCAAAACACAAGTAATTAAAAATAAGAGTCTTTAAAAACTTTCTGGTGGATTTGAATGATTCCACCCGAGATATATAATATATATCGAGAGAACCCTGTGTGCAAAATGCTCACAGCTGCTTACAACAATTGAAAAACTAAGAATACAGAGAAATGCTAAGAATTCTGCTTACAAATGTTTTTCTGCTTTTTGTCTTAGATAATTCCTTAGTTGCTACTTCTTGGTTTATATATCACCAAGATTACAATGTAATGAGACAGGATAATAAAATAAAACTATCTAGTCTATTATAATGCTAATTCATTACTCTATTCCAGCATCTTTGAATATCTTCATAGTAGCATGGAAATGGCAATGCTTCTTTGTTCTCGAAAACCCAGTTGAATAGGCTACCACATTCCATTTGCATACACTCGACGCATGTGACTGTGTTGTCACTGTCAACAGATATTTGAATTCTTTATCCGTTGAGTACATGATCATCCATCGAGTTTATGATCATCCGTTGATGGCTTTGTTAGTCATCCATCGACTGCTATATTGATCATCCGTCGATGGCTTTGTTAATCATCCGTCGGTAGCTGTTTGGCACTTGACTTCATTTCATTTATGCAAAATTACAAGACATCATCTATGTATAATTAATCAACCTATTATGCATATCTAGTTAAAGTCAACATGACTTATATGCTACTACAGAATCTATTCAAAGGAGTATGTAGAAATATGCTACAGACTTATTGTTATATAAGCTACTCACTCGATGGATAATTAGTCATCATCCGTCGGGACTATAAACCTTATCCGTCGAGTGCTACATATTTTCACTAAGTAAAATCTACCAAGGTATTTTGTTCATGAAATCATCAAGTACACAACATATACATAACAATCTCCCCCAATTTATGTTTACTGGAATTGTAGCCATAAATTAAGAGACACTTGATGATAACAAAACACCTAAAAAATACAACTTTTAAAAGACAGTAGATAATACTGAAAAGTGCTTCAATTAACAAAATGTACAAAGTTTTGCTCACAGTCATTTTCAAGATGCTCCTCTAGCCTGAGCAGATTTATCTAGTTCCTTGAAGGTCTGGATCTCTTTCCAAGCTTTCTGTTGTTTTCCTCAATCTGATTTTGGAGCTGCCTGTGGAATTCCAGTTCATCAGATTCTGAGAGATTTAGCTTTCCTTGCATTTCCAAAAGAGTCTCATTGCTAGAGATGCTTAATTGGTCTTCTAATCTAAAAAATCTTCTCACTCCTTTGTCATCCATGAACTCCATCAGCCAGTAGGGCCTTAGATGCACTCTTCTCCTTGTGTAAGGGATAATTAGAGTCTTTGGGAGTGCATATTTAGCTCTAACACTCCTTAACTCTTCAATCTTCTTCAGTACCAATCTTCTTGTAGTAATATTGAACCCAAAGTTCTTCTTGAAGGATGAATAGACTTTAATCAGTATAGCTTGGCTTTCTTGAAGGATCCTGTGAAGTGGCCACTAAATCTCCTTTCCTCCTTTGTACTTGAACACTAGCCTTTCAGGTATGTTTCTGTATGCATCAATTCCTCTCACTTCATCTAGTTCATCTAGATAGAGGTTTAGATCAGAAAATTCTTTGATGCCACACAAGTACAAGTAATCTTCCTTATTGACTTTAGATTAAGCTTTGACTATTGATTTGGATTTGAGAGGTGACAGCTTCACTTTCTTGACTGCTCTTGACTTTGTTCTCTTTGGCTTGTTAAGGATTGGAAAATAGAAGTCAGGAATTGGTATGTTCTCCCATTCTACTGGTTCATCCTTAGGCACAATAGGTTCACCATGGATGTTCCTGTAAGGATCCACCACTTTGATATCTTCAAATACCACAGAGGGTTTTGATGCTTGAGTTGTAGTTGGAGTGGATTCCTTGGGAAATTGATTCTCCAATTCCTTATCAACAATGTCCAGTTTCCTTTTAGTTCTTTTAGCCAATTCCTTGATTCTTGGAGATTTCTTCTATTGTTCAACTTGCTTCTCTGATTCAATAACTTCAGATGGCTGAGAAGGAATTTGTTGTGATGAATTTACAGCATGTATCTTGGCCAAGATAGCAATTTGCTCTTTCTTTTATTTAGTCTTCTTAGCATCTAGAGCAGTTTGCTTCTTTTCCTGCTTCAATCTAGCCTTTTCTTCTCTCTTTGCTTGAGCAAATTGAGGATGTCCAGCCACCACACAAATTTCTTTCCCATTCCTGAAAATTTTAGCAATTCTTCTTTTTGAAGATGAATCAGCTGGATCTTTGTAGAAAGTAATTGACCTTGACAGAAGCTTCATTTCATCAGGCTTAGGTGTCTCATACACAGTATCCAAAGGGTTCTTTAATGATGATTTTGAGTAGTTTACCCTTGGTTTCAGAATTGTTTCAGCCTTTGGAGATTTGATGCAGGATGGCTGTCTTCTTTCTAGATAGTTTATGCTAATCTTATTCACACTAATTTGCTTGACTTCAGAGTGATGGATGGCTTACTTAACTGGCTCCTTGACAAGTTCAAACTTCTTTTGTATTTCCTCATCAATCTTCTCCCAGTTGACTAAACTCAACTTCTCCTTATCAGCTGCTCTTATGTTGGCTGCTACTGTATTTATCAGATCTATACTGTCTATAACTGGTGGCTTTGAGATAGTAATTGAAGGCACAATTACTTTACTGATTTGAATCTGAAGCCTCTCCCCCTCACTTGGTCCTTTCTCCCCCTTTTTGTTATCATCAAGTTGAGTAGAGGAGGAGGTTTGAGCAGCCACCAATTTTTGAAGTAGATCTGTCTGTTGGGCTTGATGAAGATGAATGGCTGTTAAAGATGCTTCCATGGCTGAAATTCTTGTGTCCAACGCATCTATCTTGGTTGTAAGATCAGAATTTTTCCTTAATTGCCTCTTGATGTCAAACATTGTAGCTTCTGGAAGTTTAGAATCTATCTTGTCTGAAATGACCTTCTTCATCTCCTCAATATCACCCTTCATGGTGTTTACATCCCTAGCATGTTGGAAGCCTTGGATTTGTTGAAGTTGCAGGGACGCTAGATGTGCTTGAAGGAGCTTCTTGGTGCTGGCATTAGTAGTGGTTTGAAGAGCAGTATTTGTCTGATTGATTAGTTGGATTAGGGTTGTCTTGAAGTAGTGCTCATCACGGTGCTTTGAAAATGCCTATGATGGCATACCTGATCTTGAACTTGAAACTACTTCTCCCCCTATGTCCATTGCCTCATCTTCACTATCCCCACTCCCATCACTAGAGAAATCAGCTGAACCACCAGTCTCATAGTCCACATCACCAGCTGTAGAAGGCAAAGCTGTGATGGCATCCTTGGCTCTTAGCATAGACTGAGTGGTATGCACCAGATTGAGCATCCTTTCTGCATTGTCATTGCCCTGTTCAGCTAGAAGTTGATAAGCTGGAACAGGGTGAGTAAATGCCTCAGCATCAAGGGAGGTGGAATCTATAACAGCTTTAGGATGCTGAGATAGTCCCTCCCTGTCTGCATCCTGGACATTCATTAACTTACTAACAATGACATCCATTCTTATAGCTCCAGTACCTGCATTTCTCTCATTTTCTCTCTTTTATTGCATCAGGGTCTCACCCTGGCTTCCCACCCTCACACCCTCACCTTCACCTACTAAGGTGGGACTCCTCTCACTTTCTTTTGCCAATCCTGAAGAAATGGATTGCATAGTTTCACTCATTTCCTCTCCTTTTTCCTGGGAGCAACCCAGACTCTCACTCAAAAAACTCTTTTCTCTCAATCCTAAGAGTGACTGTACAACCACTAAATCTTCTGCACTTGAAATAAATGAAGTTTGAAGCTGTGCAGATATACTCGATGGATGAAGGATATCCATCGAGTGAGTGGTTTTGCTATCCGACGGATAACTGCTGTTAATCTTATCCGTTGGGATACAATCACTACTCGACGGATGGGCAATATCCATCGAGAGAGTAGAAATAAATGAACTGGGAAAAGAAACTATTGTTGACTCTGTGCTGATTGAAGATATTTTGGGCACAGATGATACAACAGTTCCTGAAAGAATTGGCAAGTGAGCCAACAAATCATCTAAAAGATGATGCTCACTTGCACTAGATTTTGGCTTCCCCAACAGAGTTAAAGAAGGGGAATCAGGAATTGATGTGTTTATCATATCCACATCCAAAAAATTTGTTGGTGAGTTTGGTGTTTGATGTGCTTCTATGACTAGAGATTTTAGCTGTGACTCCACATTTATTGGAGGCACATCAAACTGAATTTGTGAAGGTGTAGTGACTGTGTTTTTGCACCAGTTTGCACAGTGTGTATACCCTGTGCATCCCCAAGGGTTTTAGACTTCTTCTTTCTGGCATAAGTTTGGGGTGAGCTTGTGTCCCTAACCCTCTTGGCCTGTGCTCTTGGTTGAGAGCTTTGTTCAAAAACTACATCCTTTTGGGAGGATGCAGCTAGAAATGAGCTTTTATCCTTTTTAAGCACTGCAGTTTGTTGGGAAACTGCAATGTGGCTAGGCTGGGATCCACTCAACTCTCTATCCTTATCCTTAAGGTTTGTTTTATGTTCACCCCTTCCCTCACCTGTCTTTCCCTCCTTCACACTCCCCTCTTTGGTTTTAGTGGATTTTGCAACTAGCATTTTTTAAGAGATACCAGAGGGGGCTTTTCTAGATTTGGATTTTGAAATAATTGCAGGTTTGGTAGCTTGGGTAGGCAACTGTTTGGTCATTGACACAATTTCCATAGCCACACTAGAACTCAAAGAAATTAGTGAGGTTGGAATAGTGGTAGGGATAGATGAACTTACCTCACTTACCTGAGGTGCTTGCATTACAGGAAAATAGAACAATGGCACATCCTTGTGATGATTGGCCCTATTCAAATCTGCAATGAGCTTTCTCTTTAAAACCCAACAATCCAATTTGTTGTTAGGGTTCTCAAGCACAATCTCTTCACAGAGGTGGTTAGCTAACATCATAAAGAATCTAGCATAATACACATTCTTACCTCTTTTATTTAACTCTCCTAATTTAAAGCCTAACTCAAACAAGACAATGTCACTGAAATTATAGAATTTATCTGTAACTATCATGTAGAGCATGCTAAGCATGGATATATTGACTGAATCAAAATTACTGATTTTTCCTGAAAAGACCTTTGTTACTACATCACACATAAAACTCCATTCTTTCCTAAGACCCATTCTCCTAATGTCACTTAACTTAAAAGTAGAAAGAGCATAGTTCATGGAATTAAGCATATTTATATCAGTGTCAGTGTGTGGTGAGGTCACAGTGTTATCATAAATCTTGAAACATGCTTTTATAACATCACTATTGATACAGAATTCTTTACCTTTAATGGTGAGTGTGATTGTCTTATCTGTTGAGTTGTATGTAGTAGTGGTCCACATCTCTTCAACAACTTCACAAAAGATTGTGGGTGATTCTAGCATGGCATAGCTGAGCTTACAATCCTTCACAAAGTCCATCATCTTGTGATAGTCACCAGATTGCTGAATACACTTGTTCACTAGTGCAGTGACAAGAGAGTGAGTGCTTTGAGAGGGAATGAAATTTGAGCAGTTGAATTGAGAATGATAAAAGAAAAGCGATTGAAATGAAATAAGCTTTTATACTGTCTCAAAAAAACTGTCAAGAATAGTAAAGTAAAATAAAGTAACCAATAGAAATTGCCTAAAATAGCCTTTTAGAAATAAACTGTAACAATTCCACCCATTATCCGTCATGTTATGCTTACAAACTGTAAGTATACTCGATGGATAATGTACAGCGAATTAACGGCTGAGATTAAGACAATTTGACGGATGAGGATAAACTGTTATCCATCGAGCCATAAAATATTCCAGAAAAATAACTGATTTTTATTAGCAAATATTATACCGACGGATGATCAAACTCGACGGATAAAGATCATCCGTCGAGATGTAAATTTTGACTTAGCCAAAATTTTATCCCAGACTGAAAAATTAATTAAATTTCTGGCTGCATTACAACTTACAAATTAACTCATATAGATTTAAGAATAATTAAGCATACCTAACTCACTTACCAACCTTGAAAAGGTGGATTTATCCAGTGGCTTGGTAAAGATATCTGCAAGCTGCTTCTCACTTGGAACAAAATGAAGTTCCACAGTACCATTCATTACATGTTCCCTTATGAAGTGGTACTTGATGTCTATATGCTTTGTCCTTGAATGTTGTACTGGATTTTCAGTGATGGCAATTGCACTTGTGTTATCACAGAAAATAGGAATCCTTTCAACTTACAAACCATAGTCTAGCAATTGATTTTTCATCCATAATATATGTGCACAGCAACTACTAGCAGCAATATATTCAGCTTCAGCTATAGAAGTGGAAACTGAATTTTGCTTTTTACTGAACCAGGACACAAGCTTGTTTCCTAGAAATTGACAGGTTCCTGCTGTACTTTTTCTATCAATTCTACAACCTGCATAATCTGCATCTGAATAACCAGTTAGATCAAAACCAGAATCTCTAGGGTTCCAAATGCCAAGTTTTGGTGTTCCCTTGAGATATCTGAAAATTCTCTTAATAGCTATTAAGTGAGATTCCATAGGATCAACCTAAAATATAGCACATAAACATGTAGCAAACATTATATCTGGCCATCACTAACTTGCTTAACTTGTAAACCAAGAAAGTAAGTCAGTTCTCCCATCATACTCATTTCATACTTACTTTGCATCAATTTGGCAAACTTTTTGCAAATTTTCTCATCTATAGAGCCAAAAATAATATCATCTACATAAATTTGAACAAGTATACTAAAGCCATTAACATTTATGAAAAATAAAGTTTTATCTACAGTACCTCTTGTGAAGTGATTTTCTAAAAGGAACTTTGATAAAGTGTCATACCAGGCTCTAGGTGCTTGCTTCAGTCCATAAAGTGCTTTCAAAAGATAATAGACATGTTCTGGAAAATTTGAATCTTCAAAACCAGGAGGTTGGCTGACATAGACTTCCTCCTCCAAATCTCCGTTCAGAAAGACACTTTTGACATCCATTTGATAGACCTTGAAATTGGCATGGGTTGCATAGGCTAAGAAGATTCTGATGGCTTCAAGTCTTGCAACAGGGGCAAATGTTTTATCAAAATCTATTCCTTCTTGTTGACAATAGACCTTAGCAACCAATCTAGCTTCGTTCCTGACTACTATGCCATTTTCATCCATCTTGTTTCTGAATACCCATTTGGTGTCTATTGTATTCTTTCCTTTAGGCTTGGGCACCAGCTTCCATATATTATTCCTTTCAAATTGGTTTAGCTCCTCCTGCATAGCTAAAATCCAATCAGGATCCAACAAAGCTTCTTCTACCTTTTTTGGTTCTTCATTGGAAAGAAAGCTGTTGCTCTCCTTGTTTGAACTCTAGAAGATACATCACCAATTATGAGCTCAAATGGGTGATCTTTTGTCCATTTTCTTTGTTGAGGTAGATTAGCTCTAGATGAAGAGGCCTCATTGTTGTCTTGATGTGTGATTGAGTTTTGACTGTTAGAAACTCCCCCTGAGTTTGTAGATTTTTGATTTGAGAAAGGGGAACTTTCTATAGGTGATCTATCTTGATTTCCAGCATCTCTTGATAACCCGACGGATGGTGAATTTGAGTACCGACGGATGAAGCTGGTTGTCTCCCGACGGATAAAGCAGATTGCCTCCCGACGGATGAAGCATTATGCAACTCGACAGATGTTGAGTTTTATGCTTCATTTGTAGTGGATTTTTCTGCATTATCCTTCGATATTGTTTCTTGATCACTTTCATCATCACTGTTATCACTAACCATCTCCACATTGTCAAATTTGAGGCGCTCATGGTAATCTCCATCTTGCAGTCCTTCAATCTTTTTATCATCAAACACAACATGTATTGATTCCACAACAATGTTGGTTCTTAGATTGTAGACTCTATATGCTTTACCAACAACATATCCAACAAAAATTCTTTCATCTGCTTTAGCATCAAACTTCCCATTTTGATCAGTTTGATTTCTCAGAATATAGCATTTGCAGCCAAAGACATGAAGAAAATTTAGAGTTGGTTTCTTGTTCTTGAACAATTGATAGGGAGTCATGCATCTTGCTTGATTAACCAGAGAAATATTCTGAGTGTGGCATGCAGTATTAACAGCTTCAGCCCAGAAATATGTTGGCAGTTTAGATTCTTCAAGCCTTGTCCGTGCAGCTTCAATAAGTGATATGTTCTTCCTTTCCACTACTCCATTCGGTTGTGGAGTTCTTGCTGCTGAAAACTCATGCAGAATCCCATTTTCCTCACAAAATGCTCTAATGACAGAATTCTTGAACTCAGTTCCATCGTCACTCCTGATTCTTCTAACCTTGAAATCAGGATGATTATTAACTTGCCTTATGTGATTGATGATGATTTCACTAGCCTCATCTTTAGACTTTAGGAAATATTTCCAAGAGAACTTTGAGAAATCATCTATAATTACTAGGCAAAATCATTTCCTTGAGATGGACAATACATTGACTGGTCCAAACAAATCCATGTGTAGCAGCTGCAAAGATTCTTCAATTGTTGAATCAAGTTTCTTCCTGAATGATGCTTTAATCTGCTTCCCTTTTTGACATGCATCACACAATCCATCCTTAGAAAACTCCACTAGAGGAATGCCTCTAATCAGTTGTTTCTTTACTAGCTCATTCATGGTCTTGAAGTTTAAATGGGATAGCTTCTTATGCCATAGCCAACTTTCATCCTGACTTGCTTTACTGAGAAGACAAGTAACAGATTCTGTATTAGATGAGTTGAAATCAGCTAGGTACACATTTCCTTTTCTCACACCAGTGAGAACTACTTTGTTGCTCCTTTTATTAGTCACAACACAGGCTTCTGAGTTGAAGGTTACTGAGTTGCCTTTATCACAAAGCTAGCTGATACTCAACAGATTGTGTATGACCATCCACTAAGGCAACCTTCTCAATGATGACATTGTCTTTTGAAATCAAGCCATATCCCACAGTATAACCCTTGCCGTCATCTCCAAAAATAATACTTGGGCTAGCTCTTTCCTTAAACTTTGTGAGCAGGGTAGAATCACCAGTCATGTCTTGAACAACCACTATCCAAGTACCAAAGATTCTTTCTGTTTCCCTGCACACATCAAAATCAAATCAAGTTGATTTTGGTACCCAAGTTTCCTTGGGTCCTCCTTGTTAGCTTTCTTTTTCCGTTTCTTAGGCTTTATCTCATTTGACTTGGGGATTTCAGATTCATCCTTGGTCATTTGAGTTGGGCCTTTGAAACCATTCATTGCAACAGAATTATCATGCATATTATAATCAACAGGGAATGACATGCTATTAGTGAACATGTTATTCCAGTAAGGCATGCTAAATGGCATTTGTGGCATACTAAATGCAGCATAATAAGGATTAGGTGCAAATGGTATGTTAGCAAACTGTGCATTCATATTTTATGTAGACATAGCATTCATAGGCATGGGAGGCATGGCATTCATGTTGGGAAAGTGAGGTGGCACAGACATGGAAGTAGGCATGGTAGATTTGTAATTAACAGACAAATGATTTACACTACCACACTTGACACAGATTTTTCTAGGAGCATATTTATCAGGTGTGTAGTTATTGTGTTTGTTAATCCCTACTTTACCATTTCTGTTATTTTTCTTTTTAGCCTCTGTTTTTACCTCAGTCTTTTCAAGTCTGTCACTTAACTGTTTGACAGTCATGTGACTAACACTAGCCTTTTTCCCTTTCTTAACTTGACTCGATTCTCCTGATACAAAGTTCTTGGAAACAGATCCATACTTCTCATTCAGCTTAACAAGTTTGGCTTTACTGATAGGCTTGCTTACAGCCGACGGATGAGGATTTTCATCATTCGACGGATAACCTTTTTTATTATCCGACGGATGATCCTCATCATCCGTCAAGTCTACATCTGTTAGCACTCCATCCACCAGATTTGGTTCTAGTTTCTCTTTGTTCTTTTTCCAGGCTGCATCACAGAAAGACTCAATTCCTTGAACTTTGGTGATTTGAGCATGGATATCCCTAGATGTTTTCCATGCCTTAATCACCTCCTGTTCACGCTTGAGCTGCTTCTTCAA
Source organism: Apium graveolens (assembly GCF_009905375.1). Lineage (NCBI taxonomy): Eukaryota > Viridiplantae > Streptophyta > Magnoliopsida > Apiales > Apiaceae > Apium > Apium graveolens. The sequence continues at coordinate 122,675,922 of NC_133655.1, forward strand.
AATTTCTTCTTTCTTCAAGGACTCAGTTAATTCCTCCTTGGCAATCTTACACTCATTTCTTAACTTTTCAAAATCAATGAACTGAGACTCAAGCACATTATTTCTCTCACTCAAAAACAAATTGTTTTCTTTGATTTTAGTATTTTCTTTAGTAAGAGACTTAAGTGTAACACGCAAATGATATAACTCTGTAGACATGTCATTTATAGCATCATTACACTCAGCTTTAGATAAATGTGCAAGGTTTGTAGTAATTACCTGATTACTTGAAGAACTTGTTTCTGTTTCATCAGACTTGGTCATTAGGGCTAGATTGACATAGCTGACATCTTCATCTTCATCCAGACCATCTGCTGCCCAGTCATTTTCTTGTGTGATGAAAGCCCTTTCCTTTTGTTTGAGCAGTTTAAAGTATTTTTGCTTATAATCCACAGGCTCAAACTTTTTCTTGTTGGAATATGACTTTCTACGCTCACTGGCAAAATGCCCTGCCAAGCCACATTTGAAACATTTGAATTTTGATTTATCCACCATGTTTCTATTTGGCTTGGCTGCTCCCAAGTTCGTCTTGAACTTGAGCTTGGAAAATCTCCTGGAAAGAAATGCTAGGTGTTCATCAATGTCTTCCATATCATCTTGGCTCAAAGAATCTTCGCTTTCTACTGCAAGCCCCTTGCCCTTGCTTTCACAGACCCTTGAAGTTGACTCAACAGCTTCCATCTTCATCTCCTTCTCTTTCTCTAACTCAGCAACTAGTGCAATGGACCCTCCTTTCTTCTTTCCTCTCTCCATCCTCTCATATTTCTCTATTTCAAGCTCATACGTTTTCAGGATGCTATACAGTCTCTTCAATGTAAACTCCTTATAATCTTGGGAGTTTCTCAATGAGACTCTCATTGGTTTCCATTCCTTTGGAAGAGATCTAAGGAATTTCAGATTGGAGTCTTTTGTCTGATAGACCCTTCCATGCAGCTTTAGAGCATTTAGCAATTTTTGAAACCTACTAAAAATGTCAGTGAGAGACTCACTTTCTTCATTATGAAAATGCTCATATTGCTAAATCATTAGCTGCATCTTGTTTTCTCTCACTTGCTCAGTGCCATCACAGATGATCTGTATTGTATCCCAAACATCCTTGGCAGTTTTGCAGTTAATAATGTTGTCGAACATATCACCATCAACTCCATTAAACAGGATATTCATGGCCTTTTTATCCTTCCTGACTTGTTCAATGCGAGGATCAGACCATTCATGCCTTGGCTTGGGGACTGATGGCTCGTTTCCTGTTGCAGCACTCATTGGAACATGAGGGCCTCTTTCTATGCAGTCCACATAGGCCTCATCTTGAGAAAGCAAATGAAGATGCATCTTTACCTTCCAATGATGGTAATTATCTTTATCCAGAAATGGAATCTTGACTCCAACATCCTTCTTGTTCATCTTGCTGTATTGTTTTGATCTTTAAACTCTTTGTAAGTTAAGAGCTTGCTCTGATACCAATTGTTAGTCCCTTAACAATATAACAAGAATTACAGAAGGGGGGTTGAATGGAATTCTTGAAACTTTTTCTTGATAAAAAATGTTCTAACTCGAATATGTATATAAGTGTGAATTGATTAGCACAATGCGGAATAGTTACTTAAATCAATCAAAATACAAGTAATTAAAAACAAGAGTCTTTAAAAACTTTCTTGTAGATTTGAATGATTCCATCAGAGATATATAATATATATCGAGAGAACCATGTGTGTAAAATGCTCACAGCTGCTTACAACAATTGAACAACTAAGAATATAGAGAAATGCTAAGAATTCTTCTTACAAATGTTTCTCTGCTTTTTGTCTTAGATAATTCCTTAGTGCTACTTCTTGGTTTATATATCACCAAGATTACAAAGTAATGAGACAGGATAATAAAACAAAACTATCTAGTCTATTACAATGCTAATTCATTACTCTATTCCAGCATCTTTGAATATCTTCATAATAGCATGTAAATGGCAATGCTTCTTTGATCTCGACAACCCAGTTGAATAGGCTACCACATTCCATTTGCACACACTCGACGCATGTGACTGTGTTGTCACTGTCAATAGATATTTGAATTCTTTATCCGTTGAGTACATGATCATCCGTCGAGTTTATGATCATCCGTCGATGGCTTTGTTAGTCATCCATCGACTGCTATATTGATCATTCTTCGATGGATTTGTTAATCATCCGTCGGTAGCTGTTTGGCACTTGACTTCATTTCATTTATGCAGAATTACAAGACATTATCTATGTAAAATTAATCAACCTATTCTGCATATCTAGTTAAAGTCAACATGACTTATATGCTACTACAAAATCTATTCAAAGGAGTATGCAGAAATGTGCTACAGACTTATTGTTACATAAGCTACTCACTCGATGGATAATTAGTCATCATCCGTCGGGACTATATTGAGTCATCCGTCGGGACTATAAACCTTATCTGTCGAGTGCTACATATTTTCACTAAGTAAAATCTACCAAGGTGTTTTGTTCATGAAATCATCAAGTATACAACATATACAAAACACATACTATAAGTCAGCCACAGTTCTTCTTCTTGCACTCCAAACAGCTACTCGTCGGGAAAAGACTAATTTATCAATGTCTTATCCAATGAAGTAGCATTAGGGTTCTCTGAACACGAGAGATGATCAATGACTTGATTTAAAGTCCCCTTTCTTTCCTTGATCTATAGTTCAAATTCTTGAAGAAAAAGAACCCATCTAATCAATCTAGGCTTCGAGTCCTTCTTTGAGACTAGAGAACGAATTACAGCGTGATCAGTGAAAACTATCACCTTAGTCCCAAGTAGATAAGATTGAAATTTGTCAAAACCATAGACAATAGCCAAAAGTTCTTTCTCTATAGTATTATAATTCAGTTGAGCACCATTTAGGGTCTTGCTAGCGTAGTAGACCACATGAAATATATTGTTCTTCCTCTGCCCAAGAACTGCTCCAACTGCATAGTCACTTGCATCGCACATCATCTCAAAAGGTTCATCCCAATCAGGTGCAGTTATGACAGGTGTCGTGATTAAACTCTTCTTCAAAGTCTCAAAAGCTGCAAGGCACTCATTATCAAACCTTAAAGGGACATCTTTCTCTAGAAAACTGCACAATGGCTTTGAAATCTTGGAGAAGTCTTTGATGAAACGCCTATGGAAACCCGCATGGATGAGAAAACTGCGAATTCCCTTAATAGAAATAGGTGGAGGAAGATTCTTAATGACCCCCACCTTGGCTTTGTCCACCTCAAGACCCTTACTAGAAACCTTGTGCCTGAGAATAATGCCATGTCACACCATAAAGTGATATTTCTCCCAATTGAGAACCAGATTGGTCTCAACACACCTCTTGAGAACGTGTCCAATAGAGAAGTCGTCCATGAACAACTCCACATTCTGGCCAATCATATCAGAAAAGATGGCCATCATACATCTCTGAATTGTGGCTGGTGCACCACATAGACCAAAGGAAACTCGTCTGAAGGCGAAAGTACCAAATGGACAAGTGAAGGTAGTCTTCTCCTGATCTTCTGGAGCGATACAAATCTTATGGTAACCCGAATAGCCATCCAGAAGATAGTAGTACTCATGACCAGCCAATCTATCAAGCATCTGGTCAATGAAGGGCAAAGGAAAGTTATCCTTCCTAATGGCCTTATTTAGCTTCCTATAGTCCATGCAAACTCTCCACCCCGTGACTGTTCGTGTAGGAATAAGCTCATTCTTCTCATTTGCTACCACAGTAATTCCACCTTTCTTTGGTACACATTGAAATGGGCTCACCCATGAATTGTCAGAAATAGGATAGATGATCCCTACATCTAGCCACTTAAGAATTTACTTCTACACTACTTCCTTCATGATCGGATTAAGTCCTTTTTGCTGCTCGACCGTAGGCTTGCTACCTTCCTCTAGTAGAATTTTATGCATGCAATAAGAAGGACTGATTCCCTTGATATCTGCTATAGTCCAACCAATTGCCTATTTGAACTCTCTCAGAATCCTCATAAGTTCTTCCTCGTCACTACCTAAAAGGTCAGATGTAATAATAACAGGAAAAGTAGATGCATCACCTAAAAACGCATACCTCAAATGCTCAGGTAAAGGTTTAAGATCAAGAGTGGGAGCTTCCTCAATAGATGGCTTGAGGCGTTTAGGAGCTTTGTTCAATTCCTCCATTCCAAGAGATTCAAAAGGAATATCAATCTTCCTCTTCCAGGGAGAAGCATTCATATATTGTAATTGTTCTTCACCTTCATCATCTTCACTATCTAAATTCTCCAATAAGGCTTTTTTTAAGGCATCGAACCATAGCAATTGATTAAGTTCTACAGTAACCACAGCATCGACCAACTCCAACTTTAAGCACTCCTCATTTTCCGTAGGAAATTTCATAGCATTGAACACATTAAAAGTTACCACCTGATCCAGCACTCGCATTATGAGCTCACCCTTCTACACATCTATCAAGGTTCGGCCAGTCGCCAAGAAAGGTCTTCCCAAAAATATGGGAATCTTTTTATCCTCCTCGAAATCAAGAATGACGAAATCAGCAGGGAAGATAAGTTTATCAACCTTGACCAAGACATCCTCCACAATACCTCACGGATATGTAATAGAACTGTCGGCCAATTGTAAAGTCATATAAGTCAGTTTTGGATCAGGTAAGTCCAACTGCTTGAAGATTGACAAAGGCATCAGATTGCTGCTAGCTTCCAAGTCACATAAGCATCTGTCAAAAGACATTTTTCCAATAGTACACAGAATAGTAAAGCTTCCTAGATCTTTAAGCTTCGGAGGCAATTTTTGTTGTAGCACAACACTGCATTCCTCTGTGAGAGAGACAGTCTCTAAGTCATCTAGCTTCACTTTCTAAGAGAGTATACCTTTCATAAACTTTGCGTAACTAGGCATCTGCTCAAGAGCCTCAGCGAAAGGTATGTTGATATGAAGTTTCTTGAACACCTCCAGAAACTTCTCAAATTGCTTATCCATCTTTTTCTTCTGCAGCCGCTTAGGAAAAGGCGGTGGAGGATAGATCTGTTTTTCCCCTGTATTACCCTCAGGAGGAGTGTGCTCAACAGTAGTCTTCCTTGGTTCCACTTCTACTTCCTGCTACTCTACTTCTTTCTCAGCCCCAGCTTCTTCAGTCAACACTTGAGTTTGTTCGGGATTCGTAAACTTTTCAGACCTCAAAGTGATTGCCTTTACCTGCTCCTTAGCTTCCCTCTTTCCTGGCACTTCAGTGTCACTAGGTAGTCTACCAGGCTGACAATTTAACAAGGCATTGGCAATTTTCCCAATTTGATTTTCCAAGGTCTTGATAGAAATAACTTGACTCTTGCACATAAGCTTCAACTCCTCTAATTCAGATTTTTTATTAGCTTGTTGCAGCTGAAGTTGCTATCTTGGTGCATATTACGGTTGCTGAAAACCTGGGGGGTTGTACTGCTTAGCTGGATACTGCTGATAAAGCTGTTGAATCGCATTCTGAGCGTTGCTCCAACTGAAATTAGGATGATTGCTGTTGTTGGGATGATAAGTGGCTGGCACAGGTTGTTGCGAACGCAGAAAGTTGCTTACGAACTGAGCTGATTCACTAGAAATTGCACATTGATCAGTCTCATGGGCACCAGCACAAAGCTCACAGACACTAGCGATTTGATTAACTCTATAATTAGCCAGAGTGTCCACCTTCATCGTCAAAGCCTTAAGTTGGGCAGCTATAGCAGTTGCTGCATCCAACTCCAGAATTCCGAAAATTTTTCCTTGAGTCAGTCTCTGTAAAGGATTCTGGTACTCATTAGCAGCCATCAGTTCATTCAATTCATAAGCTTCATTGCAGCTCTTAGCCCACAAGGCTCCTCCTGATGTCGCATCGAGCATGGGTCTAGAAGTAGCACCCAATCCATTGTAGAAACAATTAATAATCATCCAATCAGGCATGCCATGGTGTGGGCACTTCCTTAGCATCTCCTTAAATTGATCCCAAGCCTCACACAGAGATTCTCTAGTTTGCTGAGCAAACTGAGTACGTGCATTCCTGATTGCAGGAGTCTTCGCCATAGGGAAGAATTTAGTGAGAAACTTTCGAGAAAGATCTTCCCAAGTGGTGATAAACCCTGCTGGTAGAGAATTTAACCATCACTTAGTTTTATCCCTCAGAGAGAATGGGAAGAGTCACAGCTTGATAGCATATTCAGTCACATCATTGAACTTAAAAGTGTCGCAGATCTCGATGAAATCCCTAATGTGCATGTTGGGGTCTTCAGTAGGAGAACCCCCAAACTGAACTGAGTTCTGTATCATCTGAATCATGCTTGACTTGATCTCAAAAGTGCTAGCCCTGATGGTTGGCCTGATGATGCTTGACTAAATGTCATTGATCTTAGGCTGAGAATAGTCCATCAAAGCCTTAGGATTTTCTTCTTGATCTCCCATCTCTACTAAAACTGGTTCCTCGACTTTCTCTTCTTCTTCTACCCTCTTTTTTTCTTCAAAAACTTCCTTTCAAACCACCACAACTTATTCCTCGGCTTTCTCCAGAGTTCTCTTACGAGATTGCGAACGCGTATGCATACACCCTCGCTAGAGTACCTGAAATAAGACAAGGAAACAAATAAGTAACAATGTCCGAGTCAATGAACTTTAACGACCACTGATGGAAAACACATAAACTAAAAATTAACACCGAGTCCCCAACAGCGGCGCCAAAAACTTGTTAGTCGATAAACATACACTAAATTACATGCAACTATATGTGTTCTCAAGTAGTATAAGATATAAATCAGATTCGTTTCCACAGGGACCGGTTTAGGTTAACTTTATAATTTATGCACTTAAGCAACAATGTATGGTTATTATTCAATGCTAAGATGATAACAAATTGAGGTTGTTTATAACTAAGAATTAAACTAACAATTATAACTAAGGGAATAAGATTGATTGAATTAATATATATGACAAACATGGGATTCTAACTTCATTAAATATTTCATTCAATAGCCTTTTCATTCTTAACCTTAGCATGTAATGGTGATGACACTAATCAGATAACACGAAATTGATAAACGCTAACTTTTGTTGCACGGATACCATACTACCAAACATCCTCAAAAGAGATAGAAGCTGAATAAACACCAATTATATTGACACTCTATATATCTATAGAATTTGACAACGTAACGGTTTATGCACAAGTTATCTATCTTGATTACATAGGGCAAGTAAGATGGTTAAAATTACCTACGAATCATGCATAACAAATACATGAACCTATGCTAGAATGGCAAGTTCTAAATCCTTAAATTCACTTTTGCTTCATTAAAAATTAACACACTATCTTATAAGTTCGCGATGCTCATAAGACAAATAAGCACAACCAATACTAGGTTATCATACAATGACCACACACTAAGGCATCGAAACAAATCAACTAAAGAAATCCATAAATAAATCCTCTAGAACCCCACGATAATGATTAGCCCATAATCGGACTCATCATCAACGTGGGTTCCGATGAAAGTATGGTATAATAAACGTAGTCTTTATAACGAATAATCAAACAAAGTTAACACAAGAGTATAAGTTCAACAAAACAAGAAACAAGCATCCAAGATTACAACTCAAAACAAAGATTCAGAAGAATATACTAGATCATCTTCGCCTTTGTTGAATTGTGCTATAGGTCTCTTTTCGTCTTCTCCTTAGCTCTGATATGTCTCCGGCTTGATATCTTATGAAAAATGACCTAAAGTTGTTTATATAGCAGCCCCATGCAATGTAGAAGTCTTTTTCTCAAAATCCAAGTAGAAACAGGATTCTGCTATCCCGATACAGCGCGGCCGCACGCTTGATCAGCGCGGGTGCACTGACTCTCTGATGTTTGGGCGCGGTCGTGCGCTTGATTAGCGTGGGCGCGCTGGGCTTCTACCAAAATTTTGAATTCTTTTTTTCTTGCAGATTTGAGCCGGTCTTCGCGAGCTTTATTCCTTGGACACCATCCTAAGACCATAGTTGCATCAAAACAATGTTAATTCACCTGATTCTCATATTAATGCCTGAAATGCAAAAACACTAGAAAACACATTAAAACACCAATAACTTGAGTACAAATACACCAATTCAAAGCTTAATAGAGCATTATAAAGTGTCATAAATGTCACTCAACAGTAATTATCTAATCTTACCATTTGTTTGTGTTTATCTGTACAAAATAAAGTACTGTGATGGCTATTTATATTTAAGGAATATCGGTACCTCGTTGGATCATATCGGATATAAAAATAAAAATACTTAATAGCTAAGTATTAATAAAACTTTTTTGGATAAACATCAAAACCGGGGTTTTAAATAAAGTTTAGGGGTTCAGAGCTTTTGGTTATGCATACTACGAGAAGATAATATAGTAGTTTAATCAAAATATCTTGTATCTCGAAAATATCAGTTTCATCGGTTTACCCGAACGAATATAATATCGTAAAATTTGTACCCGAAATCGTATAGGTAAATCCGTACTCCAGATCGAAAAAGTCAAAACACGGTAAATGCTCGAAATAATCAAATTAGGCTAGAAATGAGTTTTCCTGTAACTTTCGGGTAACAAAAACGTAAAAACCGTTGAGGTTGAACGATTCCCGAATAATCAAAATAATTAATAATTAACTCAAAAAATAATTAGTTATATCTATAAACCAATTATAAAATCATATAATGACATATAAATTATTAGAAAAATATAAAAATAATCTATACCTCATCTTAGATATATAAAAATTAAAATTCACAAATTTTATCACATATAAACATCTAACACAGATAACAATTAACACATAATTCACCAAAATTCATATAATAATCCCATAATATTCATTTATTGGCAAAAATAATTACATGATATATCCCGGATATTACACTTTCTACAAAACCTGATAACAACAGAAAACCAAACCTTGTATTAACTTTAAACGGATGTTCATCTATTACCAAATTCTTTTACAGGCTTGAAGCCATTCCTCATACATATCTTGATATACCTTTATGATACTCATGAATTGCATTATGCTTTGAGACAAATGTCTTATCAATGTTGATTATGATCTTGTTTTATTGAATTACATTGTTTATCATATTGAATTGTTATAGCATTTGATGGTTTTCTAAATGTGGACAAGATTCATGGTCGTATTAAGCCAATATGTGCAGTGGATCTAGTATATAGAGTAGAGCTGTATGCCTTGATCGGGGTTAGTACGTGACTGATCAGCAGCCTAACCTTGGTTTTTAAAAAATATATGTGAATATCAAAGTCTAATAATTACTTAACAAGAAACTTGATTCCTCTGAATCATTTCACTGATCATTGTTTAACATCATATTACTTGCTGAGCTAGTTAACTCACTGTTGTGATCCTTCTTATGTTCTTTTCCAGTTAAGAAGGAAATTGTTGGTAGTGAGGATCCCCATACCCGTGTTTGAGCTAGTGTTAGAGCTAGGACTCCAGGTTGAGTGATGGAACGAGCTAGCAAGAGCTTTATGCTTTAGTTTTGAGTTTTCCAATTTTGTAAGAATGTTTTATTATCAGTTTTAAGTTAAACTAGTTGGGATTTGGTATGATGTAATATAAGTTAAGGTTGTGCCTTATTTTATACTTTAACCTATTGTGATCCGTGAATGTGTAGTATAGTGTCATTGCATATATTATTTCATATACAGATTGCATTGTGTGTGTATGTGTTGTGAACCCCAAATCTCTGACTCGGATTTGGACGGCGTCACAGGTTTGCTATCAGAGCTACAGGTTATAAGTCACTGAAACAAGCCTAGATTGTCGAGTTTGGGTAGAGGGCTAGGATTAGAGTGGAACAATAGAAAGATAGGACGTCGAGAGGTTGAGTGCAACTTTGTAGTAGGTTTTTGGTATGGTTCATGTTATGGTTCATGTTATCCTTGTACCATCTGATCATTCTGAGTCTTCTGCTTGTGGACCATATAAGACGAGTTGTGCCTATCAACAAGCATTGTGCTTGGGGAACTCTTATGTACTTAAAGTTCTGAGTATATGATAGGATTCTTTGAAAGGAATGGGAGGGGTAGACTCTAGTAATACGGGTACTAGGGAGACTACCGGTGCCATAGGAGGAGGTACCATGTGTACTCAAGGATCTGCGAAGTGCGTGCATACACAGAATGGGACACACAACCCGAATGCGGCAAGGGTGATAACCGGGATAGAAAAGTTTACAAATTTCTGTTATACGACTGATTATCGTATGCAGTGGCTCCATTGAATATTCTATTCTTCCACTTTGGAATTGTTATGCAATACTGTAACTAAAGCCAAGGTGCTTAGCTCCCGAGAGTATTAGCAAGATATTTTGAAATAAATAAATTCCTATATGAATTAAAATGAGAAGGTGTATATCACCAGGAAAGCTATTCTCCTGAGTATATATGTTAGGCCCTTAATCAACTATAGAGGGGGGTGAATACAGTTTATGCAATCAATTCGAAAAAGCTTCAATAGAATCAACAGTTTTTATATTAATAGATAAAAAGTGATTATAAATGTACTCTCTCGAAAGGATGAACAAATATCCTTGAGAGCTTCTAGGTTATGCGAAAGATATAACAATGTTCGTAATGCTTATAGCGTGAACCTAATATGTGCTTTATATAGAGCACAACTACACAATGTATAAGGAATCATATTCTATTAATAAAAAGGAAACCTATTACAATACTTCTGAAATATAGTCCTTCACCGCCTTGAATTCCTATTTTCCTTTTCCTCCTCAAATATCTACTGAAGTGACAAATCCTGATGACGTCATCTGCTGATCATCAAGTACTGATATAAGTACTGATGATGTTACTCTTCAGTAAATGCTGATATAAGTCTTAATAAGAATTTCTGATAGTTTCTGCTGATATCATCAATTATATCTAACAATCTCCCCTAACTTGTGCATTATGATAATATGTATAAGTTCCAATTTAATGATGTCAATACTATCTAAATGCAGAAATCAAGTAAGAATATTCTTTCTTACTTCGGTGAATATTAGACTTTACTCTTCATTTTAAACTCTAACACGGTCTGGAAAATCTTCAAGAAACTTCCTCAGTAGATTCTCTTCCATTACATCCAAATACCATTGCATCCTATGATTATGTTCCCTCGGTTTATCTGTTGATTCATCATTCTGATAGATGGTAGCCCTAAGATTATGTAACTTTGAATTTTCAAGAGATAGATCATCCAGCTCCAGAAATCCAATTTTCTTTTTATCAGGATTAAAGGTTAAAACTTTAGTCCCTAGACTCATTTCTATTTATATCTTGGTTCCTCCAATAGGCATATCAACAGCATATTCAGTTTGATCAATGTACTTTGGAATGTAGTTTAATTTGTAAGGCATTTCTTTCTGCTTTAACTGTATCAGGTTCTTTATGAATGCAAACCATCTAGCAGTTACAGAATTAGTTACCTTGAGAATTTTAGCAATAAGTTCCAATTCCTGACGTAGTTTATCTCTTAACTGTTCTTGATTCAACCTTAAGCTTCTCCCAGACTCAATAAAATAGATTATTTTCCCTTCAGTATGATAAATAATAATTTGCACTGATTTGATCTTCTGTAAGTCTTCAAGCATTACATTGTCTCCAAATTCTGTCAAGTTAGAATGCTTTCTTAAAGTCAGAGCATATCCTACAAATGGATCATCAGCATTTAATCTTCCAAGACCACTTGTGATTCCAGATTTTCTAGATTAAGAACTTCCACTGTAAATCTTCTTTAATGTTTCAGAAGAATCTCTTCTAGGTGTTGGTTTCATGCTTCCCCATAGTAGCTTCTTCTTTTCTTCAAAAGTAAGTTCTGGCTTATCGGAGACTATGTCTTCTAAATCAGAATTTGATAAATCTGTTTGAATTTGATTTGAGAAATCAACAACATGAGTAGAATTAGAGGTTGTGATTGGTTGAATAACATCTTCTTCTTTAACTTGAGCAATTTCAGAGGTTAAATTCAATTTATCAACCAGTCATCTCAATAGATCTTCCTTCTTTGGTGAGCTTGGTTGATTTCTTTTTCTTCGGTAATTTCATCAATATCAAAAGATTGAGCAACTGTATAGATTGGATCTATCAGTATTTATAATTTAGTTGCTTTAGATATTGATTTCTTCTTTACAACAGCTTTGGCTTTAGACTTTGAAAATTTTGACTTTTCTTCTATCTTTTCTTTTCCTTTATGCTTCTTGTCAGCAGTTAAAATAGCTTGAGATCTGAAAGATCTTTCATCCTCTTCCTGACTTACCTCCTTTATAACTACACCTATGGTTGGTCTGTTGGAAGGATCATCTTCATAAATTTTTTGAGAGATAACAACAATATCAGCATTTGTTATCTTCATTAAATTCTTGAAGTCTTCCACCATTTTCCTTAGTTGTTCTAGATCAACTCCGGGATTTTCTCTTTCAAAGATTCTTTTACTCACCTTAGAGTTAAAAGCTTGAATCTTTAGATCCTTGTAAAATAGAGTTGTCTTTCTTCCTTTTACTTTCAGAGTTTAAAGATATTGACTTGTTTCAGCACCAACTTCTATCTCCAGAATACCTTGGTCTTCATCAGTAGTTGTGACTTGTAAAGATTATTGCATTGTTATTGTCAAAGTAAATTCTTTAACTCTTCTTTCATTTCTCTTACTCTCTCCATCTTGTCTAGATTGAGTTCTAGTGATTGCTTTTGATGAACCACTAAATCCAACTAGCTCTTCACCTCTTCTCCTTTCACTATCCTTCTGTCCACCCTTATTACCTCCATCAGGATTTTTATCATCAGTATTTGTCAATGTCAGCTGCTTACATTTAGATTTAACAATTTTCTCCCCCTTTTTGGAATCATTACCAAGCAGTAGAGAAAGAATCAGCTTTATTGAATTATGTACCTCTATAAGTTGATAATACATTTGAGCTTGTTTAGCTTCTAATCTAGCTTGATTGGCTTTAATTGCAGTTTGTCTGGTAACTATTGTGCAATTTGTTTCTGAACATCCTGATGAGTAGTCAGCCTTGAAGCAATCAATGATTCTTTGATCTTATTGATTTGAGAAGTAATTGCTTCTTGAGCTATATGTAAGTAGTTGATGCTTTGAGATGAGTCAACATATCAGGATTCTGAATTTTCTGTTCTGTTATTTCCAGATATGCAACAGCTTTTGTTTTGGAAATAGAATATGTATCATCTTTCCATTTAGCATTCCAGATATTATTAAAATAATCTTGTTCCTTCGTAGCATCTAACTTTTTCATTTTCCGTTGTCTTATATGTGTAGGCATATCTTCAGGGAAGAAAAGATCATCCTCAGGATCTATAAGAGCATTTGAAACATTATCTTCTTCACCATCATTAGATTTTTTATTGGCAACTGGATCTTGAACTATCTACTGAACTTCATCACCAGCTTCAGCATGTAGGATAGAATCAGAAATTGGTGCAGTATGTGATCCAACAGCTTCAGAAGCTTCCATACCATCAACAGTTAACTCCACTTCTTCAAGAATTGTAGATAAATTAATTGGAGCTTCAAAATTTACTTCCAGATGCTCAGTTCCTGTAGAGTGTTGCGGTGATCCTGTAATGGATGAAACTGTATGAATGGACTTTTGTGTTACTTCATCTTCAATAACAATATGGATTACTTCAGGTGGTGGAATAATAGAGTGTATGGACTATTTTTTCAGCAAAAACAGGGATTGTTTCATATGGTGGAATAGTAGTACGTATGGACTGCAAGAAAGTATCAGTACTCAGACTTGCAGGGAGATTAATAGCACTTGGGACATCAGAGTTTATTTAAAGTGCAACAGACTGTTGTTCAACATATATTTCTTTAGTACTCTATGCACCTGCAAACATATAGCAAGTAAAACTTAATCTCTCTATTCTCTTAAAGTAGTCTCACTACTCCTCACACCACACATCTCATGACTTTTAATAGTCAGAGCTTCCTTAAAAGGATACTAAATCCTATCTCTCATCTACCGTTCCTTTTGCCAGGAAGGATCCTGTCTCTCTTTAATTTTGTTTTTCTATAAATCTTTTCACACATCTCACAGAAAAATCTCAAAAAGATTTTCGTACAAAAATAAGAGGTGGCTAAAAAAGGGTGATATGTGGTCATATAACTAGAGGTAGTCCTTAAATAAGGTCTAGAAATAATATTACCAACATGATTTAAAACATGAAAAATAAATGCTGAAAATACCAAATCAGTATTTAGAATAAATTCTAGTAAAGTAATAACAATATTTATACCTTGTGAATCTGAAGTCACAATTAAATTCACAGACAATCACTTTGGTTATGATAGTTGTTGTTCACCAATTATGGGAATCTCTAATTAAATTGGAGAGGATTTGATCAGGTTACTATCATGTACCATGATCTCAAACATTGTTCTTCTTGCAAAAAACTAACACTTGAATGTGTTTATTGAAAGCTTTCACAGGGTCTTCAGTAAAAACTAATGAAACCCCTGTGTCTCTGTTAGTATCATTAAGATCTACCTCAGCATGTAATCTTTAACTAACTCAATATTGTTTCTGAGTGGTGAGCATAATTTCAAGAACTATGTCACTTGATTTTTGGCAACATTTAAGAAATGAATTCAGGTGTTTCAGTTGTAGGAAGAAATTTAAGATATAAGATTTATGATTTTGAGATTGAGTGTGGACAACTTTCTTGGTGAGAAAAAGAAAGTTTTAAAGGATTTGGATAGAATATAACACTCAAAGATTATAATTCTCATTGGTTAAAAATTAAATCTTTCGTAAATTTCTTCTGTAACATCAGTTACTTCCTGTAATGTGCTCATTTTGTACTGTAGTGAACATATGAACTCAAACAGAGATTAGTTTCTCACATGCACTATTGAAAAATATCTGAAATTAAGCATGCAGTACTAATTTGAATATTAACATTCATAATCATTCAAGCACAAACAGGACAATAAACTTTCATTCACTTAAAGAGCCAAAGAAGGCAAAAGAAATTTTCATTAATATTTAAGAAGCAGAGTACAAGATTAATAGAATTTTAAACATAAAACCCTAAAATAATCAAACTACTCAGACTTCTTCTGCCTCTTTGCATCCTGCTCTGCCCTCATTGCCCTGCGATGATAAATCCTACTCATTGTCCTTACAAGAGAAATGATATTCTCGTGCAGCTCAAGAGTTGCTTTGGCCCAACGTTCCTCTTCGAGAACGGTTGCCAGTTGAAAGAAATGGAGATCAATTTGTTGATCAAAAGACAGTTTCTCAAAGATTGACAATGGAACGTCATGAGGATTATAGATTTGATGATTGATCTTGACTCTAAGTCCCCAAGGGTCATAGTAGACATGACCCTCTTTCAGATTGAAAGCAAGATAGTAAATGCGAGTGAAGAATTGGGGTTGAGCCATGTTTTAATGAATGTTTGTGAAGTTTTGAAAAAAAGATTTGAGAAGATGAGGAGTTGTGTATGAAAAGACAGTGAGAAGTTTTGGAAGTGGAGGGTTTGTATCTATAGAATTGGAGATAGACACTGAAAAGACTCTTTAACTAACCATGTAATAATTAATCATAATATGTAAAACCCCCAGATCCGGGGTCAGGGATCCGGGTCGTCACGGTCTTTCTTTCCATAATATCACTTCACTTAATTAATAATAATTAACCTTATGCTGTGACCCCACACTAACACACACCACAACCCGTTACAGTATCAGAGATGAAATTGAAATAAGTACAAGTCTTTGAATCCACAATTTAAAAGTTATTACAACCCAAAATGATTACTTGATAAGTTTACAATTAATTGCCATTATCTGCCACAAGTTATAATTATACATAATTGATTCCCAAAAGTAGAAGGTCTGATCTACAGATAGATCTACCTCTGCAGTTATAGCAGCTATGATCTCAACAGGAAGGCGCGGGGCGCTTCCCACGCTCTTGCGCTGGGTCTTCTTGAGTCTGGCCATCTTTCCTAACTGTTGTTGTGTGATGAAGAAATAAAGCAAGAGTGAGCATTACATCTCGCAAGATAATATATAGTGTAAACAATAATGCAAGTATCTAAATGGATGACTTACTAGAATCCTTTATCAAGTGCAAGATAATTACTTACTGGATATAAGCAAAAACAAGGGATGAAGTTACCAAATACTTCACTATACTTATATCATTTATAAAGCTACTTGAACTACCACTGTTCAAGGTATAAGGAGCTTTCAACAGTTCATCACATAGATGAGACTACAGGACAAGATTTGAATAGATTAAATCTTTGAAGTATTATTGAAGGAAATGAAGTTATGATATACTTCATTAAGTTCCGATATATATATCCACATATATACCTTCTTTATACAGTTCCTGAAAACCTCTGTCATGTAAAGTATGAACAGAGTTTGTAACATCCAATAAATTTTTGAAAGGGAAAAGAATTGTGGCATAAACCCGATATCTTGCTGATCAGGCAAAGATACCAATAAGTAACCTTTTCTACTAGTAGATGGATGAATTTCCCACCGGTCATCACCCTGGCTGCAATAGGACCTTATGCTGGACTGCCACTCAGCCACTTACGCATTTGATGGACTCCCACTGAGCCACTTACACTTTTATGTACGCCCACTGAGCCCATGTTGCTTATGCCGACTCGGTAGATGGACTTACTTCCCGAACGTTGGGTAAGTAATCAATTCATTTACCAAAACCGCAACCTTGTTGCGAATATAAAATACACCACAGAGCCGGATCCCTCTAGTTTGAGCGAGTAGTTAAATCCCCTTTAAAAGGAAGATCTTAAATATATAAGAAATGAGTTTTGGGATCCGCTCTAACTTTTTAAAAATCATTTTAAAGACTCGAAAACACTTTAAAGAGTGTTTGGAGTAATACTGATTTAATAAAGTAAATCAGTCTCAATAAATTAGAAAATATCTGAATATTATCATTTAAATAATATTCCCTTAAAGAATAATCTTTATACAAATAATTGAAGTAGAAGTTGTAAAACTTATACTTGAAATGAGTATTAAATAACCAAAGATATACTTATACGAAAGTACTATCTTTATTTGAATAATAAAAAAAAATAAGTTTGATTATCAACACTTTATTCTTTAGTAAAATAAAGAATACATTTCAGAAAATAATCGGAGTCATAGGTCCTCATATGAATATTCAAATAATATTCATTAAATAATATAAAGTGAGTCATAAGTCCTCGAATGAATATTCAAGTAATATTCATTAAATAATATAAAGTTATCGAATAAACCTTATTCGATTAATAGTTTTAAAAACTATTCATATATATATATATATATATATATATATATAATACTCGGGAGCCTCGCCTCCCGGTTTTAGAAAAAGTTCACCTTTTGATCCCCTATACTAAGGGTATACTCTAATACCGCTTATCTCTAGCATAGGTATTATGCAACTAATAAGCATTTGAACCAACAGATATATAAATCAAGAATACGAAATATGCATGCATATATACCATATCACATGCTACAATATATCGCAAGAATTTGCTAATAACAAATATGCATTTATCATAAGATCATGCATATACATATATACATCACAACAACAGTTATACGGGTAGAAAACTTGCATGAGCGACTGGGGGTTACAAATGGCTTGGGACGAGTCTGGTAAATTATAAACAACATATAAGTTGGAATTAAACCAAAGTCACTTATAAATCTATACTTTAACCAATTTAGACTCTAACGCTCGCTTTGCGCTTAACGATTCACTTAAGTCGCTCGAGTACCCTCGGCTCCACCATTTTTAATAAATTAACCATTATGAGTTTTAAGGCGATTCTTTCGCGAGTGCCTTACCAACTGCCTATTACACTTTACATAAATGTTTCATACTCCAATTAGTCCTTTAATGTCTTTAACCTATGTTTCAAAGTAAGGCGAGGGGTAATGGTTCGTTCGCGAAACGTCGTTACTTAAAACGGCCGTTTCTCCTAAACCGTACATCGGAATCAAATGAACCACTTATCAAAACGAAGCTCGTAACATGAACTATCTAATCATGGAAATAGTCAAAACCTAGCAGGGAGTTCTCGGGACGTAATGTTAAGAACAAAACAGCCTAAAGTAAATCGGACATTATGACGGCTATGTTTACGCGATTTCCCAAATTTAAAACACTCCAATTCAACCCACAATCAATCCACAATCACAACCCAATCAAAACTCCATCCATACTACATCATAACAGCCCCAACAACTCCACATCAACAATTTATACTTATTCTTAAACTTGAATTTAACTACACTTAAGTTCATTAATCAACAATCCAAGAACTACCACTCCAAAAACTTCACAAAATCAACTAATCTCTACATTAACAACTAGAAAACCTCTCATGAATTATAACAACAAAACTAAACCTAATTACTCAAATAAAGTTAGGGTTTGGAGGGGTTATACCTTCCTTGGAGAGTGGAGAATCAAGAGAATGGCTTGGAATCACCCTTAAAGTCCTTATCCAAGCTTAATCTAAACAAAACTTCAAGAACAAAAAAATTTAGTTCTTAAAAAATACTATTCACCATCTTCTTCCATGATTTTTAGGAAGAGATTGTGGATGATTTAGGAGCTCAAACTTATAGGATATTCATAACTATGCATAAGGAGTCTTAGATAATTACCTTGTAATTTAACAAAGCTTGGAACTATGATTTTGACTTTCTTGCTTTGGAAAAGAAGAAGAAGCCGAGAGCAAGGTGAAGAAAATGAAATGATCTTTGTGTTTTGGGTGAAATGATTGTTGGTTGGTTGTTTTTAGCTTGATTTTGGTTAATTACCTTTTTAACCATGAACTTTATGTGGTTTTAAATCAACCATACCTCCTTCCCCCTTATGTCATGCTTATGTCACCTTGTTATGTCATCATCCCTTACTTGCCCTCTTCTCATTGGTTTGATGACATCATCCCCTCTAATCTCTTTGATTAGCTTTTAATTATTTGGCTAATGACCGCTGATCTGTTATACGGTTCGCTTAACTTTCGTTTTCATTTATCGTTTGAGGGATCATACCCGGGATCTTATTACTTAGGTTTCCTTAACCTTTCTCAATAATTATTTTCCTTTTTATGATCCTCTATTAAAGTCCTCGAATTTAAATCTTTTTTATCCTGTTACCTTATACTCAATTCTTTCGATATCTGGTGGATTTCCGGGAAAATCAAAGTGTTCGGATTTGGATTCTGGCGATCTTTACATACACTTATATATCATATAGAGTACCAATAAAATCCCAGAATATCCATATAAGAACCCCTACATAGTGTGGCATGAAAAGTTTTCTTGTTCAGAAATATCAGCAAAAGCACTATTCATAAGGGTTACAAAAACTTCAAAATTTTGGGGTAATTACAGTCTCCCCTCCTTAAAAGGATTCCATCCCGGAATCAAATAGAAAACAAATGGGGGTACTTTTCTAGCATTGCGCTCTCTAGCTCCCAAGTTGATTCTTCCACATTATGATTCTGCCATAGCACTCTGACTAGCTTGATAACTTTGTTCCGAAGCACCTGCTCCTTCTTATCCATAATCTTTACTGGTTTCTCCATGTAAGTCAGATCTGGTTGCATATCCACATGCTCGTACTCCACTATGTGTCTTGCATCCCGATGATACTTCCTTAGTATTGACACAATGAACACATTATGAACTTGTTGCAAGTTAGGGGGTAAGGCTAGCTCGTAAGCCAACTTCCCAATCCGTCTTAGTATCTCAAAAGGTCCAATGTATCTTGGGCTTAGTTTCCCTTTCTTTTCGAACCTCATTAATCCCTTCCAAGGGGATACTTTTAGTAGTACTAAGTCCCCTACTCCATACTCCTTGTCCTTTCGGGCTAGGTCTGCATATTTCTTCTGTCTGTCTTGGGCTGCTACCAGCCGTCCTCTGATGAGATCCACTATGGCTTTGGTCCTTTGGACCACTTCGGGTCCGAGCATCTTCCGCTCTCCTACTTCATCCCAGTATAAGGGAGATCGACACCTTCTGCCGTACAGGGCCTCATAAGGCGGTATTTCGATGCTAGCATGAAAGCTATTGTTATAAGAAAACTCGATCAACGGCAAGTGATCATCCCAACTTCCTTTAAAGTCTATTGCACAGACTCTCAACATATCCTCTAGTGTCTGGATGGTCCTTTCACTCTGCCCATCCATCTGGGGATGGTACGCGGTACTCATATTTAACTTGGTCCCCGCACATTCTTGAAAGCTCTTCCAAAATCTGGAGTTGAACCTGGGGTCTCGGTCTGAGACAATGAACGCTGGGACTCCATGTCGCATCACTATTTCCTTAAGGTAAATGTCCACCAGTCTATCAACTGTGTATCTTTCATTGATAGGAATGAAATGAGCTGACTTTGTCAGTCGGTCTATAATCACCCATATGGCATCATGGTTGGCTTTCGTCTTTGGTAAACCGACAACAAAATCCATGGCTATCTGTTCCCATTTCCATTCGGGAATCTCCAGGGGTCGTAAAAGTCCACTGGGTCTCTGGTGCTCTGCCTTTACTCTTTGGCAAGTCAAACATTTGCTTACCCATTCTGCTACGTCCCTCTTCATGTTGGGCCACCAGTAATATTCCTTCAAATCCCTATACATCTTGGTGCTTCCCGGGTGAATGGAATACCTTGAACTATGGCTTTAATCCAAAATCTCATCTTTAAGCTCTTGAACGTTCGGAACCCAAATCCAGTAGGAGTACCTCATTATCCCTTTATCATCTTTCTCAGTATGGATCTCTTCTCCAGTCATTGACTCTCCGCCTTCATTCATTATTTTCTCTTGGCACAATCTGATCTTTTCCAATAACTCTAGCTGCATTGAGATCTCAAAAAGCTTTTCAGTTCCGATTCCGGTTACCCTTACTTCTATTTCCATTCTCTCAAAATCCTTTATCAATTCTTCCGAAGTCGTTATCATTCTGAGTCTTTCTTTTCTACTAAGGGCATCAGCCACCACATTGGCTTTCCCCGGGTAATAGAGAATCTCACAATCATAGTCCTTGATTAGCTCTAACCATCTCCTCTGGCGCATGTTGAGCTCTTTCTGCGTAAATATGTACTTGAGGCTCTTATGGTCTGTGAAAATCTCACACTTCTCTCCATACAAGTAGTGCCTCCAAATTTTTAGGGCAAAAACTATTGCCGCGAGCTGAAGGTCATGAGTAGGATATCTAATCTTATATTCCTTCAGTTGTCTCGACGCATACGCAATCACTTTACCGTGCTGCATAAGCACACACCCTAATCCTTTGTGCGACGCGTCACTATATTTCACAAAATCTCCTTTTCCGTCTGGCAATGCCAACACCGGGGCCGTTACCAACCTTTTCTTTAATTCCTGAAAATTGTTCTCGCATTTCTCCGTCCATTCAAACTTCTCTATCTTACGAGTAAGTCGTGTCAAAGGGGCTGCGATCTTCGCAAAGTCCTGTACAAATCTACGATAGTAGCCGACCAATCCTATGAAACTCCTTACCTCTGTGGGTGTGGTTGGTCTTTCCCAATTTGAGACCGCCTCTATCTTGGAGGGGTCGACCAATACTCCTTCTTTATTGATCACATGTCCTAGAAACTGTACTTCATTCCGCCAGAATTCACACTTCGAGAATTTGGCATATAACTGCTCCTCTCTGAGTATTCCTAGAGCTATCCTCAAATGCTCTACATGTTCTGCCTCAGTCCTTGAGTAGATTAAAATATCATCGATAAAAACTATCACACACTTGTCCAAGTACTTCTTAAATACTCTGTTCATTAAGTCCATGAAAGCCGCTGGGGCGTTGGTTAATCTAAAGGACATTACCAAGAACTCATAGTGCCCATACCTGGTACAGAACGCTGTCTTGGAAATATCTTCGGGTTTAATCTTTAGTTGGTGATATCCAGTTCTCAGGTCAATCTTGGAAAAATAAACAGCATCCTTTAGCTGGTCGAACAGATCGTCTATTCTAGGTAACGGGTACCTGTTCTTTATGGTTAGCTTGTTTAACTCTCGATAGTCGATGCACAGCCTCATGCTCCTATCCTTCTTCTTAACAAATAACACTGGTGCTCCCCACGGAGACACACTGGGTCTTATCATACCCTTATCCAAAAGTTCCTGCAATTGGGTAGCTAATTCCTTCATTTCTAATGGGGCTAACCGGTAAGGTGCTTTTGAAACTGGCGCCGTCCCTGGGGCCAACTCAATAGCAAATTCAATCACTCTATCGGGTGGTAATCCCGGAAGGTCTTGTGGGAATACGTCTTCAAATTCGTTGACTATCGGAATATCTTATAAGTTGGGCACCTCCTTCTGCGTGTCCACCACATAGGCTAGGTAAGCCTCATTCCTTTTCGTAGCATCCTTCTGGCCTGGGCCATAGTCAAAAATTTCTGCGTCTGCCTCTTTCCTCTAAATATAACTTCTTTCTTTCCTGGGATATTTAACTTAACTTTCTTCCCCTTACAGTCTATCTGAGCATCATTGCTAGATAGCCAGTCCATTCCCAAAATTACATCAAACTCCCCTAATTTAAAAGGAATCAGATCAACACTAAAAGATTGCTCCCCTATGCCTAACTCACAGGCGGGGTGAATCTGGTTAACGGGAATAATTTCATGATAGGCTATTTCTACTGGTAAGGGTTTCATCAAGTGTTCAGCCTTAAGTCTTAATTTACGCGCAAGGTCCTTTGATATAAAAGATTTAGTTGCTCCCGAATCAAATAAAACGTTTGCACTGACTGAATTTAGAGAAAGAGTACCTGCTATCACATCTGAGTCTTTCATAGCATCCTGGACTGTCATGTTGAAAGTCCTCGCAGTAGGTGGCTTATTGGAGGCAGCCCCGCTGGCTCCTGAAGCTGCTGGTTTGTTCATTGGGCATTCCCTCTTCCAATGACCCGGGCATCCACACTGATGACAAGTGGTGGTTGGAATGACGGCAGGGGTTGATGAAGGGCACTTAGTTGAATAGTGACCTTCTCGACCACACTTAAAGCAGGTTACTGGCTTTCCTTTACACTCCCCAGTGTGCATCCTTCCACAAATGTTACAGGCTGGCAATGGGGGTCAAGACTGGTTGGAATAGGACATTCTTGACTTCTGACCGCTCTGGCTCACATTCACGCTCATTGGCCGCTTCAACCCAGTGTTCTTTCCCGGTAGGGACACTGCTCCTCGATTAAATCTATTGGGAAACTCCTTCATGCAGAACTTTCACCCATGCTCATGTTTTTCCTCTTTATTCCCTTCTTCTCTCTTTCTCTCTGCATCTGTTCACTTCCGGCTTCTACAATTATTGCTTTTTGCACCAGAGTGGCATAATCAGTAAGCTCAAGGATTGCCACCCTATTTTGAATCCACGGTTTCAGTCCCTGCTGAAACCTCCTAGCTTTCTTTTCCTCGGTGCTCATGAATTCCGGCACAAACCTTGATAACTCAGTAAATTTCGCTTCATACTCTGCTACAGATAAATTATCCTGCTTTAGCTCCAAGAACTTGAGCTCCATCTGGTTTTCCATAAACCTCGGGAAATACTTTCCCAGAAACAACTGACTGAATCTCTCCCAGGTTATAATAGCATATGTCTCCATGTTTTTCTTGGCCTCCCACCAGTAGTTAGCCTCTCCTTTCAGAAGGTAGGTAGCAAATACAGTCTTCTGTGCCTCATCGGTACTCAGAATCTCAAAAGATTTCTCCATTTCCTTTAACCATGCCCTTGCCTCAATTGGGTCGGCTGATCCGTGGAACTCAGGTGGCTTAAGGGACTTAAAAGCCCTGAAAGAGTTTGCCACAATATTGTTATTTCCTTGAGGGGGTGGGTTGGGTTGACGTTCCAAGTTCTGCCTTAGTAGTTGCATGAACTGGCCCATGAGATCCATGCCTGGGTTTGGTATTGGTTGCTCAACCTCAGTTTCTCCTTCTTCAGCCTCTATCTCAAATCCCTCAACATCATATGTTTCCTCTTCCTCTTCATACAGGGAGTCATCCTATTCCACATAATCATCATCTTCCTCTTCACTGTGTTCCTGGTTCTTACCGTCCCGGTTATGGCTTCTCTGGTCCTCAGATCCAGGGTTTGTCCTAGTTCCAATCTTTCTTGGCGGCATGATACTGATAATTATTTGGGGAAATTCAACGTTAGGCCACAATCATACACAACATTGTGCCTTGCACAGTTCTATAATGGGGAGAATGTATCTCGCAATTCTATTATATTATGACAGTTCTAATAAGAAGTGCAGTAATAATAATGATAAAAATAGTGATCTCGTTACTAAAGAACTGAACCGACAGGAAACAAATATATACATAATGCGAGAAATACATAGTTTGATATGGTCAAAAGTACAACAGTGCTACAGCCATCTGTCCCAAAAGTGATACACAATAGTCTATCTGTCTAGTCAGAAAAAGGGATGCTATATACAAGTCAACTATCCCGGAAAATTGGCCCTTACTAAGGCCTCGACTAACTAGACAACTAGACTATCCCATCATCAGTCCTGAATCACACACCGGAGCGGGTCAGCTCCCATACCCTTTTCATCGCACGACAAAAGATATAGTCGGCCTGCCGCCTGGAGATCCAACCATGCATGTCCCCCTGGAGCGATCTGAGTCTCACTCGGGATGTGAGCTCTATCCTCGTCAGCTCTCTCCTCAAGCATCGGGGTATAGCAACCCTAGTCTCATAAGCTCGGGTACGCCTACCCGCCCTCTCCGCATCCAACTCCCTCCTGGCCTCATCCAGTCGGGCCTCAGCAATAGCCACTCGGGTCCTCAGTACATCCTGAACATAGCCGTGGGCTAACAAAGACTTCCTACGGGCAGGGTCGAGAGGTGGTGAATCCAGAGCCACTGGGGGTGCCTCCTCAGTCTGCCTAGGCTCGGAAGTATGGGTCTCTGAGCTGTCATCATAGGGGATCCAAGATAGTGGTGGAAGGGTAGGAGCTCTGACCACCGGGAGTGAGGGTAAAGGGGTACCAGTGTACACTACCATAGCTCCGATACGCTCCTCAGCTACTGGGACCTCATCCGGGTCCTCCTCATCTGAAATAGCAATGACCTCTGTCTCTGACTCCTCTGAGGGGTCCTCCTCATCCTCCTCCATCTCCGGCTCCTCCTGATCCTCGACATCTAGCAGTGCCTCATCATGCTCACGCTCGAACATCTCAGGGTCCTCTATCTCATGCGCCTACACATTAAATGAGCTAAGTTACTATCATGATACTTATAAGGGTTCCCGTAAGGGTTTTAACTGTCAGCGCTACTTTAAGTAGTCCGACCATAAACTTGGAAAGAGTTCTTATTATCTTTGTGAGTTTATTATTATATCGTCGCATCATCTCTGAGGTTTATAACGCTTAGCTCTGATACCATTTCTGTAACACCCCCAGATCCGGGGTCAGGGATCCGGGTCATCACGGTCTTTCTTTCCACAATATCACTTCACTTAATTAATAATAATTAACCTTAAGATGTGACCCCACACTAACACACACCACAACCCGTTATAATCTCAGAGATGAAATTGAAATAAGTATAAGTCTTTGAATCCACAATTTAAAAGTTATTACAACCCAAAATGATTACTTGATAAGTTTACAATTAATTGCCATTATCTGCCACAAGTTATAATTATACATAATTGATTCCCAAAAGTAGAAGGTCTGATCTACAGATAGATCTACTTCTGCAGCTATAGCAGCTATGATCTCAACGAGAAGGCGCGGGGCGCTTCCCACGCTCTTGCGCTGGGTCTGCTTGAGTCTGGCCATCTTTCCTAACTGTTGTTGTGTGATGAAGAAATAAAGCAAGAGTGAGCATTACAGCTCGCAAGATAATATATAGTGTAAACAATAATGCAAGTATCTAAATGGATGACTTACTAGAATCCTTTATCAAGTGCAAGATAATTACTTACTGGATATAAGCAAAAATAAGGGATGAAGTTACCAAATACTTCACTATACTTATATCATGTATAAAGCTACTTGAACTACCACTGTTCAAGGTATATGGAGCTTTCAACAGTTCATCATATAGATGAGACTACAGGACAAGATTTGAATAGATTAAATCTTTGAAGTATTATTGAAGGAAATAGAGTTATGATATACTTCATTAAGTTCCGATATATATATCCACATATATACCTTCTTTATACAGTTCCTGAAAACCTCTGTCATGTAAAGTATGAACAGAGTTTGTAACATCCAATAAATTTTTGGAAGGGAAAAGAATTGTGGCATAAACCCGATATCTTGCTGATCAGGCAAAGATACCAATAAGTAACCTTTTCTACTAGTAGATGGACGAATTCCCCACTGGTCATCACCCTGGCCGCAATAGGACCTTATGCTGGACTGCCACACAGCCACTTACGCATTTGATGGACTCCCACTGAGCCACTTACACTTTCATGGACGCCCACTGAGCCCATGTTGCTTATGCCGACTCGATAGATGGACTTACTTCCCGAACGTTGGGTAAGTAATCAATTCATTTACCAAAACCGCAACCTTGTTGCGAATATAAAATACACCACAGAGCCGAATCCCTCTGGTTTTGAGCGAGTATTTAAATCCCCTTTAAAAGGAAGATCTTAAATATATAAGAAATGAGTTTTGGGATCCGCTCTAACTTTTTAAAAATCATTTTAAAGACTCGAAAACACTTTAAAGAGTGTTTGGAGTAATGCTGATTTAATAAAGTAAATCAGTCCCAATAATTTAGAAAATATCTGAATATTATCATTTAAATAATATTCCCTTAAAGAATAATCTTTATTCAAATAATTGAAGTAGAAGTTGTAAAACTTATACTTGAAATGAGTATTAAATAACCAAAGATATGCTTATACGAAAGTACTATCTTTATTTGAATAATCAAAAAAATAAGTTTGATTATCGACACCTTATTCTTTAGTTAAATAAAGAATACATTTTAGAAAATAATCGGAGTCATAGGTCCTCATATGAATATTCAAATAATATTCATTAAATAATATAAAGTGAGTCATAAGTCCTCGAATGAATATTCAAGTAATATTCATTAAATAATATAAAGTTATCGAATAAACCTTATTCGATTAATAGTTTTAAAAACTATTCATATATATATATATAATACTCGGGAGCCTCGCCTCCCGGTTTTAGAAAAAGTTCACCTTTTGATCCCCTATACTAAGGGTATACTCAAATACCGCTTATCTCTAGCATAGGTATTATGCAACTAATAAGCATTTGAACCAACAGATATATAAATCAAGAATACGAAACAGGCATGCATATATACCATATCACATGCTACAATATATCGCAAGAATTTGCTAATAACAAATATGCATTTATCACAAGATCATGCATATACACATATACATCACAACAACAGTTATACAGGTAGAAAACTTGCTTGAGCGACTGGGGGTTACAAATGGCTTGGGACGAGTCTGGTAACCTATAAACAACATATAAGTTGGAATTAAACCAAAGTCACTTATAAATCTATACTTTAACCAATTTAGACTCTAACGCTCGTTTTGCGCTTAACGATTCACTTAAGTCGCTCGAGTACCCTCGGCTCCACCATTTTTAATAAATTAACCATTATGAGTTTTAAGGCGATTCTTTCGCGAGTGTCTTATCAACTGCCTATTACACTTTAAATAAATGTTTCATACTCCAATTAGTCCTTTAAGGTCTTTAACCTTTGTTTCAAAGTTAGGCGAGGGGTAATGGTTCGTTCGCGAAATGTCGTTACTTAAAACGGCCGTTTCTCCTAAACCGTACATCGGAATCAAATGAACCACATATCAAAACGAAGCTCGTAACATGAACTATCTAATCATGGAAATGGTCAAAACCAAGCAGGGAGTTGTCAGGTCCTAATGTTAAGAACAAAACAGCCTAAAGTAAATCGGACATTACGACGGCTATGTTTACCCGATTTCCCAAATTTAAAACACTCCAATTCAACCCACAATCAATCCACAATCACAACCCAATAAAAACTCCATCCATACTACATCATAACAGCCCCAACAACTCCACATCAACAATTTATACTTATTCTTAAACTTGAATTTAACTACACTTAAGTTCATTAATCAACAATCCAAGAACTACCACTCCAAAAACTTCACAAAATCAACTAATCTCTACATTTTCAACTAGAAAACCTCTCATGAATTATAACAACAAAACTAAACCTAATTACTCAAATAAAGTTAGGGTTTGGAGGGGTTATACCTTCCTTGGAGAGTGGAGAATCAAGAGAATGGCTTGCAATCACCCTTAAAGTCCTTATCCAAGCTTAATCTAAACAAAACTTCAAGAACAAAAAAATTTAGTTCTTGAAAAACACTATTCACCATATTCTTCCATGATTTTTAGGAAGAGATTGTGGATGATTTAGGAGCTCAAACTTATAGGATATTCATAACTATGCATAAGGAGTCTTAGATAATTACCTTGTAATTTAACAAAGCTTGGAACTATGATTTTGACTTTCTTGCTTTGGGAAAGAAGAAGAAGCCGAGAGCAAGGTGAAGAAAATGAAATGATCTTTGTGTTTTGGGTGAAATGATTGTTGGTTGGTTGTTTTTAGCTTGATTTTGGTTAATTACCTTTTTAACCATGAACTTTGTGTGGTTTTAAATCAACCACACCTCCTCCCCCCTTATGTCATGCTTATGTCACCTTGTTATGTCATCATCCCTTACTTGCCCTCTTCTCATTGGTTTGATGACATCATCCCCTCTAATCTCTTTGATTAGCTTTTAATTATTTGGCTAATGACCGTTGATCTGTTATACGGTTCGCTTAACTTTCGTTTTCGTTTATCGTTTGAGGGATCATACCCGGGATCTTATTTCTTAGGTTTCCTTAACCTTTCTCAATACATTATTTTCCTTTTTATGATCCTCTATTAAAGTCCTCGAATTTAAATCCTTTATATCCTGTTACCTTATAATCAATTCTTTCGATATCTGGTGGATTTCCGGGAAAATCAAAGTGTTCGGATTTGGATTCTGGCGATCTTTACATACACTTATATATCATATAGAGTACCAATAAAATCCCAGAATATCCATATAAGAACCCCTACATAGTGTGGCATGAAAAGTTTTCTTGTTCAGAAATATCAGCAAAAATACTATTCATAAGGGTTAGAACAAGTTTAAAATTTTGGGGTTATTACATAATACGTATACAAAATTACGCGTATCCAGGTAAACAAAAAGTAATCTCTCTCTCTTCAGATTATTATTCCCAATGTAAGTACTCAAGTGTTGATAGATACTTACAACAATAGCTAACCCATTCAAGCAATTAAAGGATATTCCACTAACTCACTGTTAATTAAAAATACTGCGTAACCATTTGTTTCGAATAAATTCAAAATAATTAATAAAATATAACAGTCAATCAAGGTTTGACCATTATCAGTATTTTAATTACAACTATCAGAATTTATGAATCAACACTGGTTTGACCAATATCAGAAGTTAACAACTACTGACAGGATCTATTAGTCAAAGCAAGTTTAACTAATATCAGAGCATCTATGCATAATCGATAGTTCTAACATGAAGCTGTCAGCTAAAATTCATAGAAGTTAATTGCATGTTATCATGCAATCAATATTTAGCACAATAGTCAGTATCTAACAAGTACTGACACATAATAAGATACCATGCTTTAGTTATCAACAATTATGTCTTAATTATCATATTTTGAGAAATGTCTTGATATCATTCCCAATTCATTCAACAATCTTGTGAACGTAGCTTCACAGAGAGGCTTGGTGAATATATCTGCTACTTGCTCATCTTTTAGAATAAAGACCAATTCCAATGTACCTGCTTCCACATGTTCCCTTATGAAATGGTACCTGATGCTGATGTGTTTAGTCATTTAATGTTGCACTGGATTTCCTATCATTGCAATAGTACTTTGATTATCACAATATATAGGAATAGCAGAATAATCTAACCCATAATCCAGTAACTGATTCTTCATCCATAGAATCTGAGCACAACAGCTTCCTACAATAATATATTTTGCTTCTACAGTTGATGTGGAAATTGACTTTTGTTTCTTGTTATACCAAGAAACTAATTCGCCACCAAGAAATTGACAGCTTCCAGAAGTGCTTTTCCTGTCTATTTTGCATCCTGCAAAATCAGCATCTGAATATCCAATTAGCTTAAAATCCGAATCTCTAGGATACCATAATCCCAGATTCATGGTGCCTTTGAGATACTTAAAAATTCTTTTCACAGCTAATAGATGAGGTTCTCTTGGATCTGCTTGGAACCTTGCACAGAGACAGGTAGCATACATGATATCAGGTCTACTAGCAGTCAAATATAGGAGTGAGCCAATCATACCTCTTTAGTTAGTTATATCTACTGAAGAACCATTATTTAAATCTAACTTGGTTGCAGTTGCCATGGGAGTTGATGCAGTTGAGCAGTCTTGTATTCCAAATCTTTTGAGCAAATTCCTAGATTATTTGGATTGATCTATGAAGATCCCTTCATCAGTCTGTTTAACTTGTAACCCCATAAAATAACTCAATTCTCCCATCATACTCATTTGATACCTTGACCGCATTAGATTTGCAAATCTCTCACAAAGTTTATCATTAGTAGATCGAAA
The DNA here is from genome assembly GCF_009905375.1 of Apium graveolens. Lineage (NCBI taxonomy): Eukaryota > Viridiplantae > Streptophyta > Magnoliopsida > Apiales > Apiaceae > Apium > Apium graveolens. Next base: position 122,706,734 of record NC_133655.1, read on the forward strand.
AATGATATCATCAACATACATCTGTACTAATAACAAGTCCTTACCATGGTATTTATAAAAAATGTTTTTTCAATTGTACCTCTTGTGAAACCACTTTCTAGCGGAAATAGAGCAAGTGTTTCATACCAGGCCCTTGGAGCTTGCTTCAGTCCATAGAGTGCCTTATCCAGTAAGTAGATATGATCTGGATACTTTGGATTAATGAACCCTGAAGGTTGTTCAACATAAACTTCCTCTTCGAGTTCTCCATTTAGAAATGCACTTTTTACATCCATTTGGAACACTTTAAACTTCTTGTGAGCAGCATAGGCTAGAAAGATTATAATTTCCTCAAGCCTTGCAACTAGAGAAAATGTCTCATCATAATCAATGCCTTCTTGTTGTGAATAGCCCTTTACAACCAGTCTTTCTTTATTCCTTATAACAATGCCCTCACTGTCAGTTTTGTTTCTGAACACCCACTTTATGCCAACTACATATCTGTTATTTGGTCTTGGCACAAGAGTCCAGACTTTCTTCCTTTCAAATTCATTAAGCTCCTCTTGCATTGTTGTAACCCAGTCAGCATCTTGAAGAGCTTCTTCAACCTTCTTAGGTTCAGTTTGAGATAGAAAAGAATGGTAGAGACATTCATTTTGAGTGGATTTTCTAGTTCTTATACCACTGTCAGGGTTTCCAATGATTAAGTCAGGTGTGTGTGACTTATACCATTTTTTTACAGATGGAAGTTGACTCAACAAAGACGAACCTCCCCCTTGATCCATAAATTCTCAGTTATTTCTTTGACTAGTACTACTATTGTTTCCTAATACTCACCCTGAATCAGTGTTCCCATTATTATCAGCATTTGACTCATCAGAGTTTGAGGAATTTGAGTCTGATGATCTATCTACTGATATCTTTTGAGTTGAATCACTTGTAGAAGTCTCTGGATTAGATTCATGTTGCTCCCCCTCAATATATGCTTCAGTGTTAGAATAATTTCCACTATCATGTGGATCATCAGAGCTTGAGTGATATCAGGATTTACTGTATCGGGATTAGGTTTTAAAATTTCAGCATAAGGTACTTTATTTTCAAATCTCAATTTTTCATGGTCATCTGCATCTTCTAGACCTTTTATCTTCTTGTCATCAAAACATACATGTATAGATTCTATGATTGTTCTTGTTCTCGGATTATAAACTCTAAAGGATTTTGTAGACAATGAATATCCCATAAAAATTCCTTCATCAGCTTTTAGATCAAACTTGGTCAGCTGCTTCAGATGAGTTTTAAGAACAAAACACTTATAACCAAAAATGTGAAAGTACTTCAAAATTGGCTTCTTTCCCTTCACCATCTCAAATGGTTTTTTTCCATGCATGTTCATTAATGTTGCATTTTGTGTAAAGCAAGCAGTTTGCACAGCCTCGGCCCAGAAGTAGGTAGGCAATCTTGCTTCATCTAGCATGGTTCTTGCAGCTTCTATGAGAGTTCTATTCTTTCTTTCACCAACTCTATTTTGTTGTGGAGTTCCAGGTGCAGAAAACTCTTTTTTTATCCCCTTGAGTTTGCAGAACTCTTCCATAGAGCTATTCTTGAATTCAGTTCCATTATCAATTTTGATGATCTTCACTTTGTATGTTGATCTTTTTTACAGTTCCCTCACATGATGAAGAAGAATGGATGGAGATTCATCCTTGGTGTGCAGAAAATACTCCCATGTGTATCTTGTATATTCATCAACAATTACGAGTGCATACCTCTTCTTGGCAATTGGCATAACATTTACTGGACCAAAGAGATCAATATGAAGTAGATGATATGGTTCAAGAATGGAGGATTTAGTTTTACTCTTGAAAGATGTTTTTTTTTTGCTTGGTTTTCTGGCGTGAGTCACATATGCCGTCAGGAGTAAACATTGCATTGGGAAATCCTCTCACATAATCTTTCCTCACGACTTCATTGATATTGTTGAAATTTAGGTGAGAAAGTCTTTTATTCCAGTTCCAGCTGTCTTCCACAGATGCTCTACTTAGTAGACAAACTTCTGATTCATCAGTACTTGTGGAGACCCTGGCTTTTTATAAACTACCATGACATTTCCAACTTTGATTTTTCCATATCCCATGATTTTTCCTAAGTTGCCATCTCCATAAGAAACACTTGGGCCAACTTTCTCTTCAAATTCTGATAGCAGGGATTTACAACCAGTCATGTGTCCTGAGCATCCACTGTCCAAGACTAGAGTATTACTCCTGTTATCCTGCAATCAGTAATTGAAATCAGTTAGTGTTTTTAAGGACCCAGACTTGCTTGGATCCTTTGGCCTTTTAAGTTTGTTAATATATGCAGCAGAAGACTTTTTATCAGAGTTTATGTTAACATTCTTACTATCAGTATTTATACATACATAAATAGATTATGCTTTAATAAAAGAGGGTTACAGTTTATAATAATCATAATACAAACTGTGATACTCTTTACATGTATAAACAGAGTGCCAAACACTACCACAATAAAAACAAGGACTCTTTGATTTATATCTAACTGTTCTGTTCCTAAACTCTAATTTGGAAGGAACAATTTTTATCTCTTTATTCTTCCTGCAAGAATTAGAAAGATGATTAGTACTACCACAGTTCAAACATGCCTTTCTAGGTGCATTGGGAGGAGTTACATAATTACCATTCTTATTAACACCCACCTTGCCATTTCTATTTTTCCTAGGCATTTTCTTCTTGTCTTTCATGTATAAATTCTTCAGCTTTTGCTTAAGCTATTTCTGAGTCATTGAACAAATATTTGTTGATTTTATATGAACCTATTCACTCTTATCAGTAATTAAGTTTGATTTAGGTGCTGAGGTTGAACCTTCCTCGTAGATTGACTTGATAGTATTAGCACTTGGATTAAACTTAATGGTCTTTATCTGAACCTTGTTCTGTTTGACCTTGCTATCAGTATTTACTAGTTTTGTTTTCTTGGTTTCTTTTTCAATTTTCTTATCAGAATTAGATCTAGCAGCATATCTTAATCTTGATCTCCAAAAGCCATTCTCTAAAATTTCTTGAGTTGTTTTTCCTGAGTTAGTCCAAAGTTTAATAACCTCTCTTTCTTTAGCTAACTCCATTTCTAGATAAGCATGTTTTTCTAACAATTTTTCTTTAACATTAACAGCATTATTTCTTTCTTTTTGAATTTCTAGCATGGAAAGCATCTCAATTTCTAGGTGATCATTCTTTTTCTTTAAACACAGTTTTCACTCTTGATTCTATTATTTTCTAAGGTTTGATCCCTATAACTAACATGCAGAGTCTTAAGAAATAATTTTAATTCATGGATATCATCAGTATGAAAAGCAAGAGTAGTCTGAGGTACCTTTAATTCAGCATTATCAGCCTCATCATCAGCATTTTCCATGAGAGCATAATTGATCCCATCATTTGAATCTGATGAATCATCCTATTTTTTCTTCTTTAAGATCAAGGCTTGTTCTTCTCAACTCTGGGTTTTCTGCAGTTAGCTGCAAAGTGTCCAATTCCATCACAGTTGTAACATCTCTCCTTTGACTTGTCAAGTTTTCCAGATCTTGATTCCTTCCAATCAGTATTTCTTTTGTTGCTCCTCTTATCAGAGTTTGAGGAATTGGATCCTTTTCTGTTAAATTTTCTACCTTTCTTGAAGTTCTTGTATACCATCTTCTTGAAGTCTCTAACTAATAGTGCAGCCATTTGATCCATATCTTCATTGTTGTCATGATCACTATCAGTATCTGATTCAATATGAGTATTTGAGTCATCATTAAAGTTTGATGATTCAGTATCTAACTTTGCAATCATAGTTTTTCCTTTGAAGTAGCTTTTTCTCCAAGCTTTCTCCTTTGGCTTCTCTTCAACTTTGAATGTTACTGGTCTAGATTTAGATCCTTTCCTCTTGCTTCTTTGCTCTATCTCTAGTTCATGAGTTTTTAGTATTCCATAGATCTCATCTAGAGGTGTGTCACTAAGTTCATAGTTCTCCTTTATTGATGTGACCTTAAAGTCCCACTTTTCAGGGAGAGCAAGTAGGAACTTCAAGTTTGAGTCCTCCAAATCATACTCCTTATTGACAAGAGATAATTCATTCAGAAGCTTCTGAAATCTATCATAGATCTCAGTTAAGGACTCTTTGTCTCTTGAGTCAAAGTGTTCATATTCTTGAGTAAGTATTGTCCTCCTGTTCTTCATGATAGCAGTTGTACCTTGACACTTTACCTCTAAAATATCACATATTTCTTTTGTTGTTTTACATCCAATCATTCTATTGGATATAACACTATCAAGACTGATGTGCAAGATGTGTTTGACCTTAGCATCCTTCATAATAGATGAGAGATCTTCAGGAGTGTATTCCTTCCTGTCTTTGTCAACCATCTTTTATGGTTCTCCTGCAATGGAAATAACTACCTTCATTGGTTTATGAGGACCATCATAAATCATGTTTAGATATTCAGGATTTGTGGCTTCCAAACACATGGCCACTTTGACTTCCAGATTGGATATTCATGTATCTTCAGGATTTGCACCTTGATTACTTCATACCTACTCATGTTGCTGCTAATTGTGATGTGGCTGGGGTGGTGGTTTTGAATTATATGGTTCTTCTTCTTTGTCTGACATTGTAGATTGATTTTCAGATCTTAAATTGTTTGTATGTTAACAGCAAGTTCTGATACCAATTGTTAGGCCCTTAATCAACTGTAGAGGGGGGTGAATACAGTTAATGAAATAAATTTGACAAAGCTTCAACAGAATCAACAATTTTTATATTAACAGATAAAAATGGATTACAAACGTACTCTCTTCAAAGGATGAATAAATATCCTTGAGAGCTTCTAGGTTATGCGAAAGTTATAAAAATATTCACAATGCTTATAGCATGAACCTTATCTATGCTTTATATAGAGCACAACTACACAGTGTATAAGGAATCCTATTCTATCAATAAAAAGGAAACCTATTACAAAGATTTTGAAATAAAGTCCTTCACCGCCTTGAATTCCTGCTTTCCTTTTCCTCCTCGAATATCTACTGAAGTGACATATCCTGATGACATCATATGCTGATCATCAAGTACTGATATAAGTATTGATGACGTCACTCTTCAGTAAATGCTGATATAAGTTCTGATAAGAACTTCTGATAGTTTCTGTTGATATCATCAATTATATCTAACAATATAATACTATCGAGAGCATTGTCAAGATATTTTGATGTTTATATAGAATATCTGATTTGATTAAATGAGAAAAAGGTGTATACCACCGAGATTTTAAATTTCCCTATTATATGATAAAGTATGGAAGTATTATTTTAAAGGTCATTTTCAATTGTTTTATATCATTGCTGAGCGTTATTGCTCACTCTTGCATTATTTTAAATGTCACAACACAACAGGCTATCTTTGGGATCTGATCTTACACCGTTGCTCAATCAGTATGTTGGTGAGGAATCGTGGAAGACGCAAAGACTTTCTGTAACTACTGGCAGCTTAGTTTAAGGTGGGCTATATCATTCCGATAGGTAAAAGATATTAGCAGGATTTATTGTAACTTTATGTAGAGGTTAGGAATAATTGTTTGAGATCATGTAAAGTACATTTGAGTTGTAATAACAGATAATACTTTTTATACATCATTTCTAAGGCTATAACTTTTGTGTGTATGTGTGTGTGACGGACCTAAACTACTAACTAGCAATAATAATGAATCAAGAAAAGACTAATATTACATAATTAAAGCTACATAGCCATAACTAGATCCCGGAGTCTACAGGAAAGAGTTGCAACATCTAAACAACTAAAGTCATACAAATTCATATTATCTAAATTTAGTTACATCTACCAGTTTTATCCCGGAAGATTTCTAAATATTAGGGAACTACTAGTTCCCTACCTGTTCCAACATCCTGCGATAGGCACGACCTGAACCCTCATAAGTCTTACGTGCAGTCTGGATAGTCCTTACCATCTTTGATCTTAACTGCAAGTTTAGAAAAGAAGTAATAATTGAGCTAAAAGCCCAACAAGTGCATAACTATAAACAATATAAATCAAATGGGAGCAAAATTAAGGCATGATATAGAAATCTGCAAAAGAGAGTTAATACAACATAGTAAAGATCATTCAGGTTGATTGGAATTGAGAACATGATAAGGCGCTACGAGCTAAGCTGGGTGATCAGCCCACGACATAGCTCTGAACCACATATCTAATGTGATTCTCAAATATAAAAGGATCCTTAGGCTCACATTGGCCTTAATAAAATAATGTAATTGGACCGGCGCCTCGGCCAAAATAATTTCCATCCATTTCTATTTACATGAAGATTATAATCAAAACAAGAATAGATTTTAGTTTCAATTGTTGATGGTCTGGGTGAAACAACTTTTATAATATCCGGTCTTTTATGCAATCATGGATACATGGTGAAGAAATTACTATTCAAGTTTAGCTCTAAAGGTTTGGGTTATATTTTAGGAGTTGAGATATTAGTTTTTAGTAGTATGTGGTCGAGGTATCAAGGTTTAAGTATAAGTTTGTTGGTAATATTTGATAGAAAAGGGAACAAGTATAATACAAGTACATCTAATACTGGTTTATGGGTATCAAGTTAAATACACAAGAATTATGACTAAGCATGGTATTAATATGGTAACGGGCCGTATGATTTCAAAAGAAAAATATTTACATGAACAAGTGGCTAGAAGACTTGCAAGAATAAAGATGTAAATGAAACAAGAGGGTTTATACACTTGCCTTAAAATAAGCTTGAATATAATTGAATCTACTACACCACTATTCGACTTTTGCTTTCCCTTTGCTTGAGCTACCTCCCTTAAAGATCAATCCTATCATAAGTTAAAAGATACTAATTTAGTTTCTATTTTAAACATATCATCCTAACTCTACCCCATCGATATATATATACAATATAATATAGCATATACTATGTAGCACTTAACACGTTTGCATGTATCGACTAATTATATCATTATATTATTAATATAAGACCAACATTAACTAAGGTCGCATAATGTACTATAACACATATGTACAATCACATATACCTTAAACATATAGTTAACAATTATAGAGACTTGCACACTTATCACACGCTAAGTACTTACATGCATAGAAACTATTAATCTAAAACTCAATTTGATCAGCAGAAAAGGATATTATTTTAGGGTACCTAGATGGATTCTAATGAAAAAACTGAAAACATAATAATGGGAAATCTTTATAAGATCTTTCCAGAATAGTAAGGCTCACTTAAAACAAATAAGAAATGAATTCAGAAAATGCATAAACATGGATTTTTGTTACAGAATCATACCAGATTAACTACGAAATGTGCATTTTAAAATAACTAGATTACAAAATATGACACTGCATTGTGAATATATATATATAAAGTTCTATGGAGTCCACCTTTTAATTGGAGTCCTCGGAGTCCATATATGTTCTGCAAGTAAAATATAGCTTAAAATATTGCAAAACATTTTATTTTTCGACAAACATCACTATTCTATTAAAAATCTTGTAGATTGCATACATTTTACAAGCAGAATATTACAAAAATATATTATTCTACAAAATATGTTTAGTTTGCAGAACATAAATGTTCATGTTGCAGAACATATTGCAGAAAATACATATTGTACTGTAAACCTTAAGTAAAATATTAATTAAATTATGAAAATCAAAAGTCACATATACATATAATACTCCAGAAACTCATATTTAATAATTTTAAAGCTTTCCACCACAAAACTTTATAGTCATCGGGCATAACATAAAATCAAAATCTACATAAAGAATCTAACATGCAAAATTAACAACAATTATTTACACCTTTTAATTTCAACAACTAAATTCAAATATCCATATAATTATGAATACACACCATGTTCATATAAAGCCAAATTAAAATAAGTTCACCCCTACCTAAATTCAACAATCTCAAAACCAATATATATATATATAATTCACTCAAACTTAACATGACAAGTACTTGAGAAAAACAACAGTAACATATCAATTTCAAGCTTTTAAACCAATGACTCAATAATATATCACTGCCAAAGGGGTTTTCACCTCCAAATTAGACACTTCACAGGCTAATAACCACTAGTTTATATACATACCAAGTGTTTGATTTCGCAGATCTGACCTAATCACAAACATGCAAGTTCCAACACATCAATATCTACTTATAAAACTTACATGCACTAAAGAAAAATCAAAGTTCATAAAGTTTTACAAAGAGGATTTTGAGAAAAATGTTAAAAACTTTCATATACCTAAAAAGGATTTGATAATAAGGTTTAGAGGATTGAAAGGGTTAGTATTTAGGGAAGAAACAAAGAAAATAGTTAGAAATTGAATGTTGTAAAGAATAGTGGTGAAGATATATAGGAGAGAGAGAGAGTGAGAGAGAGAGAGAGAGAAAAGGTGTTTACCAGGAGTGAGACGAAAATGAGGAGAAGAAGAGTCAACTATTTTAATCGGTCTAGGATAATTTAGTGGCAACACTTCATTGTCTTTTTAACAATTTTGTAATTATAAAGATTAAATATATAACTAAATAAAAAAATATTTCACAAAAATAAATAGTTTTACGGGGTAAAGCATAAAATTAACTTTCTATCCATATATTATATGTGGTATTTGGACATACAGTTTATTTTATATGATTTTGATCAGGATTTTTCATATTAAAATAAATAGTGTCAATTTAATAACAATTCGAAAAAAATACAAAATAAATCATGAAAATATTTTTAAAAATATTCATAAATAAATAAGATAATTTTTAAATAAGAATTATGAATTTACGGTAATTAATGAATTTATTAAAAATAAAATACTAAGCCACATATAATATTTCTTTTACAAATAAGTCACTTTTAAATATCAAATTTCCAATTTGTATATTCCAACAACTCGTATACCACACTGTTATTTCCAAACAATGCAACAATAATTACAGAAGGGGGCTGAATGTAATTCTGGCTCCTTTTTGATTTTAAGGTTGTTCTTACTTTATATATATATATATATAACAGTGTTTGATTTTGCAAGAAGTGCGGAGTGAAACTTGAATTGAAATCAAAACATAAAGTAATAAAACACAAAGCTTTAAAACTTTTTGATGGATTTGAACTTATCCAGCGGAGATATATATTAGTATGAGAACTCTGTGATGCTTGAATAGCATACAGCTGCTTATAACTGAACTTACAAACTTACAGAGAAATTCTTAAAAGATACAGCTTTTTCAGTCTCTCTGAAAAATGCTTACTTAGTTAGTTGTTCTACTTGCTATACTTGGTTTATATATTACCAAGTTACATGATATTAAAACAAGACAATAAAACAAAATTATATCTAGTCTAACTTCATGCTTCTACATTACTCTATCTAGCATCTTTGAATATCTTCATATTTGCATGGAAATGGTAATGCTTCTTTGTTCTCTAAATCCTGCAATTAGGCTGCCACATTCCATTTGCAAACACCCGACGCATGTGACTATTTTGTCATTGTCAACTACTAATTTGAATATTATCATCCGTCAGGATTATGTTAATCATTCGTCGGGAGTCCTTAGATTATCCGTCGGGAGCCTTTGTAGATCATCTGTCGGGAGTCTTTCTGCCACTTGACTCTATTTCACTTATACAGAATTACAAGACATCTTATATTTACAATTAGCCAACCTATTCTGCATATCAATCTAGTAGCCAACATGACATAAAGAATCCTACATTGTCTACTCAACTAATACATTGTTGTTTGCAGAAATGTGTTACAATACTTATTGTTACATAAACTACACTCTCGAAGGATGTCAAATTATCATCCGTCGGGACTATAAATTTCATCCGTCGGGACTATATTAAAACATCCGTCGAGAGCTACAAAAACACTAAGTTAAATCTACTAAGGTATTTTGTTCAACTTATTATCAAGTTCACAACAGATTTCTAACAATCTCCCCCAATTTATGTCTACTGGAATTGTAGCCATAAATTAAGAGAAACTTGATAATAACAAAACACCCTAAATGTACAGATTGAATTATAGTAGATAAAACTAATAAGTGCTACATTTTATTTGAAAATTGAACAAAGTAAAGTGTACAAAGAGTTCTCACAATCATTATCAAGGTGCTCCTCTAGCCTGAGCATATGTTTTCTATTTCCTTGATTGTCATAATTTCTTCCCAAGCTTCCAGTTGTTTTCTTCTATTTGATTTTGGAGTTGTCTGTGAAATTCAAATTCTTCAGCATTTGATAGATCTAACTTTTCTTACATTTCCAATAGAGTCTCATTACTTGAGATGCTCAATTGGTCCTCCAATCTGAAGAATCTTCTAATACCTTTATCATCCATGAATTCCATCAGCCAGTAAGGCCTCAAGTGCACTGTATTTCCTGTGAAGGGAATAGATAGAGTTCTTGGAAGTGCATTTGAGGATTTTCTACTCCTGAGTTCTTCTATCTTCTTTAGAACCAATTTCTTGGCTGTCATATTGAATCCAAAATTCTTCTTGAAGGATGAGAAGATCTTTATCAGAATAGAACAGCTTTCTTGAAGAATTCTGTGAAGGGGCCATGTAAACTCTTTCCCGTCTTTGTACTCGAACACCGGTCTTTCAGGGAGATTCCTGTGAGCATCAATTGCTCTCACTTCTTCTAGCTCATCCATGTAGATATTGATGTCTCAAAATTCCTTGATATCACAGATGTATAGAAGATCTCCCTTGTTGACAGTTGGTTTACCTTTGGTTAAGGTCTTGGTTTTGAGTTTCACTGGCTTGACCTTCTTGATTGCTCTTGTCTTTGTCTTCTTTAGCTTGTTGAATATTGGAAGGTTAAGTTCAGGAATAGGCAAACTTTCCCAGTATATTGGCTCATCCTTGGGCACTATAGGCTCACCATGGAAATTCTTTGTGGGATCCACCTTTAATTCCTCATGTACCATAATTGAAGTTGTATACTGTTTGGGAATGTAATCTTCCATTTCCTCATCACTGAAGTCCATTGTTCTTTTCGAATGGAGCTTGTATCTGAACTACCTTTTCTGTTGAGGTTCCTTGTACATTTTCTGATCCTGATCTTCAGCTACTATAGGTGATTTCTCAGAAATCTCATTTGCAGTTTTCACAACTTGAAGCTTGGCTACTATATCAGCTTGTTCTTTCTTCTGTTTGAGCTTTTTGGCCTCTAAAGCAGCTTGCTTCTTTTCTTGCTTGATTATTTATTTTTCTTCCTTTTTAGCTTCTGCAAACTGAGGGTGTCCAGCCACCACACAAATTTATTTCCCATTCTTGTAGATTTTGGCAATTTTTTTCTTTTGTACTGAGTCAGTTGGATCTTTGAAGAATGCAATGGACCTTGCCAACAACTTCTTTTCATCTATCCTTGGAGTCTCAAATATAAGATCCAGTGGGTTCTTGTCAGATGACTTTGTATAGTTTCTTTTAGGCTTCAAAACCATATTGGCTTTTGGAGACTTTATGCATGAAGGTTGGCCCTTTTCCAAGTTTCCTAGACTCACTTGACTTGAGAGAACCGGTGAAAGATCTTGTTAGGTTTCTCAATGGGACCAAATTTCTTCTGAATTGCTTCATCAATTTTCTTCCATTTATCTTCTAATTCTTTTTCAGCTGCTGCAACATCAAGCTTTGTGAAACTTGACTTTAAATCCAACTTAGTAGCTGCTATTTGGAAAAGTAATTTCTGGAATAATTACCTAACTGACTTGGATGTTAAGCACATTCTCCCCCTCACTGATTGGCTCTCCTTAACTAACTGGGACAAGTGAATCATTTTCCCCTTTTTGTTAGCATCAAGTTGAGTAGAGGTAGAAGTCTGTGCAACTACTAGTTTTTGAAGCAACTGAGTTTGATGGGCTTGATGTAAATGAATAGTAGTAATGGAAGCTTCTAATGTCTTGAGTCTTGTGTCTAGGGAGTCTACTTTGGTTGCAAGATTAGAGTTTTTCCTCAATTGTCTGTTGATGTCAAGCATGGTTGTGTTTGGAAATTAGCATCCAACCTCTCAAAAACATCCTTATTGACCTAATCAAACTTTGTTTTTATTACAGTGACATCTAGATTGTGTTGAAGAGATTGAATTTGGTACAGTTGAAGAGAATTGAGATGTGCTTGAAGAAGCTTCTTGGTGTTAGCATTGGTGGTGGCTTGAAGAGCTGTCTGTGTTTGTTGAATGATATGGAAGAGAGTTGTCTTGAAATGGTGCTCATCACAATCTTTGGAAAATGCCGAAGATGGCATGCTAGATTTTGAGCTAGGGCATGCTTCTCCCCATATGTCCATTGGCTCTTCTTCATTATCATCTTCATCTCCAAAGAATTCTTCAGAACCACCAGTTCTATAATCAACATCATCACCAGTTGTGGGAGGCATGGCTGAGATGGCATATTTAGCTCTTTGCATGGAGGCTGTTGTATGCACCAGATTTAGCATTCTTTCTGCAGCCACATTGTCCTGTTCAGCTAGAACTTGATAAGCTGAAACATAGTGAGTAAATGCCTCAGCATCATAAGAAACAGAATCTAAGACAGATTGATATTCTTGCTAAATTAGTTATTTCATTTCAACCTCATTGACATCCATTAACTCACTTACAATGGGCTCTTCTCATTCTGCTGCACCTGTTTTTCTCTCAATTTCTCTTTATTCTTGCATCAAGGGCTCCCCTTGGCTCACCACCCTCACACCCTCACCTTCACCTACTAAGGTGGAACTCCCATCACTCACTTTTTCCAGACTGGAAGAAATAATCTGCATTGTTTCTCTCGTTTCCTCTCATTTTTCCTGAGTGCAACTCAGCCTCTCACTCTGTTCACTCCCTTCCCTCAAACCTAGGAGTGATTGTACAACTACTAACTCATCTACACTTGTAACAATTGTTGAAAATTCAGTTTGTGTAGTGAGTACCGATGGATAAGGAACATCCATCGGGATAGAAGTTAGGATAGCCGACGGATGACTGCTGTTAGGCATATCCGTCGAGATACAATCACTAACCGACGGATAAACAATATCCACCGGAATAGAGGAAATGATAGAGTTTGGAGTGAAAACTATTGTAGACTCTGTGCAGATTGATGATAATTTAGGCACAGAAGTCTCAACAGTTCCTGAGAGAATTGGCAAGTGAGCCAACAAATCATCTAAAAGATGATGCTCACTTGCACTGAATTTTGGCTTCTCCAACAGAGTTAAAGAAGGAGAATCTGGGATTGATGTGTTAATTATATCCACATCCAGTGAGTGTGTGGGTAAGTTTGGTGTGTTTGGTGCTTTAATTATTAAAGATTTTTGATGTGACTCCACATTTATTGTAGCCACATCAAACTGAATTTGAGATGGTGCAATGACTGAGTCTTTAGCTGCAGTTTGCACTGTGTGTGATCCCTGTGCATCCCCAAGTTTTCTAGATTTCTTCTTTCTTGTGTAAGTTTGGGGTGAATCTGTGTCCCTTACCCTTTTGTCCTGTGCTCCTGGTTGGGAACTTGTTTCAATAGTAACATCCTTTTGGGAGGTTGAAACTAGAGATGTGCTAATTTCCTTATTAAGCACCACAGTTTGTTGGGAAACTGTGGTGTGGCTAGGTTTGGATACACTCATCTCTCCATCCTTATCCTTAGGGTTTCTTTTATTTTCACCCTTTCCCTCACCTATCTTACCACCCTTCACACTCCCCTCCTTGGTTTTGGAGGATTTTGAAACTGGCATCTTTTGAGAGACACCAGAGTGTGGTTTCTTTGACTTAGATTTAGAAATTTTAGATTTTCTGGCTTGGGTAGGCATTTGTTAGGTCATTGACATAGATGCCATAGCCACAGTTAATGGCAAAGAAATTTGAGAGGTAGAGATAGTAGAGACAGTAGAGCTTACATCACTTACCTGAGGGCCCTCCATGATAGGCAAATAGACAAGGGGCACCTCTTTGTGGTGATTGGCTCTGTTCAAATATGCAATTACTCTTCTTTCTTGAACCCAACAATCCAGTTTGTTGGTTGGGTTCTCAATCACAAGATCCTCAAAGAGATGGTTAGCAATAATCATAAGAAATCTAGCATAATAGACACTTCTAGATCTCTTTTTAAGTTCCTTTAACTTGTAGCCTAACTCAAACATGACAGCATCACTAAAATTGTAGAAATTATCAATAACTAGCATATAGAGCATGTTAAGCATAGCAGTATTGACAGAATCAAAGTTACTTACCTTACCAGAAAACACTTTGGTAACTACATCACACAGATAACTCCACTCTTTCCTAAGACCTAGCCTTCTAATCTCACTTAACTTAGTGGTAGGAAGTGCATAGCCAATAGTATTAAGCAAGTAACTAAATTAGCATTTGTGTGTGGCTTAGTAGTAGTGTTATGAGGAATTCGAAAGCATGCTTGGATAGTGTCACTTTTAATTGTTAGTCGCTAAACACGCGCTAATAATACACGCAAGTATACGCGTTCGCAAGTAATATAGAATCTTTTCTAGTTCGTTCCCACAGAGACTGGCTTGGTTAACTAAATAATTTATGCACTTAAGCAACAATGTATGGTTATTATTCAATACTAAGACGATAACAAATTGAGGTTGTTCATAACTAAGAATTAAACTAACAATTATAACTAAGGGAATAAGATTGACTGAATTAATAGATATGACAAACATGGGACTCTAACTTCATTAAATACTTCATTCAATACCCTTATTGTTCTTAATCTTAGCATGCAATGGTGATAACACTAATCAGATAACACGAAACTGATAAGCGCCAACTTTCGTTGCACGAATACCATACTACCAGACATCCACAAAAGAGATAGAAGCTTAATAGACACCAATTATATTGAGACACTATATGTCTATAGTATTTGACAACATAACGGTTTAAACATAAGTTATCTATATTAATTACATAGGGCAAGTAAGATGGTTAAAATTACCCACAAATCATGCATAACAAATACATGAACCTATCCTAGCATGGCAAGTTCTAAATCCTTAAATTCACTTTTGCTTCATTAAGAATTAACACACTATCATATAAGTTCATGACGCTCATAAGACGAATACGCACAACCAATACTAGGTTATCATACAATCACCACATACTAAGGCATCAAAACAAATTAACTAAAGAAATCCATAAATAAATCTGTTAGAACCCCACGATAACGATTAGCCCATTATCACACTCATCATCAAGGTGGGTTCCGATGAAAGCATGGTATAATAAACGTAGTCTTTATACTAAATTAACAAAACCAAGTACGAAACAAGAGTAAGGTTCAAAAATAAGAAAACTAGCATCCAAGTTACAACTTAGAACAAAGATTCACAAGTAAAAACAAGATCTTCTTCGTCGCCGTTGAATCGTGCTAACACGGTCTTCTTACAGCTCTCCTTCATATGTCTCTGGCTTGATATAATATTAAAAATGACCTAAAGTTATTTATATACCAGCCTTGATCAGCAGAGAAGTCTAGAAATCAGTCGTCTATTCAAAACAGAATTCTTGAAACTCGACCTGGCGCGGCCGCGTGCTTGATCAGCGCGGGCACGCTGGGCTTTTGCCAAAACTTTGACTTCTTCTTTTTCTTGCAGATTTGAGCCGTTCTTCGCGAGCTTTATCCTTTAGACACCAACCTAACACCTTATTAGCATCAAATCAATGTTAATTCACCTAATTCTCATATTAATGCCTGAAATGCAAAAACACTAGAAAACACATTATAACACCAATAACTTGAGTACAATTACACCAATTCAAAGCTTTAAGAAGCGTAATAAAGTGTCATAACTGCCACTCAACATACCCCCAAACTTGAATCGATGCTTGTCCTCAAGCATAAATAGACTCAAAAAAAACAAGAAATAGAAATGCATGAATGCAACTAAATGAATGCAACGATCCTCATAGAATAAATAAACCAATTAACAAGCAACACCTCAGCAAATGCAGTTATTCATATAAAGATCAATCAAATCTCACAAATCAACCTACAAACCAGAGACGTGCGTGTGTGCAACTGCTTTTAGACATACTATCGCAGCTAGATCAACAATCATGACTCACTACTTATCAAAGCAATCGCAAATTTATAAATAGAATAAAAGCTAGACTCAAAATAACTTATAACACTTAAATTCTTATATCGGATTTTAACATGGATTCATGCTTTTATTCATAACAAAATAACACAATTATGCTTATTTGATCGTGCAATGAGTGAGATCCATAAAAGGCTTATACAATAATACCCATATAGCGAGCGTTAGGTTAGCGGATCCCAGATTATAAAAGCCTTAGGTCACTAGGCACAAAGTCCCCTAAGAACTTAATAACTCGAGTACTGAAGAGCCCACTCGTGATCAATTATACATAACACTTATTCTTCTTTTTTCTTTCTTTTTTTCTCTTTTTCTCTTTTTTTTTCTTTTTTTTTTATTTTTTTTTCAAATTTCTGAATAAGTGTGTTTCGCTCCATCTCGCTCAACCCTAGACTACTCATATAAATATGAGCTGGCTACTAGCCATTTGACACCTAGTCACACAACTAGTAATGAAATCTAATTTTCTCCAATTTTTAAAAATCCATGTCTTTTATTATTAAGAGAATATACAAAATTCTAAATATAAATAAGCGATCAAACCTCGACAAACAAATAAACCAAGATCATGATCTAGCACTCTAGCAACCTCTAAGACTTAGTGAAATACAAGTGTCTCAATCATGCAAATCAGTTCGATAAGACTTACCATCACTGAATACGACATCACTACACTAACATCAATATCACCAATTCAATCAGAAAAATTATCTAAGGGATCATGTTATAGTGCACATGCATGAAACTAAATGAACAAAATATTATAAAAACTACCAAAACTAAAAAAAACTACATGGAAAAATATGCAAACTATATGTACTAAACTATCATGAATATGCAAACTAAATGTGATTCACATAAAACATATTCCTTCAACTACTACCTCGAAACTTAAAATATTTATTGTCCTCGGTGAAGGTAATAGAAAGGAATTCAGGAATACCTACTGCGAATCAGAATCCTCACCCTCAATGGGTGGAGTGTCAGGGGTATCGGGAGGTGGATACACAGAATCCTCACCAAATACTGGCCACTGGATGTCAACACCGGTGGCTCTGAAAGCTGTCCCAAGTGCCTGGGTGAGATCATGTGCAAACCGACTATGGATGTCGTGCATTGCATCCATCCTCCGCGCTAGATGCCTATAGTGCGTCGAACTCAAACCAGCTCCAACCTCTACTCCTGCTGCCTCCTACTGCTGTTGCGACGAACCAGCCTCCTCTCCTAACTGAGCTCTCCAAGCTGCTCTACGGGCCTGCGAAGAACCTCCCGCAGTAGCCTGATCCATAGGCACGCCACCTGGCAGATGATCATATGAATACCCAAGCCCCTTAGGATCGGGCTTCCCTCCATACCACTCCTGCATACTCAATAGTGTAGAACTGTCGATAGGAGCACTGGGAAGCTGCAGCTGCTCATGTGCGGGCCAATGAACAATAACTACCACGTGCAACTTCGTCACAACGGACGCATACGGAATAGCACATGTAGTACCTCCTCTCAAGAATCTCAACATCCCCTGATAAATCATCATCCCCAAAATCAATGTAATCGCCCTGAAGAATACCCCATTGCAGACGAGCACGCTCCACAGTAATCTCATGCACATGCGAAGATGGCATGATGTTAGCACAAATAAATGAGTTCCAATCCTGTGCAAACCTGTTCATGCACGACGCAGGGAACGTGGAGTAATCAGTAGTGCCCCTCTTGAACTTCCAGTGAGTCTTAGGCACACCACAAAGTCGCAATGATCAGATCCAATTTGAAGTCCTCGGGAGTCTTATCGTTCCGAGTGTCCTGACCGGGCTTCCTCACGGGTTACTCAATCACCCTCCTAATCACATCAGTAATATACTCTACAGTCATCCCCCTAACCACCGTAAAGCCATTATTCTCTGCCTTAGCGTTAGCATAGTACTCCCGCACAACACTCATGGGCACAGCAGCGGGAGCCTCACAAAAAGGAACCCAACCCATCTCAAGAATAATCTCCAACAGCTTACCATCCTTCTGTGATGGCAGAAAACCTCGCTCCTTAGAAATAGGCGTCGAGAGAAGCCTCGTGTACTCCTCTTCAGCCTCAGGAGTTGAAAACCTTGGCCTCGCACCACCCGCAGATGAAGAATCGGTGGTGCTGCTGCCTACTTGCATTTTTTGTCTCTTCGGTGCCATTAAGATTGAATAAGAGAAAATAAAAACTAAGTATTTGAGAGATGTTTGTGTTTGAGAATTTGTGAAGTGGTGGAGAAGTTTGTGTATAAGTGTGTGTGTGTATATATAGGTGGAGAGGTGAGAATTAGATATGGAATAGAAGTGGGAATTTATTATGAAATTCGTGGGAATAATGGTTTTGATTGGGAGAGGGAATTATGGGATGTGGAAGAGTAAAAATCGGGTGTGAATTGATTTTGTTGTAAAAGTCCAAATTTATTTTTCTCTTTATTCTGCTGTTATTAATTTTTTTTCGAACAGGGACCCGGCGCAGCCGCGCGCTTGGACAGCGCGGGCGCGCTCACTTTCTGGAAAACTGGAGCGATCGCGTGCTAGATCAGCACGGGCGCGCTTGGTTACTGGAAAAATAGCATGGCCGTGTGCTAGATCAGCGCGGGCGCGCTTGGCTACTGAAGTTGGCCCTGAATTTTTTCTTTTTTCTGATTTTTTTGTGTTTTTCTCCTTTCTTCTTGCTTCCTCTACCTACTAATGTACAAAAACTTGGGTTGCCTCCCAAGAGGCGCTTTTTTATGTCGCTAGCTCGACGTAGAACCTTGAGCTCAAATGGACAATAGAACGGCACTAACCACCTCTCGGTTTGCCGTGTCACCATGGTAATGCTTCAATCTCTGACCATTTACCATGAATGCTTGGCCCGGATCATTCTCAAAAATTTCCACCACTCCATGTGGGAACACAATTTTGATTATGAAGGGCCCTGACCACCTTGACTTCAACTTTCCAGGAAAAAGACGGAGAAGAGAGTTGAACAAAAGAACTTGTTGCCCGGCACAAATGATTTGAGCACTAGACCCCGATCATGCCACCTCTTGACTTTCTCCTTGTACATTTTGTTGTTCTCATAAGCTTGAAGTCGAAACTCGTCGAGTTCATTCAATTGAAGCATCCACTTCTTTTCAGCCGCATCCAAGTCAAGATTCAATTTCTTCAAAGCCCAATATGCCTTATGCTCGAGCTCCACAGGCAAATGACACCCCTTACCATAAACCAACTGAAACGGCGACATTCCCAATGGAGTCTTAAATATTGTTCTATATGCCCAAACAGCTTCATCAAGCTTCAAATACCAATCTTTCCTTGATGGACACACAACTTTCTCTAAAATGCACTTGATCTTTCTGTGAGACACCTCAGCTTGACCATTTGTCTGAGGATGATAAGCCGTGGAAATGCGATGATTCACATTATACCTTTGCATCATAGCAGTTAACTTGCGATTGCAAAAATGCGACCCCTCATCACTTATTATGACTCTTAGAGTTCCAAACCTTGTGAATATATGCTTGTGAAGAAAATTAAGCACTACTTTTATATCGTTCGTTGGCAACACCTTAACTTCAACCCATTTCGACACATAATCAACCGCCAATTGTAATATCCCATATTTTCATATATTATTATTATTTAGAATTATTTATGTGATTTTATGTGAATTTTTGTGAATTATCTGGTAATTGGAATTGATGTTGGGATGTTTATTTATGATATTATTTGAACATTTTAATTTATAAATGTGTAGATTAAAATATAGATAATTATGATATTTTTCTGGTAATTTTTGGAGTGTTATATGATTTTATAATAATTTATGAATTATTAATTATTTTCTGAATAATTAAAAAATTATTTTTATAAAGCCGGGAATCGTCCAACTTCATCCGTTTTTGCGTTTTTACAACCCGAAACTCTTCCGAAAACTCCTTCCTAACCTAATCTGGTAATTTCGGACATTTTCCATGTTTTAACTTTTTCAATCCGGATTACGGTTTGACCCGTGCGCGGCCCGGCGCAAGATTTTAGATACGATAACCATTTCGATAAATCAACAAAACCCGTATTCTCGAGAGACGGGATATTTTACATTATTTTCATATATGGTGTTTTATGAAAAGCTCGGTTTTGATAATTATCCAATCCTGGTATTAAATTGTATCGTTTTTATAGTTACTTAGCGGCTAAGTAATCTATTTTTGGATCATTTTGTAGTTTCTTAGCGGCTAAGCAACTAATATATCGATCCAAAATGAACCAATATTCCGTAAATATAAATACCCTATTTCTTATTTCATTTATTTCGTTTATTCATTTGCAACCAGTTAAAATACCGTAAATACAGAGAAAAACCCTAGAAACCAATACGTTCCTGAAAATCAAACGCGCGAACGAGGACGTTACCGAACTCCGATTCGGGCGTGCAGCATATCAAAACGAAGCTCTTGAAATCTACTTTCTGAATCAATCATCAGTTTTTACCCAGAAATCAAGGTATTTTTCTTATTTAATTATTTTAATTTGAATTATTTAGTGAATAAAATATGAATTTTTACAGACGTGATTATCTGAGTGTTTTGATGATTCCATGTTGTAGAGCATGTTTTTATGGTCAATTTCATATATTATACTTCAAAAATAGAGTTCTATATCATGTAGTAATTGAAGTTCAATTTTCTGAAAATTATTTGAAAATGTGTTCTTGGTGTTCTTGAAAAGTTCTGAGAATCAAACCCAAATTTGAGGGTGATGCAGAACTCCAATTTCAATGTTCAAATAGCCGTTTTGAAGCCCTCACTCTTCTCTATCTATATCTGTCATCAAATCGTTTCAACAGTTGGTAAATTTTAAAATTGATTTTTAGGGTTTATATTCGAGAATTAGGGCTTTTTGATTGGGTGATTATTGGTTTGTTTGGATTGTTCGGTTAGATTATATGTATCTTTAGCTACAGTTTCGTGTATATAGCCTTGAGTTTGGTTGAGAAATCATGATTTTCGAAGCTGGCCGGAAAAAGCTCGGTTAGCCGGTAAAAATGGCGACACTGGCCGGATTCTACGATTTAATCGTCGTTTGTTGCATCTGTTACTTGGGCTAAGTTGCTGGAACAAATTGAAGACAGAATTGGGATTTTTCTGCAGTGTTTTAACCCCAGAACGGGGTTGTCGGTTATCGCCGGAAAATAAGTCCGGTGGCCGGTTTCTGGGGAGTTCCGGCCGACCCGGCTATGTTCTTCTCCGACCCGGTTCGACCCGTTTTAAACCCAATTTCCGACTAGGTTTAGATCCTGTTTTCTCCTATTCCAAAATCAAAAACATGTTTCTGCAGTTTTTATTTTATTTTAAATCAAAATTTAGTTTCTTTTATTCTAAAAATTCATTTTTATTTTGAAAATCATTATATTTAATTCTAAAATTTTTTTTAATTCAAAAATAAATCCAAATTATTTAATTAATTAATTTTAGTTGATAATTAATTATTTAACTAGTCAATCAATTTAAATATTAATTGATTAATTAATTTAATTAGTTATTAATTAATTTTAATTGATTATTTAATTAGATTTAATTATTTATTCTTGATTTAAAAATTCCAAAAATTAGCTTTGAACTTTAAAATATTATTTTAAATTATTTTCCAGGCTCGATAATTCTTATAAAATTATTTTCGGGTGTTCGAACCCTATTATTTAATTATAAAATAATTCGGAGACCCGTTTTAATTCCGAAAAATGTTCAAAAATTCATAATAAATCAACCGTTCGTCCGTTTAATACGAAACGAACGCTTCTAGACTCGGAAAAATATTCTGCTTTCATTAAAAATACTTTCGAGACCCAAATCCTTTTTTTCGAAAGGTCGCTTGTTTTGCAAGTCATTCTGAGTCAATTATTGATCGAAAAATCATATTTTTGACCCGATTTCAGTTTTAAACGTACCAAGTCAAACCTTTAGACGAACCCAGTCACATGTAATATGAATTATGTGATACGTGAATTACGTGTTTACATGCTATATGAATTATGTACATATGTGAGTCAAGAGTCATGTGTTTGTCTGTTATAGTTATGTGTGGGCTATCGTATGGGTAGACAATAGGGTTTTGATGTGCAGTTCGTCGAGTAATTATCATTTAGACGATTAAAGTTGTATCTTTTAATTATAGATGCGAATCTTTCAAGACGATTAGGACCAGATGGAATGGATGTAGGCTAGAGTTGAATTGTATGGAATAATGGGTTGCAGCACTACATGAGCAGCAGATCAGAGATTTAGCGAAGTAAAAGCGATGATGTTTTGAGACACAATGTCTGAATAGATGCGTCATTGCGAGTATGACTAACTGCTAAAACCCCAAAGGCAAGTATTTCCATCATCACTTATTGTTCAAGTGATATTTATCTTGAATCCTATTATGCACGTATTGATTTCCCTATTCTCAGCTCAAAATAGATAAATGTTTTATATATCGCTGAATTAAATAATTCTGTTTATGCAAATACTCAT
Organism: Apium graveolens; assembly: GCF_009905375.1. Lineage (NCBI taxonomy): Eukaryota > Viridiplantae > Streptophyta > Magnoliopsida > Apiales > Apiaceae > Apium > Apium graveolens. Next base: position 122,729,432 of record NC_133655.1, read on the forward strand.
CTGTTATTCTATGTTCAGAATAGTCAAGTGATTTTACTTATCCAATTATCGGATTTATAAATATTTTGGATTTTGAGAAAAGTGATTTGGTTGTGAATATTCCTACCCAAGAATTGGGGGAATAAAATTATTTCAGGTGTCGATTATTATGACCCCATTTCAGTAAAAAGGTTTTAAGATTGGATCATAATTGCGTAAGTGACCGGGACGGACGGTCCAACGAAGGGCTATTTCTAAGTGCCATATGGAATATTATGACAAAATTTTTGCCACAGGAAGGTATATTGCCTTTTGTTTGAGTATTCGTGTTTTGGGGTCACGTTTCTACGAATCATGACCTTGTGCTATCACACGGGCTGATCAGCATGTGATAGTACGTCCGTCGGAGAATGATCCTAATCTAAATTATCATATCATTCTTGATATTCATAGAATAAATGATTTATCAACTGGTCCTGTTTTGGAATAATGGTGAAATGCAGTTTTGATTCTAATTCTGATTTATGCTGATACTTACGTTGTTGTTAAATATCAAAGGTGGTATTAGTATAGATGATTGATGTTGACTTCAGTATGGGTGTTGTGAGCATCAAAGTTCGTATTGATATCTAATTTGATATGACAGCAAAATAAGTATTAATTTGAAGAGTTCGGTTTTGAGTAAAGTTTATGATTCAATCCATAATCATTGTTTCTCGTTATTATTATTTACGATATTTCCGTAAACACTGTTTTACGAGTTTGATTCTCGTCAAGATTCGAAGTATTGCTGAAGCATTTCGCTCAAAAATATCAAAATGATTTTGAATACAATTAAGGAACCAATTCTGGGGTTCCTCAACTAAAATTTTATGATTCAACAATTATGGTTTTAAATGTTCTGCTCTAATGTAGATGTCGGTTTTATATCAAAACGACCCTATATTCGCTATAATGATCTTGCTGAGCATTTCTTTCGCTCATACTTGCCTGTTTTCAAATTTAACCTCCAGTGAGGATTAGCTTGCGCTGTTTAGCTGCGTAATTCGAGGAAGCAAAGAAGAAGCTCTTGGAAGGTGGTTGGTCCAGGGTTTGCGGGCTAGTGTAAGTTTTATTATATAAAGTTGTTTATATTATATTATATTATAGTTGTGTATTTTATAGTTGGGCCTAGTATACTTCTTTTCGAAATATACTAGGGTATTTAGCTTTGAGTTTGGAAATTGTTGAAAAGAGTTTTAAAGAAAATGGAAAAATTATCTATGGAATTTGGGATTCTTGTTTCTAGAACTGTAACCTTAAAAGATCTTGGATTAGTTGGGATCATTTATGCAAAATATCTTCTGCTGGCATTTGTTTATTAATTAAACAGGTTAATTTGGATTGAAGTTTTATAGTGACGACCAAATCCCTTGACCCCAGATTTGGGGGCGTTACAGGTTGGTATCAGAGCTGAAGTTATAGTAAACTAGAAACGAGAGTGAGTAGGAGTGTGTATAGCTATGTGAGGACGTTTGAGCTCATATCGAGTTCCTGTTGGACTATTGGATATAGTACCAACAAATAAGTTAAGATAGACGCATTCATTTGAGATGGTTGTGTTTAGCTGGATAAAACTCCGGGCGCTTGCAAACTTCTATTGTGGAATCTTCCGAGGCTACTACAATTCGACGACGATGAAGATTATCGATATTCTTGGAACATGAAGAAGCGTCTAGAATCAGATGGCGAGTCAATTGAAGAGTTCAAATAGAAGATAGATATTAAGACTTTGGCAATACCTTCTTTTTCTATAAATTCTTTTGATTACTCTCAAAAAGAAATATCAGTTAGAAGACATAATCCCTAACACCAGTATATTCATTTTGTGCCAGAATTTTTATTCTCTGGACTTCATTTACTTCAAAAATATCAGCTTTGAAATCTTTTCAATTTTATTCATTTGATTTTAAATTCCTTTGATATTCTTTTATTCTGACTGAGATGAACAAGTCTAACTATAGGGGACACAAGGTATACCTGTCTGTGTGATAGGAGTTGGATGGGACGCCATCACTTGTGTGTGTTGTGACTACAAGAAGGATAACAACCTTTAGTAGTGTCTTAATTTGGACACACAATACCAAGTTCATTTGATCATATTGATCTCTCAGTTATTCTTTCATTTCAATAATACTTTTGCAAAAATTCAGATTTTGGTCCCGTTATGATATCAAATTCTTTTCTCTTTGAAATTTCATGATTTTATCATCTCAAATATTTGAAGGTATGCCAATCAAGTTGAGATGAGTTACCCAGGTCAATGGAAAGTAAGACTTTTGGATGAAATTATCAATAGCAACAGTGGACTGCGATGCGATTATAATCTCAGTGGCGTATACCAAAGTCAATCCATTTCTTTATTTCTCTCTCTCTCTATCTCTCTTTCTTTTCTTCTCTTTATCTTTTTCTCTATTCTTCTTTCTCGCGATCAGTAAAAGTGATTCTATTGAGGAATTGGTCAAAAGATGTGGATGGAACAGTGGTGCACAGCGAAGCTCCTGTAAAAGTTTTATTATACAAGGAATACAACATTTATTCGAGATTTTGGAAAATTGAGATTATTTGGGAATGGAAAGTTGGCTAAAAGATCCTTTAGTGCTTTCTTCTGCTGATTCCGAGGACGGAATTCTTATAAGGGGGGTAGATTTTAATATCCCATATTTTCATATATTATTATTATTATTTGGAATTATTTATGTGATTTTATGTGAATTTTTGTGAATTATCTGATAATTGGAATTGATGTTGGGATGGTTATATATGATATTATTTGAATATTTTAATTTTTAAATGTGTAGATTAAAATATAAATAATTATGGTATTTTTCTGGTAATTTTTGGAGTGTTATATGATTTTATAATGATTTATGAATTATTAATTATTTTCTGAATAATTACAAAATTATTTTATAAAGCCGGGAATCGTCCAACTTCATCCGTTTTTGCGTTTTCACAACCCGAAATTCTTCCGAAAACTCCTTCCTAACCTAATCTGGTAATTTCGGACATTTTCCATGTTTTAACTTTTTCAATCCGGATTACGGTTTGACCCGTGCGCGGCCCGACGAATGATTTTCAATACAATAACCATTTCGATAAATCAACAAAACCCGTATTCACAAGAGACGTGATATTTTACATTATTTTCGTATATGGTGTTTTATGAAAAGCTCAGTTTTTATAATTATCCAATTCTGGTATTAAATTATATCGTTTTTATAGTTACTTAGCGGCTAAGTAATCTATTTTTGGATCATTTTGTAGTTACTTAGCGGCTAAGCAACTAATTTATCGATCCAAAATGATCCAGAACGAATCAATATTCCGTAAATATAAATTGCCTATTTCTTATTTTATTTATTTCGTTTATTCATTTGCAACCAATGAAAATACCGTAAATACAGAGAAAAACCCTAGAAACCGATACGTTCCTGAAAATCAAACGCGCAAACGAGGACGTTACCGAACTCCGATTCGGGCGTGCAGCATATCAAAACGAAGCTCTCGAAATCTACTTTCTGAATCAATCATTAGTTTTTACCCAGAAATCAAGGTATTTTTCTTATTTAATTATTTTAATTCGAATTATTTAGTGAATAAAATATGATTTTTTGCAGACGTGATTATCTGAGTGTTTTGATGATTCCATGTTGTAGAACATGTTTTTATGGTCAATTTCATATATTATACTTCAAAAATAGAGTTCTATATCATGTAGTAATTGAAGTTCAATTTTCTGAAAATTATTTGAAAATGTGTTCTTGGTGTTCTTGAAAAGTTCTGAGAATCAAACCCAAATTTGAGGGTGATGCAGAACTCCAATTTCAATGTTCAAATAGCCGTTTTGAAGCCCTCAATCTTCTCTATCTATATCTGTCATCAAATCGTTTCAACAGTTGGTAAATTTTAAAATCGATTTTTAGGGTTTATATTCGAGAATTAGGGCTTTTTGATTGGGTGATTATTGGCTTGTTTGGATTGTTCGGCTATATTATATGTATCTTTAGCTATAGTTTCGTGTATATAGCCTTGAGTTTGGTTGAGAAATCATGATTTTCAAAGTTGGTCGGAAAAAGCTCGGTTAGCCGGTAAAAATGGCGACGCTGGCCGGATTCGACGATTTAATCGTCGTTTGTTGCATCTGTTACTTGGGCTAAGTTGCTGGAACAAATTTAAGACAAAATCGGCATTTTTCTTCAGTATTTTAACCCCAAAACGGGGCTGTCGGTTGTCTTCGGAAAATAAGTCCGGTGGCCGGTTTCTGGGGAGTTCCGGCCGACCCGGCTGTGTTCTTCTCCGACCCGGTTCGACCCGTTTTAAACCCAATTTCTGACCCGGTTTAGATCATGTTTTCTCCTATTCCAAAATCAAAAACATGTTTCTGCAGTTTTTATTTTATTTTAAATTAAATTCAGTTTCTTTTATTCTAAAAATTCATTTTTATTTTTGAAAATCATTATTTTAAGCTCTTGGAAGGTGGTTAGTCCAGGGTTTGCGGGCTAGTGTAAGTTTTATTGTATAAAGTTGTTTATATTATATTATATTATATTATATTATAGTTGTGTATTTTATAGTTGGGCCTAGTATACTTCTTTTCAAAATATACTAGGGGGTTTAGCTTTGAGTTTGGAAATTGTTGAAAAGAGTTTTAAAGAAAATGGAAAAATTATCTATGGAATTTGGGATTCTTGTTTCTAGAACTGTAACCTTAAAAGATCTTGGATTAGTTGGGGTCATTTATGCTAAATATCTTCCGCTGTCATTTGTTTATTAATTAAACAGGTTAATTTGGATTGAAGTTTTATAGTGACGACCAAATCCCTTGACGCCAGAATTGGGGGCGTTACACCAACAAGATAAACTGATTGTTACATGATGAGACAAATGGCCCTATGAAGTCAATTCCCCAAACATCGAAGACCTCAACCTCTAGAAGCACATTAAGAGGCATCTCATCCCTCTTAGAAATATTACCCACATGTTGACATCGATCGCATTTCAAAACGAGCTGGTGAGCATCTTTAAATAAGGTCGGCCAAAAGAAACATGCTTGAAGAATACGAGTTGCTGTCTTTTCTCCAGCATAATGTCCTTCATAAGCCGTTGAGTGGCAATCTCGCAAGATTCCCCCCGTTTTGTTGTAAGGAATACATCTCCTGATGATTTGATCAGCTCCTTATCGAAAAAAAACGGCCCATCCCGCATATACCACTTTACTTCATGTAAAAACTTCTTCCTTTGAGCATAAGCAAATTCGGGAGGCATGATATTACTCACAAGGTAGTTCACAATGTCTGCAAACCACGGTTCTTCTTCTTGCACTCCAAACAGTTGCTCATCGGGAAAAGACTCGTTTATCAATGTCCTGTCTAATGAAGTAGCATTGGGGGGTTCTCTAAACGTGAGAGATGATCAGCGGCATAATTTTTTAGTCCCCTTTCTGTCCTGGATCTCTAGTTCAAATTTTTGAAGCAAAAGAACCCATCTAATCAATTTAGGCTTCGAGTCCTTCTTTGAGACAAGATAACGAATTGCAGCGTGATCTGTGAAAACTGTCACCTTAGTCCCAAGTAGATAAGACCGAAATTTCTCAAAACCATAGATAATAGCCAAAAGTTCTTTCTCCATAGTAGTATAATTCAGTTGAGCACCATTTAGGGTCTTGCTAACATATCAGACCACATGAAATATATTGTTCTTCCTCTGCCCAAGAACTGCTCCAACTGCATAGTCACTTGCATCGCACATCATCTCAAAAGATTCATTCCAATCAGGTGCAATTTTGACTGATGCCGTGATTAAACTCTTCTTCAATGTCTCAAAAGCTGCAAGGCACTCGTCATCAAACTTGAAAGGGACATCTTTCTCTAGAAAACTGCACAATGGCTTCGAAATCTTAGAGAATGCTTTGATGAAACGCCTATAGAAACCCGCATGACCAAGAAAACTGCGAATTCCCTTAACAGAATTAGGTGGAGGAAGATTCTCAATGACCCCCACCTTGGCTTTGTCCACCTCAAGACCCTTACTAGAAACCTTATACCCGAGAATAATGCCCTGTCGCACCATAAAGTGACATTTCTCCCAATTGAGAACTAGATTGGTCTCAACACACCTTTTGAGAACGTGTCCAAGATTTTGCAAGCATTCATCAAAAGAATCGCCAAATATAGAGAAGTCGTCCATGAACACCTCCACATTCTGGCCAATTATATCCAAAAATATGGACATCATACATCTCTAAAATATGGCTGGCGCACCACACATACCAAAAAAAACTCGTCTGAAGGCGAAAGTACCAAATGGACAAGTGAAGGTAGTTTTCTCTTGATCTTCGGGAGCGATACAAATCTGATTGTAACCCGAATAGCCATCAAGAAGACAGTAGTACTCATGATCGGCCAATCTATCAAGCATCTGGTCAATGAAGGGAAAAGGGAAGTGATCCTTCCTAGTGTCCTTGTTCAGCTTCCTGTAGTCCATGCAAACTCTCCACCCCGTGACTGTTCTCGTAGGAATAAGCTCATTCTTCTCATTTGCTACCATAGTAATTCCACCTTTTTTTGGTACACATTGAACCAGGCTTACCCATGAATTGTTAGAAATAGGATAGATGATCCCTGCATCTAGCCACTTAGGAATTTCTTTCTTCACTACTTCATGATTGGATTAAGTCATCTTTGCTGCTCGACAGTAGGTTTGCTACCTTCCTCTAGCATAATTTTATGCATGCAATAAGAAGGGCTGATTCCCTTGATATCTGCTATAGTCCAGCCAAATGCCGATTTGAACTCTCTCAAAAGTCTCAGAAGCTTTTTCTCGTCACTACCTGATAGGTCAGATGCAATAATAATAGGCAAAGTAGATGCATCACCTAAAAAACGCATACCTCAAATGCTCAGATAAAGGCTTAAGCTCAAGAGTGGAAGCTTCCTCAATAGATGGCTTGAGGCATTTAGGAGCTTTGTTCAATTCCTCCATTCCAAGATATTCAGAAGGCATATCAATCTTCCTCTTCCAGGGAGAAGCATTCAAATATTGCAATTGTTCTTCATCTTCGTCATCTTCACTATCTGAATTTCCCTTCATCATCTTCACTATCTGAATTTCCCAATAAGGCTTTTTCTAAGGCATCGGACCTTAGCAATTGATCAAGTTCTGAAGTAACCACAGAATCGACCAACTCCACCTTTAGGCGCTCCTCATTTTCCGTAGGAAATTTCATAGCAGTGAATACATTAAAATTTACATCCTGATCCAGCACGCGCATTGTGAGTTCACCCTTCTGTACATCTATCAAGGTTCGGCCAGTTGCCAGGAAAGGTCTTCCCAAGATTATGGGAATCTTCTTATCCTTCTCAAATTCAAGAATTATGAAATCAGCAGGGAAGATGAGTTTATCAACCTTGACCAAGACATCCTCCACAATACCTCGCGAATATGTAATAGAACGGTCGACCTCATATAAGTCGGTTTTGGATCAGGTAAGTCCAACTGCTTGAAGATTGACAAAGGCATCAGATTGATGCTAGCTCCCAAGTCACATAAGCATCTGTCAAAAGACACTTTTCCACTAGTACATGAAATAGTGAAACTTCCTGGATCTTTAAGCTTCGGAGGCAACTTCCGTTGCAGCACAGCACTATATTCCTGCGTGAGAGCGACAATCTCTAAATCATCTAGCTTCACTTTCTGAGAGAGAATACCTTTCTTAAACTTTGCATAACTAGGCATCTGCTCAAGAGCCTCAGCGAAAGGTATGTTGATATAAAGTTTCTTGAACACCTCCATAAACTTCTCAAATTGCTTGTCCGGCTTCTTCTTCTACAGCCGCTCAGGAAAATGCGGTGGAGGATAGATCTGTTTCTCCCCTGTATTACCCTCAGGAGGAGTGTGCTCAACAATAGTCTTCCTTGGTTCCACTTCTTCTTCCTGTTGCTCTACCTTTTTCTCAACCCCAGCTTCTTCTATCAACACTTAACTTTGTTCAGGATTCGCAACCTTTCCAAACCTCAAGGTGATTGCCTTTACCTGCTCCTTAGCTTCCCTCTTTCCTGGAACTTCAGTATCACTAGGTAGTGTACCAAGATGATGATTTAGCAAGGCACAATTTGCCCAATTTGATTTTCCAAGGTCTTGATATAAACAACTTGACTTTTGCACATAAGCTTCAACTCCTCTAATTCAGATTTTTCATTAGCTTGTTGCAGCTGGAGTTGTTGTCTTGGTGCATATTGCGGTTGCTAAAAACCAGGGGAGTTGTACTGCTTAGCTGGATACTGCTGATAAGGCTGTTGAACCGCATTCTGAGCGTTGGTCTAACTGAAATTAGGATGATTGCGGTTGTTGGGATGATAAGTGGTTGGCACAGGTTGCTGCGAACGCTGGAGGTTGCTCACGAACTGAGCTTATTCACTAGAGATTGTACACTGATCAGTCTCATGGGCACCAGCACAAAGCTCACAGACACTAGCGATTTGATTAACTCCATAATTAGCCAAAGTGTCCACCTTCATCGTCAAAGCCTTAAGTTGGGAAGCTATAACAGTTGCTGCATCCAACTCCAGAATTCCTGCTACCTTCCCTGAGTTAGTGTCTGGGAAGGATTCTGGTACTCATTAGCAGCCATCAGTTCAATAAGTTCATAAGCTTCATCGTAGCTTTTAGCCCACAAGGCTCCTCCTGATGCTGCATCGAGCATTGGTCTGGAAGTAGCACCCAATCCATTATAGAAACAGTTGATAATCATCCAATCAGGTATGCCATGGTGTGGGCACTTCCTTAGCATCTCCTTATATCGATCCCAAGCTTCACACAGAGATTTTCCAGTTTGCTGAGCAAACTGAGTAAGAGCATTCCTGATTGCAGCAGTCTTCGCAATAGGGAAGAATTTAGTGAGAAACTTTTGAGCAAGTTCTTCCCAAGTGGTGATAGACCCTGCTGGTAGAGAATGTAACCAGCACTTAGCGTTATCCCTCTTAGAGAATGGGAAGAGTCGCAGCTTGATAGCATCTTCAGTCACATCATTGAACTTTAAAGTGTCGCAGATCTCGATGAAATCCCTGATGTGCATGTTGGGGTCTTCAGTAGGAGAACCCCCAAACTGAACTGAGTTCTGTATCATCTGAATCGTGCTTGACTTGATCTCAAAAGTGTTAGCCCTGATGGCTGGCCTGATGATGCTAGACTGAATGTCATTTATCTTAGGCTGAGAATAGTCCATCAAAGTCTTAGGATTTTCTGTTTGATCACCCATCTCTACTAAAACTGGTTCTTCGACTTCCTCTTCTTCTTCAACCTTCTTTTCTTCTTTAAAAACTTCCTTTCGAACCACCACAACTTCTTCCTCGGCTTTATCCAGAGTTCTCTTACGAGTTCGCGAACGCGTATCCATACACCCTCGCTAAAGTACCTAAAATAATACAAGGAAATGAATAAGTAACAATGTCAGAGTCAATGAACTTTAACGACCACTGATGGAAAGCACATAAACTATAAACTAACATTGCACTCCCCGGAAGCGGCGCCAAAAAATTGTTAGCTGCTAAACACGTTCTAATAATACACACAAGTATACGTGTTCGCAAGTAATATAGAATCTTTTCTAGGTCGTTCCCACAGAGACTGGCTTGGTTAACTAATTAATTTATGCACTTAAGCAACAATGTATGATTATTATTCAATGCTAAGACGATAACAAATTAAGGTTGTTTATAACTAAGAATTAAACTGACAATTATAACTAAGGAAATAAGATTGACTGAATTAATAGATATGACAAACATAGGATTCTAACTTCATTAAATATTTCATTCAGTATCCTTATTGTTCTTAACCTTAGCATGCAATGGTGATGACACTAATCAGATAACACGAAACAGATAAACGCCAACTTTCATTGCACGAAGACCATACTACCAGACATCCACAAAAGAGATAGAAGCTGAATAGACACCAATTATATTGAGACCCTATATGTCTATAGAATTTTACAACATAACGGTTTAAGCACAAGTTATCTATATTGATTACAGAGGGCAAGTAAGATGGTTAAAATTACCCACAAATCATACATAACAAATACATGAACCTATGCTAGCATGGCAAGTTCTAAATCCTTAAATTCACTTTCGCTTCACTAAGAATTAACACACTATCTTATAAGTTCGCAACGCTCATAAGATGAATATGCACAACCAATACTAGGTTATCATACAATCACCACATACTAAGGCTTCGAAACAAATTAACTAAAGGAATCCATAAATAAATCGGTTAGAACCCCACGATAACGAGTAGCCCATAATCGAACTCATCATCAATGTGGGTTTCGATGAAAGCATGGTATAATAAACGTAGTCTTTATACTTAAATAACAAAATCAAGTACGAAACAAGAGTAAGGTTCACAAATAGGAAAACTAGCATCCAGGTTACAACTTAGAACAAAGATTCACAAGTAAAAACAAGATCTTCTTCGTCTTCATTCAATCGTGCTAACACGGTCTTCTTACAGCTCTCCTTGATATGTCTCTAGCTTGATATATTATTATAACTGACCTAAATTTATTTATATAACAGCCCGAATCAGCAGAGAATTCCAGAAATCAGTCTTCTATTCAAAAGAAGGATTCTTGAAACCCGACCTGGCGCGGCCGCACGCTTGATCAGCGCGGGCGCGCTGGCTCTCTGAAGTTCGGGCGCGACCGCACGCTTGATCAGCGCGGGCGCACTGGGCTTCTGCCAAAACTTTGACTTCTTCTTTTTCTTACAGATTTGAGCCGGTCTTTGCGAGCTTTATTCCTTAGACACCAACATAACACCATATTAGCATCATATCAATGTTAATTCACCTGATTCTCAGAATAATGCCTGCAATGCAAAAACACTAGAAAACATATTAAAACAGCAATTATTTGAGTACAATTACACCAATTGAAAGTTTTACGGAGCATAATAAAGTGTCATAAATGCCACTCAACATTAATATAGAATTCCTTACCTTTAATGGTGAAAGTTATGGTTTTGTCAGTTGCATGGTACACAGCAGTAGTCCACATCTCCTCCATAACTTCATAGTAGATTGTGGGTAATTCCAGCATGGCATAAGTGAGCGTGCATCCCTTCACAAAATCCATCATTTTGTGATAATCCTTAGAGGCTGGAATTTTTTTGTTCACAAGAGCTACGAAATTGTTGTTCTCATAGATGAATCCTGACTGAGACATAATTTTGACTACTGGTGCCATTGTTAAAGTAAGTAAATTTGCATAAATAAAGGGCTTTTGCTTTGAGAGAGAAGATAACAGTTAATTGCAGTAGAGAGAGATAAAAGCAAAAATAAACTGAAGTTAGACTTTTATCTGTCGGGTATTAAAAAATCCAGAGAGGGAATTGATTTTTATCAAGTTATTCTATTTCGATGGATGATCAAACTCAATGGATAATGAACATCCGTCGAGATGTAAATTTCGACTTAGCCAAAATTTCATCTAAAACTGAAAAATCAATTAAGTTTCTGGCTGCATTATAACTTGCAAAATTATCAGAAATAATTTAAGAATAATTAAGCATACCTAACTCACTTACCAACCTAATAAAGGTGGATTCATCAAGTGGCTTGGTAAAGATATCTGCAAGCTTCTTCTCACTTGGAACAAAATGAAGTTCTACAGTACCATTCATCACATGTTCCTTAATGAAGTGATACTTGATGTCTATGTGCTTTGTTCTTGAATGTTGTACTGGATTTTCAGTGATGGCAATTGCACTTGTGTTATCACAGAAAATAGGAATTTTGTCCACTTGCAGACCATAGTCCAACAATTGGTTTTTCATCCATAGAATCTGTGCACAGCAACTGCCAGCAGCAATATATTCAGCTTCAGCTATAGAAGTAGAAACTGAATTTTGCTTTTTACTGAACCAGGATACTAGCTTGTTTCCTAGAAATTGATAGGTTCCTATAGTGCTTTTTCTATCAATCTTGCACCCTGCATAGTCTGCATTTGAATAACCAGTTAGATCAAAACCAGAATCTCTAGGGTACCAAATGCCAAGTTTTGGTGTTCCCTTGAGATATCTGAAAATCCTCTTTATAGCTATTAAATGAGACTCTCTAGGATCAGCCTAAAATCTAGCACAAAGACAAGTAGCAAACATTATATCTAGCCTACTAGCTGTTAAGTACAAAAGTGAGCCAACCATGCCTCTATAGCTTGAAATATCCGCAGACTTTTCAGTAGTGTTTAATTCAAGTTTAGTTGCAGTGGCCATGGGAGTTTTTACAGATATACAATCCAGTAGATCAAACTTCTTTAAAAGATCATAAATATATTTGGTTTTACTAATGAATATTCGATTACTAACTTGCTTAACTTGTAAAACAAGAAAGTAAGCTAGTTCTCCTATCATGTTCATTTCATATTTACTTTGCATCAATTTGGCAAACTTTTTGCAAAGTTTTTCATCTATAGAGCCAAATATAATATCATCTACCTAAATTTGACCAAGTATACTAGAGCCATTTACATTTCTAAAGAATAAAGTTTTGTCAACAATACCTCTTGTGAAGTGATTTTCTAAGAGAAACTTTAACAAAGGATCATACCAGGCTCTAGGTGCTTGCTTCAATCCATAAAGTGCTTTCAAAAGATAGTAGACATATTCTGGAAAATTTGGATCTTCAAAACCAGGAGGCTGACTGACATAGACTTCCTCCTCCAAATCTCCATTTAGAAAGGCATTTTTGACATCTATTTGATAGACTTTGAAATTGGTATGGGCTGCATAGCCTAAGAAAATTCTAATGGCTTCAAGTCTTGCAACAGGAGCAAAGGTTTCATCAAAATTTATTCCTTCTTGTTGACAGTAGCCCTTAGCAACAAAACTAGCTTTGTTCCTGACAACTATGCCATTTTCATCCATCTTGTTTCTGAATACCCACTTGATGTCAATTGGATTTTTTCCTTTAGGCTTGGGTACCAGCTTCCATACCTTGTTCCTTTCAAATTGGTTTAGCTCCTCGTGCATAGCTAGAACCCAATCAGGATCTAACAGAGCTTCTTCTACCTTCTTTGGTTCTTCCTTTGAGAGAAAGCTGATATATAGACATTCTTCCTGAGTTGTTTTCCTTGTTTGAACTCTAGAAGATACATCACCAATAATGAGCTCAAAAGGGTGATCTCTAGTCCATTTTCTCTATTGAGGTAGATTAGCTCTAGATGAAGAGGCCTCATCATTGTCTTGATGTGTGACTGAGTTTTGATTAGAAGAAACTCCCCCTGAGTTTATGAATCTTTGATTTGAAGAGGGAGTTCTTTCTTTAAGTGATCTGTTTTGACTCTCAGTTTCTCTCATTGTTTTGACGGATGATGCACTTTGTATCTCGACGGATGAAGTTGATTGTCTACTGAACGGATGATGCATTATGCAACTCGACTGATGCTAAATTTTATGCATCATTGGGGATAGTCTTTTCTGCATTATCCTTAGCCACTGTTTCTTGATCACTATCATCATCACTGTCTTCACAAATCATCTCCATATTGTCAAATTTGAGGTCTCATGGATAGATTCCATAACAATGTAGTCCTTCAATCTTTTTAGCATCAAACACAATATGTATAGATTCCATAACAATGTTGTTTCTTAGATTGTAGACTCTATTTGCTTTTCCAACAGCATATCCAACAAAAATTCCTTCATTTGCTTTGGCATCAAACTTTCCATGTTGATCAGTTTGATTCCTTAAGATATAGCATTTACAGCCAAAGACATGTAGAAAGTTTAATGTTGGCTTCCTGTTCTTGAACAACTGGTAGGGAGTCATGCATTTGGCTTGATTGACAAAAGAAATATTTTGAGTGGAGCATGCAGTATTTACAGCTTCAGCCCAAAAATATATTGGTAATTTGATTCTTCCAGCATTGTTCTTGCAGCTTCAATAAGAGACATGTTCTTTCTTTCCACCACTCTATTTTATTGTGGAGTTATGGCTGCAGAAAACTCATGCATCATCCCATTCTCTTTAAAATATACTCTCATCACAGAATTCTTGAACTCGGTTCCATTGTCACTCCTGATTCTTCTTACTTTGAAATTAGGATGGTTGTTGACTTGCCTTATGTGATTGATGATGATTTCACTAGTTTCATCTTTGGATTTTAGGAAAAATGTCCAAGAGAACTTTGAGAAATCATCTATAATTACTATGCAATATCTTTTCTTTAAAATGGACAACACATTGACTGGTCCAAACAAATCCATGTGCAACAATTGCAAAGGTTCTTCAATAGTTAAATCAAGCTTCTTTCTGAATGATGCTTTAATCTTCTTTCCTTTCTGGAAGGCATCACATAATCTATCCTTTGAAAACTCCACTTGAGGAATACCTCTAACCAAATCTTTCTTGACTAGCTCATTCATGGTCTTGAAGTTTAGATGGGACAGCTTCTTGTGCCATAGCCAACTTTCATCTTGACTTGCCTTGCTAAATAGACAAGTGATAGATTATGCATTTGATGAGTTGAAATCAGCTAATTATACATTTCTTTTTCTCACCCCAGTGAGAACCACTTTGTTGTTTCTCTTGTTGGTCACAACACAGGCTTCAGAACTGAAAGTGACTGAGTTGCCCTTATCACAAAGTTGGCTGATACTCAAAAAATTATGCTTGAGTCCATCCACAAGGGCAACCTCTTCAATGATGACATTATCCTTTGAAATCAAGCCATATCCCACAGTATAACCCTTGTTGTCATCTCCAAAGGTGATATTTGGGCCAGCTTTTTCCTTGAACCAAGTGAGCAGGGTAGAATCTCCAATCATGTGCCTTGAGCACCCATTATCCAAATACCAAAGATTCTTTCTATTTCCCTGCACACATCAAAATCAAATCAAGTTGATTTTCGTACCCAAGTTTCCTTGGGTCCTACCTTGTTAGCCTTTTTCTTTGGTTTCTTAGGTTTATCTCATTTGACTTGGTTATTTCGGATTCATCCTTAGTCATTTGAGTTGGACCTTTGAAACCATTCATTGAAACAGAATTATCATGCACATTTTAATTAACATGAAAAGGCATGCTTTGTCCAAACATGTTATTCCAGTAAGGCATGCTAAATGGCATTTGAGGCATACTAAATGCAACATAATAAGGATTAGATGCAAATGACATGTTAGCATATTGTGCATTCAAATTTTGTGTAGGCATAACGTTAACAGGCATTGTAGGAATGCTGGGAAATGAAGGAGGTGCAGACATAGGGGTGGCATGGCAAATTTTTAATTAACAGACAGATGATTAACACTACCACACTTAACACATATTTTTCTTGGAGAATATTTATCAGATGTGTAGTTGTTATTTTTGTTAATTCCTACCTTCCCAATTCTGTTGTTTTTTCTTTTTGATTCTGCTTTAACCTCAATCTTATCTAATCTGGTATTCAATTGCTTGATAGACAGATGACCAAAATTGACTCTCTTTTCTTTTCTCACTTGACTTAATTCTCCTGGAACAAAGTTTTTAGAAACTGATCCATATTTATCATTCAACTTAGCTAACTTAGCTTTGCTAACTGGCTTACTAACATTTGACGGATGTGGCTCATTGTCTTTCGACAAATAATCTTTTTGATTATTTGACGGATAACTTTCATCATCCGTCAAATCCACATCTGTTGAATGTCCTTCAACTAGATTGGAATCAAGCTTCTGTTTGCTCTTTTTCAGGCTACATCACAAAAGGATTCTATACCTTGAACTTTAGTAATTTGAGCATGGACATCTCTAGATGATTTACAGCCTTAATTACTTCATGTTCTCATTTAAGTTGCTTTCTTAAAATCTCCTCTTTCTTTAAGGATTCTGTTAGTTCATCTTTAGCAACCTTGCATTCTAATTTCAATTTTTCAAACTCAATAAATTGAGTCTTTAGCGCATTATTCCTCTCACTTAAAAACACATTATTCTCCTTAATTTTACTGTTTTCTTTGGTGAGAGACTTTAGTGTAACACGCAAGTGATATAGTTCAGTAGACATGTCATTTGTGGCATCATTACACTCAGCTTTAGATAAATGAGCTAGGTTTGTAGTGATTACCTGATTGCTTGATGAACTGGTTTCTACTTCATCTGATTTGGCCATAAGTGCAAGGTTGACATAGTTTGTTTCTTCATCTTCATCCAATCCATCTGCAGCCTAGTCATTTTCTTGTGTAATGAAAGCCCTTTCCTTTTGATTGAGCAACTCAAAGTATTTTTTCTTGTAATCAACAGGCTCAAATTCTTTTTACCAGTATCAGGCTTCCTGTATTCACTTGCAAAATGACCTGCCAAGCCACACTTGAAACACTTGAATTTAGATTTATCAACCATGTTTCTGTTTGACTTAGCTACTCCAAAATTCTTCTTGAATTTGAGCTTGGCAAATCTCCTGGATAAGAATGCTAGATGCTCATCTATATCATCCATGTCATCTTGGCTTAACTGTTCTTCATTTTCAGCTACCAGCCCTTTACCCTTGCTCTCACAAACCTTTGAATTTGATGCAGATTCCACAGCTTCAACCTTCATCTCATTTTCCTTCTCTAGCTCAACAACTAGTGCAAGGGATCCTCCTTTCTTCCTTCCCTTCTACATCCTCTCATCTTGCTCTATTTCAAGCTCATAAGTCTTTAGAATTCCATACAGTCTTTCCAAAGTGAATTCCTTGTAATCTTGAGAGTTTCTTAAAGAGACTGTCATGGGCTTCCATTCCTTTGGCAGAGATATAAGGAATTTAAGGTTTGAGTCTTTTATTTTATAGACCCTTCCATGCAACTTGAGAGCATTCAATAGCTTTTGAAATCTACTAAATATATCAGTGAGTGATTCACTTTCTTTACAGTAAAAATGCTCATATTGCTGAATCAAGAGTTGCATCTTGTTCTCCCTGACTTGCTCGGTACCATCACAAATAATTTGAATTGTGTCCCAAACCTCTTTAGCTATTTTACAGTTTATGATGTTGTCAAACATATCACCATCAACACCATTAAACAGTATATTCATGGCCTTTTTATCTTTCTTGACTTGCTCAATGTCTGGATCAGACCATTCATGCCTATGCTTTGGAACTGATGGTTCATTCCCTGTAGCAGCTCTCATAGGGACATGAGGACTTCTTTCAATGCAGTCCACATAAGCTTCATCTTGAGAGAGAAGATGTAGGTGCATCTTCACCTTCCAGTGGTGATAGTTGTCTTTGTCCAGAAATGGAATCTTTACTCCAACATCCTTTTTTTCATCTTGTTGATTGTTGTGATCTTTACACTCTTTGTACTTCAAGAGCTTGCTCTGATACCAATTGTTATTCCCAAACAATGCAACAAGAATTACAGAAGGGGGTTGAATGTAATTCTGGCTCCTTTTTGATTTTAAGACTTTTCTTACTTATTATATATATATATATATATAACAGTGTTTGATTTTGCAAGAAGTGCGGAATGAAACTTGAATTGAAATCAAAACACAAAATAATAAAACACAAAGCTTTAAAAATTTCTGGTGGATTTGAACTTATCCGCCAGAGATATATATTAGTATGAGAACTCTGTGATGCTTGAATAACACACAACTGCTTACAAGTGAACTTACATAGAAATTCTTAACAGATACAGCTTTTTATGTCTCTCTGAAAAATGCTTACTTAGTTAGTTGTTCTACTTGCTACACTTGGTTTATATATTACCAAGTTACATGATAGTAAGACAAGACAATAAAACAAAATTATATCTAGTCTTACTTCGTGCTTCTACATTACTCTATCCAGCATCTTTGAATTATTTTCATATTTGCATGGAAATGGTAGTGCTTTTTTGTTCTCTACATCCTGCAATTAGGCTGCCACATTCCATTTGCAAACACCCGACGCATGTGACTGTGTTGTCACTGTCAACTGTTAATTTGAATATTATCATCTGTCAGGATTATGTTGATCATACGTCGGGAGTCTTGTTGATTATCCGTCGGGAGCCTTTGTAGATCATCTGTCGGGAGTCTTTCTGCCACTTGACTCTATTTCACTTATACAGAATTACAAGACATCTTATATTTACAATTAGCCAACCTATTCTGCATATCAATCTAGTAGTCAACATGACTTAAAGAATCCTACAGTGTCTACTCAACTAATACATTGTTGTTTGGAGAAATGTGTTATAATACTTATTGTTACATAAGCTACACTCTCGATGGAAGTCAAATTATCATTCAGCGGGACTATAAAGTTCATACATCGGGACTATATTAAAACATCCATCGAGAGCTACAAACACACTAAGTTAAATCTACTAAGGTGTTTTGTTCAACTTATCATCAAGTTCACAACATATTTCTAACACACACGTATATAAATTTCATATCACAAATAATAACACATAATTTATTTTAACATATAGCACATCTATAGATAATTATATCGACCAATAGCTCATACGTAATCAACACTTCTTACACAGAAACTTAATAATTAAAAATAAATTAGACTAAAAAAATAAGAAAATACATATAAATAACATTCATGCACATAAAATATACATATAATTTTACAGTTATTACATCTCCCCCTACCAGAATTCAGTCCCCATAATCTATATATTTAAATAATTGAGGATACTTCTCTAACATATCAATTTCTAATTCCCACGTCGATTCTTCGACTTTAGGGTTTTGCAATAACAATTTTACTAAGGTAACAACCATATTCCTCAACATTTTTTCCTTACGATCAACAAAACCAATAGGTTGTTCTATATAAGACACGTCTGGATGAAAATCTAATGGCTCATATTCTAAAACACACTTGGTGTATGGATTGAACTTTTTGAGCATTGAAATATGGAAGAGATTGTGGACATGCTACATTTGAGGCGGTAAGGCCAGTTCGTAAGCTACTTTTCCCACACATTGTAAGATTTCAAAAGGTCCTACAAACCTTGGAATTAGCTTCCCTTTCTTTCCGAATCTGGTTATTCCTTTCCACGGTAATATCTGTAATAACACTACTTCACCTTTTTTAAATTTTGTATCTCTTCTTTGCTTGTCAGCATATTCCTGTTATCGGTTTTGGGCTGCAACCAACCTTCTTCAAATTAATTCTACGGCTTCTTTTGTCTTATGGGTCATTTCAGGCCCTGACACTTTCCGTTCACCAACTTCTTCCCAACATATAGGAGATCGACACTATATTCTGTAAAGAGCTTCGTACAGGGGCATTCCAATGCTAGCATGATAACTGTTATTGTATGAGAACTCCATAAAAGGTAAATGATCATCCCAATTTCCCTTGAATTTTAAGGCAAATGCTCTCAACATGTTTTCAATAGTCGAAATTATTCTTTCACTCTGACCATCTTTTTGCGGGTGGTACGCGGTATTCATTTTGAGTTGAGTTCCTAATTTCTCTTGGAACTGCCTCTAGAACCTAGAATTGAAACGAGGATCTCTATCAAATATTATGAATACTGGGACTCCGTATCGTTTCACAATTTCCTTCAAATACATATGAAGTAACTTATCCATTGAAAATCTCTTGTTGATTGGTAGAAAATGTGCCAACTTTGTCAATCGATCTATTACTATCTAAATAGCATCATGGTTAGATCTCGTTCTAGGTAAACCTACTATGAAGTCCATCGCAGTGTGCTCTCATTTCCATTCGGTTATTGGTAAGGGTTGTATCTATCCACTCGTCCTCTGGTGTTTAGCTTTCACTCTCTGGAAAATATAATATCTGCTAACCCATTGAGCTATTTCCCTTTTCATGATTGGCCACCAAAAGTTTTGTTTCAGATCTTGGTACATTTTAGTGCTTCCTGGGTGAATTGAATATTCCGAGTTATGAGCATCATACAAGATCTCTCTCTTTAACTCCTTCACATCCGGTATCCATATTATTAAAGAAAATCTTAAAATCCATTGGTTGTCCTTCTATGTACAGATCTCCTCTCCTGTCAAATTGTTCATTTTCTGATCCATTACTTTCTCATGGCATCTCTTGATCTTACTTAGAGTTCTGGTTGGAAAGTCATCATATAAATCATTTCATTTGGAGCACCCGGGGGTCGGATCTCAATTTCCATCTTCTCAAATTCCCTTGAAAGCTCTTTGGTCATTGTTAAGACATTCAACCTCTTCTTACAACTCAAGGCGTCAGCAACTACATTCGCCTTTCCTGGGTGATAACTGATAGTGCAATTATAATCCTTTAATAACTTCAACCATCGCATACTCCTCATATTCAATTCCTTCTGTGTGAATTTATACTTTAAGCTCTTATGATCCGTGAAAATCTCGCATTTTTCTTCATACTAATAATGTCTCCAAGTTTCCAAGAAAAAACTACAGTTGCTAGTTCTAAATCATTTGTAGGGTACTTTGTTCATGAGGTTTGAATTGTCTCGACCCATAAGATATTACCTTCCCATGATGTATTAAAACACACCCTAATCATTTATGGGATGCATCAAAATATATCATAAACTCTCCTTGATCATTAGGCAAAGCTAAAACCAGAGCTTTTACTTACCTCTGTTTTAATTCTTGAAAACGTCTTTCACATTTTTCAGTCCACTCAAACTTCTCATTCTTCTGGGTCAGCTTGGTCAATGGCACCGCAATTTTAGAAAAATCTTTAACAAATCTTCGATAGTACCCGGCAAATCCCATAAAACTTCTCACTTTAGTTGGTGTCTTTGGCCTCTCCCAATTCATCATTGCCTCTACTTTTGCTGGATCCACTCGAATCCCTTCACTACTGACAATGTGCTCTAAGAACTGAACTGCTCTCATCCAAAACTTGCATTTTGAAAACTTTGCATATAATTTCTCCTTCTGTAACACTTCCAAAGTTATAATTAGATGTTATGCATGATCGGCTTCCATCTTGGAATATATCAAAATATCATCTATAAATACTATAACAAACTTATCCAAATACTTCTTAAAAACTCGATTCATCAAATCCATGAAAGCGGCTGGTGCATTTTTCAATCTAAATGCCATTACTAAAAACTTATAATGCCCATATCTTATTCTGAATGCAGTTTTTGGTACATCTTCCGCCTTAATTTTCAATTGGTGATATCCTGATCACAAATCAAACTTAGAAAAGTAGGTGGCTCCTTTGAGTTGGTTAAATAGATCATCAGTTCACGGTAAAGGGTATCGATTCTTGATTGTCAATTTTTTTAATTCTTGATAAACTATATAGAGCCTCATATTGCCTTCCTTCTTCTTTATAAATAGTACTGGAGAACCCCAGGGAGATACACTTAACCTTATCACTCCATTGTCAAGTAATTCATGTAGCTGCTTAGCTAACTCTTTTATTTCGGTTGGCGCCATCTTATAAGGGGCTTTTGACACGGATTCTACGTCGGGAGCTAGATC
The DNA here is from genome assembly GCF_009905375.1 of Apium graveolens. Taxonomy (NCBI): domain Eukaryota; kingdom Viridiplantae; phylum Streptophyta; class Magnoliopsida; order Apiales; family Apiaceae; genus Apium; species Apium graveolens. Next base: position 122,750,884 of record NC_133655.1, read on the forward strand.
TAAAGTGAATTATATCTGATAGTCTGGTGGTAATCCTGGAAGTTCATCAGGAAATACATCGGCAAAATCATTAACTACTGGGATATCTTCTATATTCAGTAAAATAACGACTCGTATATTTTAAAAGTATAATGGTAGAATAATTAATTATATAAAATATGTGTATTGGGTCTGTCAGATGTGTGTTGTCTTGTTAATATTTATGTTTGATTATTGGTGTACAGGGATTATTTGCGTAATTAATTATTGAGCCGTATTGTTTTGCTTTCACTTTTAAAGTGGTTTTATGGCAAATTTATCATAAATATTTAGATTGTCTCTAAAATTGTTTTTATGGTTTTATAATTTCAATAATTATTTTTGGGATTTTATAAAATTTAGAAATCAATATTTCATTAATTATTTATCTTTAAATGATTTTCTGGTTGCATTTATTTGTAAATTCAGTATTTAATTCCAGGATGCTTCAAAAAATTACGAACTCATATTTCATTAAGTTTCTAATATTTTGAGAAATTTAAAACTATTACTGATATTTTTCGAATTAAATTCACCTGCACGTTTGTTCGCTAAATCGTTAATTATGGGTATGTTGCGCATTTCAAAAATATTTTAAAAAATTTGGAAATTTATGTTTTATTAGTTTCGGGATATTTATAAAATTTTAAGACTATTTTGGTAATTTTCCAAGTTTGTTTTACCCGCAACTCGATTCATAAATTGTGAATTCGGGGCAAAACTAAGCTTGCAGGACACGTATTTTGCAGTCGATTAAAAAGATGACACGTATCACATTTTTGGATACATGTATGCAGACTAAAATTGGGCCATTCCTTTTCCTCCTCCTGATTCTCTATTCTCTCTCGATCCTGTCTCTCCCCTCTCTATTCGCTCGAATCTCTCACTCTCTCTTCTTTTTCTTTATTTCTGGTTCCATGTTCCCGTTTCTTTTCCGACCGCCTGTGATATTTTCGGTAATTGCCGGAATCCTGGTTATTACTCATGTGGCTTGAATTGTATATATATACATGTATATGTGCTCTATGTGTGTGTGTCTGTTCGTGACTGTGTGTGTTGGGTTGGGTTGTGCTCCCTCCTTTTCCGATTGCTGCTGCCGTTCCTGGTTTTCTCGATTGTTGTTGTTGTTCGCTTTCCTATTCCCTTTTTCCGTTTCTGCGGGTGTGGCTGTTGGTTTGCTTTTAATATTATTTTATTAATTTCTATGCAGGAAATTTATTCGAGTAATATTCTTGATATAAAACGTATTTTCGTTCGGGAAATGATTCTTTAAAATAATCGGTGGAATTTTTGCGTTGGAAACCCGAAGATTAATGCAAAATTTTCCCTCTGTCGGTGATGAACCTCGGTGAGCCGAGGGTGGACCATGATGAATTATTCTGAGTCCTAAATTTATAAAAATTTTAAAATAAATAATTTAATTCATAAAATTATTATTCGAAAGGAAAAAGTGTTAATTATTTTGAAAGTCGTATTGGCGTTCGGGCTATGAAATTGGTTTGGATTGTGATTGTTGGTTGTTGTTACATCGATTATGTTTCGACGGGTAGTCCGATAAATAGAGAAAATGATGCCTGATTTTCGAGAATTAAATTCGAAAATACGGGAACGTATCTTGTAATTTTCGGAGATACCAGTCGAACATATATACTTGTATGATTATAAATAAGTACTTTACGGAACCAACTTACGTGTCGTGACAAATGTTTTGTAATATAACTGACATCCCTATTTTACCGAAGCAACGAGTATATGTATTTTCTGAAAATGATTACATAACCGAGTCTTGAATACGTGAACCCTAGTTTTTATGTGTATTATAATAATGTGTATAATTTTGATTCAGATTATGATATCGTTCGGGTAGAATTGATAGCGAGGATATGTCAAGCATAATCGAATGCCTAAATTAGGGTATTTCGACTCTGTAGTTTCTAGTCGGAAGGCCCGAGAGTTGACATCGGACTAAAGATAGCCTAGTGGTCTGTCGACAAGCTCAACAAGGCTCCAAGAGAAGGACATGAGTGTTGAAGTCGGATCCAGGATAGTCAATTAGTTATACGATAAAGCCGAGCGTCCAAGTCGGTCCAAAGTCAACTAGTACTGGTTGTAAAGCTCTGCAAGGAAAGTACCCCTGAACAAATCTTTTATAGTTCAGTAATATATGAATAGTTGTTGATTTAAATTATATAGTGGAACATAATGTTTCAAGTTACGTATCCTCCGTATTTGAAAATTATCTTATTAAAATAATGTTTTGGGGAAAAGTAACTTCTGAAAATGCCCGTCTCTAAATTGTGAATAAAATCTGAAAGGTTTTGGAAAGTGTGTTGTGATATATTATTTTAGCAAGAGATAGGTATAAGTGATTTTGGAAACTGGATAAACGGATCAGATATTGGATGGTTGTGTAAGAGGCTCGTAACGGCCCAACGGGTTTGCGTAAGTGGCTAAGTCTGTTGCGCGCCCTAATTGAACCGCTTAGTCCGGCGTGACAGAGACCTAGATAGTCTCTGAGTTCCGGAACAGGTTTGTGGTGGGATAGACTGATAAGCCATCCCTAGGATTCGTCCAATATATATCTATTTTTGGTTTTGAGGTTCCCGTAACGGGACAGATGATTTTGTGATTCCTGTAATAGAACAGTTGATTTAGAAATGAAAATAGCATTGTAATAAGTTGGTTTTGTAATAGTTGTAACCTAATTCATACTTAAAACTGGAAAAAATCTTGGTAAAGGTGTCGTGTTTATGTATTGATATTGAATTGGATTATATTATGTTTGTTATTATTGTTGTTGGTGACGTCAACTCCTGACCCCGGGGTTGAGGCCGTCACAGTTGGAATTAGAGCTACAGGTTTAAGTCCTTGATTTAGGTTAGGAATAGAGTCAAAAGAGTGTACAAGAGTTTGAATAAAGGTGTGAGTCAGCAACTCATATGAGTTGGCACTGTCGTCGCAGCTGCAGCATATCCATAATGTGTTCCACGTATTGATGTTGAAGAGGTATATACCTGATTTGAACCAAGTAATTGAGTATGAGCCAATTGAACTTCAGCCAGATTTGTCCTACGTTGAGCGACCAATCCAGATCCTAGATCGTAAAGAGCGAGTCCTTAGAAATAAGTCTATTCCTCTAGTTAAAGCACTTTGGAGAAATCCTCGAGTAGAAGAGTCTACTTGGGAGTTAGAGTCAGATATGCTTGACAAATATCCTCACTTGTTTAATTAGTTAAGATTCTGAGGACATAATCCTTTTTAAGGGGGGAAGGATATAATGACTCGTATATTTTCATATTATTTAAAAGTGTAATGGTGGAATAATTAAATATATAAAATATGTGTATTGGGTCTGTCAGCTGTGTGTTGTCTTGTTAATATTTATGTTTGATTATTGGTGTACAGGGATTAATTGCGTAATTAATTATTGAGCCGTATTGTTTTGCTTTCACTTTTAAAAGTGGTTTTATGGAAGATTTATTTTCATAAATATTTGGATTGTCTCTAAAATTGTTTTTATTATTTTATAATTTCAATAATTATTTTTGTGATTTTATAAAATTTAGAAATCAATAATTCATTAATTATTTATCTTTAAATAATTTTCTGATTGCATTTATTTTTAAATTCAGTATTTAATTCCAGGATGCTTAAAAAATTACGAAACTCATATTTTATTAAGTTTCTAATATTCGAGAATTTTAAAATTATTTCTGAAATTTTTCGGATTAAATTTACCCGCACGTTTGTTCGCTAAATCATTAATTGCGGGTATGTTGCGCGTTTCAAAAATGTTTTAAAAATCACAAAAATTTATGTTTTATTAGTTTCGGGAAATTTATAAAATTTTAAGACTATTTTGGTAATTTTTTAAGTTTGTTTTACCTGCAACTCGATTCATAAATTGGGGATTCTGGACGAAAATAAGCTTGCAAGACACGTATTTTATAGTCGGTTAAAAAGATGACACGTATCACATTTGTTGGATACGTGTCTGCAGTCTAAAATTGGGCCTTTTTTTCCTCCTCCTGATTCTCTACTCTCTCTCGATCATGTCTCTCCCCTCTCTATTCTCTCGAATCTCTCACTCTCTCTTCTTTTTCTTTATTTCCGGTTCCCTGTTCCCCTTTCTTCTCCAGCCGCCTGTGATATTTCCGGTAATTGCCAGCCTCCTGGTTATTACTAATGTAGCTTGAATTGTGTGTATATATATGTTTGTGTGTGTGTGCTCTGTGTGTGTATGTTCGTGACTGTGTGTGTGGGGGTTTGGGTTGTGCTCCCTCCTTTTCCGATTGCTGTTGTTGTTCCTGTGTTTTTCCGATTGTTGTTGTTGGCTGTCTTGTTCCCTTTTTTCGTTTCTACGCGTGTGGCTATTAGTTTGCTTTTTAAAATTATTTTATTAATTTCTATGCTGGAAATTTATTCGAGTACTATTTGTGATATAAAATGTATTTTCGTGAGGGAAATGATGTTTTAAAATAATCGGTGGAATTTTTGCGTTGGAAACCCGAAGATTAATGCAAAATTTTGCCGCCGTCGGCGATGAGCCTTGGTGAGCCGAGGGTGGACCATGATGAATTATTCTGAGTCCTAAATTTTTAAAAATTTTAAAATAAATAATTTAATTCATAAAATTATTATTCGAAAGGAAAAAGTGTTAATTATTTTAAAAGTCGTATTGGCAATCGGGCTATGAAATTGGTTTGGATTGTGATTGTTGGTTGTTATGACGTCGATTATGTTTCGACGGGTAGTCCGATAAATAGAGAAAATGCTGCCCGATTTTCGATAAATTAAATTCAAAAATACGGGAACGTGTCTTGTAATTGTCGGAGATACCAGTCGAATGTATGTACTTGTATAATAATAAATAAGTACTTTACGGAACCTACTTACGTGTCGTGACAAATGTTTTGTAATATAACTAACAGCCCTATTTTACCGAAGAATCGAGTATATGTATTTTCCGAAAATGATTACAGAACCGAGTCTTGAATACGTGAACCCTAGTTGTTACATGTATTATAATAATGTGTATAATTTCAATTCGAATTATGATATCGGTCGGGTAGAATTGATAGTGAGGATATGTCAAGCATAATTGAATGTCTAAATTAGGGTATTTCGACTCTGTAGGTTCTAGTCGGAAGGCCCGAGAGTTGACTTCGGACTAAAGATAGCCCGATGGTCAGTCGACAAGCTCAACAAGGTTCCAAGTGAAGGACCTGAGTGTTGAAGTCGGATCCAGGATAGTCAATTAGTTAGACGATAAAGCCGAGCGCCCAAGTCGGTCCAAAATCAACTAGTACTGGTTGTAAAGCTCTGCAAGAAAAGTAACCCTCAACAAATCTTTTATAGTTTAGTAATATATGAATAGCTGTTGATTTAAATTACATAGTGGAATAGAATGTTTTAAGTTACGTATCCCCCATATTTGAAAATTATCTTATTAAAATAATATTTGGGGAAAAGTAACTGTTGAAAATGCCTGTCTATAAATTGTGAATAAAATTTGAAAGGTTTTGGAAAGTGTGTTGTGATAAATTATTTTAACAAGAGATAGGTATAAGTGATTTTGGAAACTGGATAAACGGATCAGATATTGGATAGTTGTGTAAGAGGCCCGTAACGGCCCAGCGGGTTTGCGTAAGTGACTAAGTCGGTTGTGCACCCTAATTGAATCACTTAGTCTAGCGTGAAAGAGACCTAGCTAGTCTCTGAGTTCTGGAATAGGTTTGTGTTGGGATAGACTGATTAGCTGTCCCTAGGATTCGCCTAATATATTTCTTATTTCAGTTTTGAGGTTCTTGTAACGGGACATATGATTTTGTGATTCCTGTAATAGAACAGTGGATTTAGAAATGAAAATAGCATGCTAAAATTAGACTCCGGTATTCACACAGCACACAACTGATGATCGTTTTATAGAGCATGCTAGTTGTTCATATCCAGTTTATACTCGTTTTACTTGTTTTTGTAAACGAGTTATGATCTCATGGGCTGCTTTACTTGTTATCCATATAATGGTACTGCTGAGCAATTGATTTCTCGCCCTTCTAGAATGTTTTGTATATATATTGCAGATGCCAAGGATCTAACGCCCTCCAAACCCGGGTCAGAAGTTTGGGACTCACAACATACACACACACCATATATAAATGTGACGGACCCACTAATACTAACTAGCAATAATAGTAATAGAGATAAACAAGGCAGTAAAGGACTACAACTAGTTAATTAATATTACAGAACCATAAATCCAAGTCCCCGAATCCATAGGTAAGAGTTTGAACAACATCTAAACAACTGATAACACAAAAGTCTAATATCCAAAGTCAAATACATCTACCAATTTAAATTCCCAAAAGCTCTCTAAACATTAGGGAACAACCAGTTCCCTACCTGGTCCAACATCTGACGGTAGGCATACTCTCAACCACCACAATTCTTACGCGCGGTCTGCTTGAAATGAGGCATCTTCGGGCTTAACTGAAGGGATAACATCAATAACAATATTAATGAGCAAAATGCTCAGCAAGTGAATAATAGGGTACAACAGTTCATCATATGCTCAATAAAACAGTAACAGAAAGTAAATCAACAATATAAATTTTACAAGTAAAGTTCAAGATTTTAACAAGTGAATGGAATTGAAATCACACAGCGCTATGAGCAATGAGGGGTGATGAGCCCACATCAAAGCTCCGAACCACATAACCGGTGATTCACTACCATTGAGGATCCTCGGCATATATTGGCCATATAAAACCATCAGGCTCCCTGCTATTGAGGTTTTAAAACTTTAACAGTGATTGGCGCCTCAGTCTTGTCATATCATTCAATTCCTTTTTAATAACTCATTTCAATTTAAAAGGGGTTCTTGATCAAGGATAATATAACAAGGGGTTGGTAATGACAAAGTTCAAATGAGAAGATGATAATAGTGTTTGGGTGTCCAAAGGAAATGAATCTAATGTATAAGGGTTTTAGGTTCCACTGGATATATTAAGGAACTATTTGTAGGGGGTATTCGCAGAGATACGAGGTAATATGTGAGGAAAAAGGGGTCAATTCAAGTATGGAAGCAATTAACTAAGTTCAAGATCCAATTATTGAATGATGTCAGGGACTAGTCAATGTTATTAAATGATAGTCATACATTCACAGGGTGTTCAATCACAAGAAACAAAATTATAAAGATAAGTTGAGAGTTCACTTGCCTGAACTACGCTTACTGAGTACTTGAATGGAATCATCTATGGGCTCCTTTCCTGGCCTCCTACTGAACCTATAATAAATAGTATCCTCGTCACAACTCCTGCTAACTACTCTTTCACGTATACTATATACATACATACACACACACATATATATATATATATACTTAACACACTTAATTTCAAGTAATATATGCTTCACATAACAATAGCAAGAAAAGGCGTGGCAATAGTACACTTGAATCCTAATCACTCAAGCAATTATCCTTTTTAACAAATAATTAACAAGACTATTACTCTTAATCCTCCTTTACAAACCTCAACACAATCTAAATTCAGTAAGGCACACTTGTGCCTCAACTCACAAGACTCACAAACTAATGCATACTCTAAACTCTTCCAGGATGCATGCATCGGCACCACTTCTGTGCCTCGACATAAATATACTTTTCTACCTTGGGCCTTTACTTAATTGTGGTTTCTACAGACTCTTATGACATAATTCAACTCCCAAACTTGACTTGAAATCAAGGCCTCACTCATAAAGCACTTAAACACAATGCATTCCTCATAGGCTTCCTAATGCAACTCTTATGGTGACTCTCGAGTGTTTTGGTGGAAATGGGGTATCTCCACCTTGGTCCTTCACTTCAAACCAACTCTCTGAGGTTCCTAAGACTCTAAACTAACCCTTAAAGTTGAAATGACTCAAAAATATTACTTGGGCCTCCCTAGGACTCAAGTGGAAGTTGACATAAATCTGCCTTCCCAGATTTCCAAACTGCCTTACTTCTACCAACTTAAAACTCACTTAAATTATTCAATTACTGATTTTAATGACTTTTTAAGCTTCCTAGGACTCCTTTATACTATTATAAACCAAGTACCAATGAATGCCTATCCTAAAACATGGTTATAATGGGTCAAATATGGACTTGTACCAAATCTGCCCTGTTTTGAGTTCCTCTCGATTTTGTGCTTGTGCACCTAACTAAATGCATGATTTTACCCAATCTAAAGCTTCTGGACTCAAGTACATACCAATTCCTAACTCCACTGAACTTGGGCCTAACAAGGCCTCACAAATGCATACCTAAATGACCTAAACCTCTAGTGCTAAAATCTGTCCAAATAGGACTAATGCATCCCTTCCACCTTAACTCCCTTCTTAACCATCAAAACCAATGAACAAACCAACAACCAAACCTAATATCATGCTAACACCTACTGAAAACATCATGTCACCTACTGATTTTAATCTCTTTTAATCAAGACATAATTAAACTATCATTTTAACACATAATTCGTGGCATGCACCTCATAAAAATCAAGTATCAAGGCTCAAAACAAACAAGTATGGTTTCCTAGTCTAAAATCACTTGTAAATCAACATGCAAGGGTAAATTTCAACATGCAAGGGCTATAACTAATCATGCAAGTCTTAAAACTTAATATACTTGAAGAAATACATAGCATTCAAGAGTTTAAACATTATAATTTGTTAGGTCACACACACTGTAGAGGGGGGTGAATACAGTGTACAGCACAATCAAATCGAACTTTAATAACTCAAGTTACAGAAAACAAACTTTATTCAAAACAATAAACTCTGTTACAGTATGGAACTGTCCTCTCTCAGTGATGAACAAATATCACGAGAGCTGCTAGGGATACAATGAATAATCTTCTCGATAATGATAACACTTATAGTGTAAACCCTATGTCTGTGTTTATATACTACACAGTTACAAGATAATCGCTAATTGATATGGAATATAATTCTGCTTCCTAAAATATATCAATCAGATATCTTTTCTTCCAAGTATTCTATTCTTCATAGAATTCCTTCTTCATGCATATCTCTTCTTATGTTTGTCTCGATCTTCTCTTCCTGTAAATCAACTGCTTTCCTTATCTGAACGTTTCCTTTAAAACCTGATATTATCTTCTGATAAATATCTCCTGAACCTTAAGTACTGACGACTTAAGTTCTGACTTCAGTATAAGTGCTGATTTCAGTTAAGTACTGATTTGTCCTATTTAAGTAAGATCTGAAAACTAAACATAAATCATATTAGTCATAACATTATCAAATATATCTAACAATCTCCCCCAACTTGTAAATTAGCATAATATACAAGTTAACAGATATTTGATGCTGTCAAAAACATTAAGTACAAATGCATGAGAATTTGACTAGATAACTACAACTTACAGTCCTTAAAGTTTTACCAACTTTAACTTCTGATAACAACTTCATTCTGTATTCATATCAGAATTTGAGCAGTTGTAGATCTTGACTTGGCTTCATCTTCTGATCTCTCTGATGTCAGGAGTTGTTCTGAGATAGTTCTTTAACAAACATCTCTCAGCATATCTGAGTTCATCAATCATCCTCCTTTTAGCATCTTTAAGTTCTGCAGAATCTTCACCAATTTGAAAGATTGCAGCCCTGAGATCATTAATTTTAGATTTCTTTATGTCATGATCCAGTCTGATCAAATATGCCTTGTCAGACTCAAGATTGAATTCCAAAGCCCTGTAACCCAGAAATGTAGTTATAATCTTAGCAGAGTTGGGCTTCATCTCAACAATATCACCCTTGTGATCTCTGTACTTTGGAAGATATGTGCTGTCAGACTTAACAGAATAAAGCCTTTGCTGTTTCTGAATTTGACTCTTCAAATAGTTTGCAGCACTTTCTGTTATTTTGTCATTCACTTGAAGTAAGAATAATATATGTTCCAGTTCTTCAAAATACTTCAGTGGAATGGCGTTTTCCCTTATATGGTAAACCCTACCATCCATCATGAAGTACAACAAAATGTGTTCTTTCAAGTAGGTATGGTAAACCATCTGTACAGATTCTAGTTGATTCAATCTTTCAGGAGTTGCTCCAATACATGGTTCACTTAAGGAAGTTGGATCATTGGTTGTGTTATGTATTCTTCTTTCATCAGCACTTCCCAATCCAATTTTATCTTTTTCTTCCTTTCCAGTAACCACTCTTGCTTTAAAACCACTTACAGCAGTCTTCAAAGGTTGAGTCTGTTTGGCTTTGGTGAATCCTGGTAGGAGTATCTTTGAAGGTTTAACATGAGCAGTGTCAGAGGTTTCCTTTGATTTATCTTCTGATATCAAGTTAACTTGAGCTATGTCAGAGGTTACTTGCTTCTTTGAGATATCAGAACTAACTCTATCTTTACTCTGAACAACTTGAGCCATGTCAGAGGTTGTCTTAGAAATTTTTCTTGAAGTCAGAGCAAGATCAGCATCTTCAACAGTAATTTCTTCATCCACAGGAGGCACATAAACCTTGATAGGTTCACCAATTTTCTCTTTGCCCTTAGACTTTGGATCTATCTGCAATTGTGATTTAGCCTTGGTTGCTTCAGGATTTGTTCTTTCTTTTATCACAATGCCTTTGACTTTTGGAAGTTTCTTTTTACCAACAGAAGCTTCAGATTTAGATTTGACTTTTTCTGACTTAAGTCTAGCTTCTTCTTCCATCAGACTTTCCAAGTCCATTCCTGGATTTTCTTTAAGAAATAACTGTCTTGACATTTCTTCATCAAGATCCAAAAGTTCATCAGAACTTATCCTTTTACCAGTAGCAGAAGTAATTCTTTTTCCAGCATCAGAACTTGTCCTGTGACTTGTAATTTCAGCTCTTCTTGATGAGAAATTTTTACCTTGACCATGACCTCCACCCATTCCAGAATTTCCCTAGTCATCGTTTTCATCATCCTTCCCCTTCAGTGTCTGATCAGTTTTGCATTTGGACTTAATTACTTTCTCCCCCTTTTTGGCATCAGCAGGTAAGAGAAGAGAGACACGCAATTTGTAACACCCCCAGATCCGGGGTCGGGAATCCAGGTTGTCACGGTCTTTCTTTCCATAATATCACTTCACTTAATTAATAATAAATAACCTCATGCTGTGACCCCATACTAACACACACCACAACCCGTTATAGTCTCAGAGATGAAATTGAAATAAATACAAGTCTTTGAATCCACCATTTAACAGTTATTACAACCCAAAATGATTACTTGATAAATTTACAGTTAATTGCCATTATCTGCCACAAGTTATAATTATACATAATTGATTCTCAAAAGTAGATGGTCTGATCTACAATAGATCTACCTCTGCAGCTATAGCAGCTACAACATCAACGGGAAGACGCGGGACGCTTCTCACGCGCTTGCGCTGGGTCTGCTGGAGTCTGGCCATCTTTCCTAACTGTTGTTGTGTGATGAAAGAAGAAAGCAAGGGTGAGCAGCAAGCCCACCAAAATAATATGTATAATGATTTACAATATATGAGCCTACTCATAATACTCATGAAAGTCTTGGTCAAAAGAAATGAACCAAGTTTGATATCTTAATGCGATGGAGTCGCAAAATATTCAGTATATATACATATATACTTTTCAAAATATTGGAAGTCCTCTTCCATGCATAATATACACAAGTCCCAGTGTATAACTGTATATAAAAATATCGTTGCAAGGTGATCTCATATATCTAACCTTGTCTCAACGTTTTTCTGAAAATCTTTGTCATTCATAAGACAATTATTAATTAGATATAAGTTTAAAAGATGAAGTTACAAGATACCCCAATATACTTATATCTTTTCCAAATACTACTTGAACTACCACCGTTCAAGTTATAATTAATTTCAAAAGTTCATCACATAGATGAGACTATAAGACAAGATTTGAATAGATTAAATCTTTAAAATATTATCAAAATAAAATGAAGTTACGAGATACTTCATTTGATGTAAACATCATTTTGAAAACTTGACCCTGCCAACACCCAACAATCGCCCAACCGTAGCCTTTCTATCGAAGTGCTCTGGGTAGTGTTGCAGAAATTATCCAATTGGATGATGAACTCATTACGGGAGTTTGCCGCGCCAGGAAGACCACTTACGATGATCAGTCGTAGTAGTACAACCCCACCATTTTCTACATGTAGAGGAGAACCTGTCGGATTTACTTGTCAACCGAACACTGAACTCCTAAGGAATGGACCGCCTTAGCGGAACTTCCAGGCCATTTAGGCCAATATAATAAGGCTGGGCCGGCGCTACTCGGCCACTTACGCCACTCCTAGTTCAGATGAAATCCATGACTCTGAAACGTAAAGCTTGTCCCCACTTTCCCCAAGTAGAAACTTGTTGATACGACTCCACCAAGAAGTCGTATCTATTTGGAAAGGAGAACTCACCGATATTTCCCAGGCGATGCCTGTTAATGGATTAACTTGTTCCAAGAATTTTACTTCCCGAGTGTTGGGTAAGTAATCAATTCATTTATGAAAACAGCAACCTTGTTGCGAATATAAAACACACCACAGAGCCGGATCCCTCAGGTTTTGAGCGAGTATTTAAATCCCCTTAAAAAGGAAGATCTTAAATATAAAAATGAGTTTTGGGATCCGCTCTAACTTTTAAAAATCATTTTGAAGACTCGAAAACACTTTATAGAGTGTTTGGAGTAAAGCTGATTTAATGAAGTAAATCAGTCCCCGGAATATTTAGAAAATGACTGAATATTATTATTTAAATAATATTCCCATAAAGAATAATCTTTATAAAAATAATTGAAGTAGAAGCATTAAAACTTATACTTGAAACGAGTATTAAATAACCAAAGATATACTTACATGAAAGTATTATCTTTATTTGAATAATCGAAAATAAGTTTGATTATTGACACCTTATTCTTTAATAAAATAAAGAATATACCTCAGCAATTAATCGGAGTCATAGATCCTCAAATGAATATTCAAATAATATTCATTAAATAATATAAACTGAGTCATAAGCCCTCGAATGAATATTCAAATAATATTCAGATAAATAAATCAAAGGAGTCATAAGTCCCCGAATGAATATTCAAAATAATATTCATTAATAAAATAAAGTTAAAGTTATCGAATAAACCTTATTCGATTAATAGTTTTAAAAACTATAACCATATATATATATAAATATATATATATATATAAAATCTACTCGGGATCCTCGACTCCCGGTTTTAGAAAATGTTTTCACCTTTGGGTCCCTATACTAAGGGTATATGCAAGTTACCGCTATCCTCTAGCATAGGTATTATCAACTGAACCAACAGATATATTTCAAGAATATGAAACAGGCATGCATATACCATATCACATGTTACAATATATCGCAAGAATTTGCTAAATAACCAATATGCATTTATCGCAAGATCATGCATATACAAATGTATACATCACAACAACAGTATAACGGATAGAATACTTGCCTGAGCGACTGGGGGGTTACGAATGGCTCGGGACGAGTCTGGTAACCTATAAACAACAAGTAAGTTGGAATTAAACCAAAGTCACTTGTAAATCTATACTTTAACTAACTTAGACTCTAACGCTTATTCTGCGCTTACTGATTCTCTTAAGTCACTCGAGTGCCCTCGGCTCCACCATTTTTAATAATTTAACCTTTACGAGTTTTAATGCGATTCCTTCGCGAGTGTCTTACCAACTGCCTAACACACTTACCATAAATGTTTCATACATTAATTAACCCTTTTTGGTCTTTAACCTATGTTTCAAAGTAAGGCGAGGGGAAAAGTTTCGTTCGCGAAACGCCGTTACTTAAAACGGTCGTTTCTCCTAAACCGTGCATCGGAATCGAACGAACTACATATCAAAACGAAGCTCGTAACATGAGCTATCTAAAAATGGCAGTGGTCATAATCTAGCAGGGGGTCCTCGGGTCCTAATGTTATGCACAAAACATTCTAAAGAAAATCGGACGTTACGACGGCTATGTTTACGCGATTACCAATATTTATACCACTCCAATTCTTTACCAATTCACTACAAACCACCCAACCATCATCAATACATCAAACACAACTTATATCAAGGCAAAGTCAGTCCATAATCTCAAGGTTTTCCAACTTATTCAACCGCAAACATGATCTACTAACCATAACTTAAGATTCATTAACCATTAACCAAGATTCATATCCAAAATCACCACAAATCCAACCAAACTATCTAACATACAAGGATCTTGCTATACATACATGGATATTTCTATATATACATTAATCCATCCATAAACTCATCAAAACTCAAAGTTCAAACTATAAGTTAAAGGTGAAAGTTGTTTATACCTCCTTGAAGCTTCCTAACACAACCCAAGAGCTTTGAATGCCTAAAAGAACCTTGATCCTTGCTTGTATAACCTTAATCTTTCATAAAAATTCAAGAAAACTAAAGTTATTTCTTGAAGGTTACTATTCACCATCTTCTTCCTTGATTTATTGGAAGAGATTTTGAAGGAATTAGGAGCTTAAACTTATAGCATATCCATATCTATGTACAAGGAAGCTTAGATAATTACCTTGTGATTTAACAATGCTTGGAACTTGATTTTTGAAATTCTTGCCCTTGAAAAAGATGAAAAGCCGAGAGCAAGATGATGAGAATGAAATGATTTTGTGTTTTTTGATTTGTTTGGCTTAGCTTGGTTGTTTTTTTGTTTTGTTTTTGGTTAATTACCTTAATAACCTTATATTTGTGTGGTTATAAACCAACCACACCTCCTCCTTCCCTATGTCATGCTTACATCACATTGCTATGTCATCCTCCCTTCCTTGTCCTCTTCTCATTGGTTGGGTGACATCACTTCCTCTAATCCCTTTGCTTAACTTCCTAATTGTTTGCCTAATGACCGCTGATCTGTTATACGGTTCGCTTAACTTTCGTTTTCGTTTATCGTTTGAGGGATCATACCCGGGATCTTATTACTTAGGTTCCCTTAACCTTTCTCAATATATTATATTCCTTTTATGATCCTCTCCTATAATCCTTTAATTTAAATCCTTTTTATCCTGTTACCTTATACTCAATTCTCTCCGTATCTAGTGGATTTCCGGGAAAAATCAAAGTGTTCGGATTTGGATTCTGACGATCTTTACATACACTTATATCCCATATAAAGTACTAATAAAATCTCAGAATATCAATAACAGAACCCCTACATAGTGTGGCATGAAAAGTTTTCTCATTCAGCAAAAACACTATTCATAAGGGTTTCAAAAATTTCTCAAAAATTGGGGTTATTACAGTCTCCCCTCCTTAAAAGGATTCCGTCCCGGAATCAGATAGAAATAAATAGGGATACTTTCTTAGTATTGCACTTTCTAACTCTCAAGTCAATTTTCCCACATTGTGGTTCTACCATCAAACTCTGACTAGTTTGATAACCCTTCCCCTAAGCACTTATCCCTTTTCGATCTATAACCCTTTCTGGTTGCTCCCTATAGGGTATGCCTGGTCGCATGCCTATGCGCTCATATGCCCCTATTTATCTGGCATCCGAATTACATTTTCTTAACATTGATACGTGAAACACATTACGACCTGCTACATGTTCGGGGTTAGGGCTAGCTCATATGCTAACTTCCCAAACGTCTTAATATATCCAAGGGTCCAACAAATTGTAGTCTTAGCTTTCCTTTCTTTCCGAACCTCATCAATCCTTTCCAAGGGGTACCTATAACATTACTAGGTCCCCTATTTCATACTCTTTATCCTTTCGTGTCAAATCAACATACTTATCATGTCCATCTTGGGCTACTACCAGCCGTCCTCTGATTAGATCTATCATATCCTTGGTCCTTTGGACTACTGCGGGTCCGAGCATCTTGCGCTCTACAACTTCATCCTAACATAAGGGAGATCGACATTGTCTTCCCTCAAGGATCTCATAAGGCGATATCTCAATACTGACATATGATCTATTGTCATAAGAAAACTCAATCCGCGTTATGTGATCATTCAAATTTCTTTCAAGTCTATTGCACAGACTCTCATTATAGCTTCTAGATTTATAGCTTTTGCTTCTTAATACCCATTCTTTTCCAGTTCGTAATCGCTACTACCTTCCGTTCCTAATATTATACTGGTTATACTTTTGCTCGCTAGCGTTCTATAACCCTTTATTAACCACGTCAACCTTAGTATCACGAATGTGTTTCCATTCCGCATACTACCACCACTTTATTACTCCTTTTTCAGCTGCTTCTATCTTTGGAAGCTTGATCAATCATATAGAAGTAAAGGAATTTGTTGAGAGATCACTATGATCATGAACACTTGTTATATCGCATAGTTAGTACAGAAGGTGGCCAGCCTTTAGTACTTGACAAGCAATTAAACAATAGATGGTATCCTACTAGGCTTCTATCACACAGATAGATAGTCATTCGGCAATACCTCCCCTTTCTGAAAGGGTTGTTCTTCTCAGCTTACATGTAATGAAAAGAAGAGAAAAGAACGAACTGAAGAGAATTATATATTCATAAAAATTTTATTGCCATAAAATATCTGGCTTGGAATCTACCTCTGAACTATAGAGGTTTGTCATAGGAGAACAAAACATATACGTATTTATATCAACATCAAGTATTATAGCATCGTATTTCACATGCCTAAATATTTTTGCCATTCCATCCATCATTCTATGGACCCATGCTCTTCCTCGAGCTTATACACAATCACCTTTGAAACTCCCTCGACATCGAAAATCGAATCTGGGATCTCATTCTATATATCACCGTTACTAGGATTCTATGCTTGTACCGCAACCTTCCTCGTATAATAATACGACTCTCTATTGATAAGAAAGAATAAATATTCACTAGGTAGATACTCTACTTAATTAGTCTATCAATGATAACTTATACACTACCACGACCTGATTAGTGGTACTCAATCTCAATACCCATTCCAATACAACTCTCACGGTTGTAATCAGCTCACTACTCGCAGAATCATTGCTGCCTTACTATGGTCCACCACTGACCTACTGTCGTTATTCACTTTTCCATAAAATCTTAATATCTAACCATACGGAGTCCATACATGTCGTATCAAATCATTCTAAGGAGGTAACATAATCACCATTCCTGATTCATGAAGAACACTCCTGATCCTGACATACATACATGACATGAAGCAGATAAAATTGCAAAAGAGTTTCGCTCAAAGCAACGATAGCAGGTTAATACCATTCTTAATCATATGCCTTCAATTGAAGACTTAACTCAAAGGTTCATTTAGTCCTTTTGAAACATGGTCCAGGCTCATTCTCAAGATAGGACCTTCTAAGATAGATAGCCCGCTCATGGTGATTACACGAATTAAACCTTTACCAACTACTATTACGGCTGGGTATTGCACAGTCATCAGAAGGAATGTCAATCTCTCCAACCATAAAACAACCTTTACGACTTCAACCATTATTACTGTATTCCTCTGGCACGAGCGCCTGTAATTGTCCTCTTACATTTAAAGTGTCGGCCACCTCTTTGGCCTTTCCTGATAGTAATATTTCCTTACAATCAATGTCGTCTTAACCACTTTCACTAATTTTCTACCCTATTTCCGATCACTGCTTGAGTGAAGATGTTTTCCTTAAAATCAGATGAGTAAAAAAAATCACCATTTTTCCATAAGTTATTGCCTCAATCTTTAGAGGCTAATCACTGTCAAGACTGACTCTCAATCATACTTAGAACATCTTTTATTCTGGGCCCTAATTGCCCTGAACAATTTTGACCTTTACTGGTTCGATTCATACGTTCTCGTGGTTTAACACGTGCCCCACTTGGCATCATTATAATTACGTCATATTTCCTTTATCCACATTTTTATTCTTGAGAATTTTGAATATTACCTTTTTCCTTGTAAAACCTCTAAGTTTATCCTTCAATCGTTCCTCCTGTATTCCCTAGATACAGGGCATATCAAAATACCATTTACTAATACTAGAACCATTGTCTATATATTTCTGAAAAATTTCTCCACTGATTCTTAAAGGTTGTTGTTACCTTAACCCTTTCCCAATCATACTGTCAAAACTCATACTGTCCCTATTAAGGGTGAAATGCCAACCTTTATGCATTCCCCTAGGATTCATTTTAAGTTACCGATGTTCTATCCTTAATTCCACCTTTAAAAGGTACTTGCATCCTTCTATGGATAAATCAAGTCATATATCCCTGATAAGGGTGTCTTATTCAATCATTCCCACCTCGATAGTACATGTCTAATTTCACAATAACATTTGTATTCAAAATGGGGTCAATCAATATGGCCTCCAAAAGATAACAACGGTTATCCGCTTGTCTTGCCTAATTTGGTAACGATAACAAGGATGTTCTGGAAGACATTGGTCATGTTCAACGTGAACTTCTTCTTAATAATTCCTCATTTACTTTTGTTGTTTATCTCAACAGTCACCTCAATGTTGGGATATCTTTCATACCTGGCGTCTCCCTTTCTGGGTATCAAGCCACCGGTCTTACACTTCACATTCTTGAAGGTCACTTCCTTCATCCAATTTTCCTAATTTCTTACTTCCTTGTCTCCTCAGTCTATCCGCGTCTCATTATTTATCCTTCAAACTATCTCAAGGTTTCCTCAAATCCTCCCAACTTACAGGGGGTAAACTATATATATCTCTTATGCCTTCAACCATCAACTTTAACTCATGGTGAATCACCCTCATCCTCACGAATGCATACTTTTCTATGTCTATTGCTACGAGTCTTTAGGGTTTCCTCATACCCAACTCCCTTATCATACCTCAAACTCTATTGCCTTTATATTCCTTTCCACTTCAGTTTCTTTTTATTTTCCTTTCTCTTATCATTATTTCATGAACTAACACAACATAAGTATTGATTCCAACATCCCGTCATTCTGGATTCGGGTCCTCAGAACGAATCTTGATAACTTTTACAACTTAGATTCATAATTCATCATACTCATCTACTTTTATTCTAGCTCCAAAGCTTTTACACTATCTCCTTATCTTTGGGAATTACTTTCCCAAAAACAATTGACTGAACTTAAATCAGTTTATTCTAACCTCTGGCTCCGTGCCTTCCTTGGCCTTTCACCAGCGGGTGGTCTCTCTCTTAGGAGGGTAAGTGACAAAACAGTCTTTTGTGGTTCGTCAATCATTTAGAATCTCAAATGATTCATCTATTTCCTTTAGCCAGGCTTTTGCCTCGACTGGGTCAGCTTGTTCCTTGGAACTCTGAGAGCTTAGCGACTTAAAGGTCATGAAAGAATTTCCTACCGCACTGTCTCCTCAGGGTGGTGGTTGGGGATAATAGTCTAAGTTCTCTTTAGACAGGTCCATGAATTGCCGTATAGGGGTACCACCTCGGGTCTCCTGTCCTTACTCGACTTTTGTTTCCTCAGTCTAAATATTTCTTCCTACTCCCCATAATTGGGGTCATCTCACATAATTTAAATCCTCATTTTTCCACTTCATCATGTTATGGGTTCCTTTTGTCTTGGTGGCAACCTCCCTGACTATCACGTTCAGGGTTTGCTCTAACTCTTATTCCTCAAACTAGCTTTCATCTAAGATTTCATCTTTAAGCTCTTAAACCTTTGGAACCCAAATTCTATAGGAATACCTCATTATTCCCTTATCATCTCTCTCGGTATTAATCTCATACCTATTTGTTGGCTCTCTGCCTTCATTCATCACTTTTACTGGCACAATATGTTCTTTTCCAATACTTCGGGCTGTATTGCTATCTCAAACAGCTTTTCGGTACCGGCTCCAGTTATCTTCACTACTATTTCCAAAATCTCTTATAAACTCTCCCAAAGACATTATCATCTTGAGTCTCTCCTTTTTACTAAGGGCATCAGCCACCATATTGGCTTTCCCCGAATGATAAAGAATCTCCCAATCATAATTCTTGATTTGCTCTAACCGCCTCCTCTGGCGTATGTTGAGCTCTTTCTATGTAAGAATGTACTAGAGCTCCTATGGTTTGTGAATCTCACACTTCTCTCCATACAAGTAGTGCCTCAAATCTTTAGGGCAAAACTATTGCCACGAGCCCAAGCTCATGGGTGGGGATATCGAATTTTAAATTCCCTTAATTGTCTTGACGCAGACGCGATTATCTTGCTGTGCTATATAAGAAGCACCCTAATTCCTTATGCGAAGCGTCACTTACAAATCACAAAATCTCATTTTCCATCCGGCAACGCCAACATAGGGAACGTCACCAACCTTTGCTTCAGTTCTTGAAAGTTGTTCTCGCATTTCTCTGTCCATTCGAACTTCTCAGTCTTACGAGTAAGCCGCGTTAAAGGGGCTACTATCTTTACAACTTGAACGAACCTCCGGTAGTGACCGGCCAATCCTACCTCTGGTAGTCGACCAAACCATGGTCATCAATTCATCAGTGGTCCTTTATCCAATCCTGTCAGGATCCTCCATGGGATCCTCCTCAACAACTATCCCTTCTAGGACAACATCCTCAACCGCTACATCCTCAATATCAACATCATCCGGTCCTGCATTAGGACACTCTATCGGATCCACAATTCGATCTCCAATTAGTAATAAAATATCATCGCGATGTTGCTCCTCAACCTCAGGGTTCGGAGTCCCGCTACCATATACGATAACGAACTACGCTCCTATCACGATATTTATAAGGGTTCCCATAAGGGTTTTAACTGTCAGTGCTACGTTAGGTAGCCCGACTATGAACTTGGCAAGAGTTCTTATTATCTTAGTTAACTTATTATCTTAACGTCCCATCATCTATGAGGTTTATAACGCTTGGCTCTGATACCATTTCTGTAACACCCCCAGATCCGGGGTCGGGAATCCAGGTTGTCACGGTCTTTCTTTCCACAATATCACTTCACTTAATTAATAATAAATAACCTCATGCTGTGACCCCATACTAACACACACCACAACCCGTTATAGTCTCAGAGATGAAATTGAAATAAATACAAGTCTTTGAATCCACCATTTAACAGTTATTACAACCCAAAATGATTACTTGATAAATTTACAGTTAATTGCCATTATCTGCCACAAGTTATAATTATACATAATTGATTCTCAAAAGTAGATGGTCTGATCTATAATAGATCTACCTCTGCAGCAATAGCAGCTACAACATCAACGGGAAGACGCGGGACGCTTCCCACGCGCTTGCGCTGGGTCTGCTGGAGTCTGGCCATCTTTCCTAACTGTTGTTGTGTGATGAAAGAAGAAAGCAAGGGTGAGCAGCAAGCCCACCAAAATAATATGTATAATGATTTACAATATATGAGCCTACTCATAATACTCATGAAAGTCTTGGTCAAAAGAAATGAACCAAGTTTGATATCTTAATGCGATGGAGTCGCAAAATATTCAGTATATATACATATATACTTTTCAAAATATTGGAAGTCCTCTTCCATGCATAATATACACAAGTACCAGTGTATAACTGTATATAAAAATATCGTTGCAAGGTGATCTCATATATCTAACCTTGTCTCAACATTTTTCTGAAAATCTTTGTCATTCATAAGACAATTATTAATTAGATATAAGTTTAAAAGATGAAGTTACAAGATACCCCAATATACTTATATCTTTTCCAAATACTACTTGAACTACCACCGTTCAAGTTATAATTAATTTCAAAAGTTCATCACATAGATGAGACTATAAGACAAGATTTGAATAGATTAAATCTTTAAAATATTATCAAAATAAAATGAAGTTACGAGATACTTCATTTGATGTAAACATCATTTTGAAAACTTGACCCTGCCAACACCCAACAATCGCCCAACCGTAGCCTTTCTATCGAAGTGCTCTGGGTAGTGTTGCAGAAATTATCCAATTAGATGATGAACTCATTACGGGAGTTTGCCGCGCCAGGAAGACCACTTACGATGATCAGTCGTAGTAGTACAACCCCACCATTTTCTACATGTAGAGGAGAACCTGTCGGATTTACTTGTCAACCGAACACTGAACTCCTAAGGAATGGACCGCCTTAGCGGAACTTCCAGGCCATTTAGGCCAATATAATAAGGCTGGGCCGGCGCTACTCGGCCACTTACGCCACTCCTAGTTCAGATGAAATCCATGACTCTGAAACGTAAAGCTTGTCCCCACTTTCCCCAAGTAGAAACTTGTTGATACGACTCCACCAAGAAGTCGTATCTATTTGGAAAGGAGAACTCACCGATATTTCCCAGGCGATGCCTGTTAATGGATTAACTTGTTCCAAGAATTTTACTTCTCGAGTGTTGGGTAAGTAATCAATTCATTTATGAAAACAGCAACCTTGTTGCGAATATAAAACACACCACAGAGCCGGATCCCTCAGGTTTTGAGTGAGTATTTAAATCCCCTTAAAAAGGAAGATCTTAAATATAAAAATGAGTTTTGGGATCCGCTCTAACTTTTAAAAATCATTTTGAAGACTCGAAAACACTTTATAGAGTGTTTGGAGTAAAGCTGATTTAATGAAGTAAATCAGTCCCCAGAATATTTAGAAAATGAATGAATATTATTATTTAAATAATATTCCCATAAAGAATAATCTTTATAAAAATAATTGAAGTAGAAGCATTAAAACTTATACTTGAAACGAGTATTAAATAACCAAAGATATACTTATATGAAAGTATTATCTTTATTTGAATAATCGAAAATAAGTTTGATTATTGACACCTTATTCTTTAATAAAATAAAGAATATACCTCAGCAATTAATCGGAGTCATAGATCCTCAAATGAATATTCAAATAATATTCATTAAATAATATAAACTGAGTCATAAGCCCTCGAATGAATATTCAAATAATATTCAGATAAATAAATCAAAGGAGTCATAAGTCCCCGAATGAATATTCAAAATAATATTCATTAATAAAATAAAGTTAAAGTTATCGAATAAACCTTATTCGATTAATAGTTTTAAAAACTATAACCATATATATATATATAAATATATATATATATATAAAATCTACTCGGGATCCTCGACTCCCGGTTTTAGAAAATGTTTTCACCTTTGGGTCCCTATACTAAGGGTATATGCAAGTTACCGCTATCCTCTAGCATAGGTATTATCAACTGAACCAACAGATATATTTCAAGAATATGAAACAGGCATGCATATATACCATATCACATGTTACAATATATCGCAAGAATTTGCTAAATAACCAATATGCATTTATCGCAAGATCATGCATATACAAATGTATACATCACAACAACAGTATAACGGATAGAATACTTGCCTGAGCGACTGGGGGGTTACGAATGGCTCGGGGCGAGTCTGGTAACCTATAAACAACAAGTAAGTTGGAATTAAACCAAAGTCACTTGTAAATCTATACTTTAACTAACTTAGACTCTAACGCTTATTCTGCACTTACTGATTCTCTTAAGTCACTCGAGTGCCCTCGGCTCCACCATTTTTAATAATTTAACCTTTACGAGTTTTAATGCGATTCCTTCGCGAGTGTCTTACCAACTGCCTAACACACTTACCATAAATGTTTCATACATTAATTAACCCTTTTTGGTCTTTAACCTATGTTTCAAAGTAAGGCGAGGGGAAAAGTTTCGTTCGCGAAACGCCGTTACTTAAAACGGTCGTTTCTCCTAAACCGTGCATCGGAATCGAACGAACTACATATCAAAACGAAGCTTGTAACATGAGCTATCTAAACATGGCAGTGGTCATAATCTAGCAGGGGGTCCTCGGGTCCTAATGTTATGCACAAAACAGTCTAAAGAAAATCGGACGTTACGACGGCTATGTTTACGCGATTACCAATATTTATACCACTCCAATTCTTTACCAATTCACTACAAACCACCCAACCATCATCAATACATCAAACACAACTTATATCAAGGCAAAGTCAGTCCATAATCTCAAGGTTTTCCAACTTATTCAACCGCAAACATGATCTACTAACCATAACTTAAGATTCATTAACCATTAACCAAGATTCATATCCAAAATTACCACAAATCCAACCAAACTATCTAACATACATGGATCTTGCTATACATACATGGATATTTCTATATATACATTAATCCATCCATAAACTCATCAAAACTCAAAGTTCAAACTATAAGTTAAAGGTGAAAGTTGTTTATACCTCCTTGAAGCTTCCTAACACAACCCAAGAGCTTTGAATGCCTAAAAGAACCTTGATCCTTGCTTGTATAACCTTAATCTTTCATAAAAATTCAAGAAAACTAAAGTTATTTCTTGAAGGTTACTATTCACCATCTTCTTCCTTGATTTATTGGAAGAGATTGTGAAGGAATTAGGAGCTTAAACTTATAGCATATCCATATCTATGTACAAGGAAGCTTAGATAATTACCTTGTGATTTAACAATGCTTGGAACTTGATTTTTGAAATTCTTGCCCTTGAAAAAGATGAAAAGCCGAGAGCAAGATGATGAGAATGAAATGATTTTGTGTTTTTTGATTTGTTTGGCTTAGCTTGGTTGTTTTTTTGTTTTGTTTTTGGTTAATTACCTTAATAACCTTATATTTGTGTGGTTATAAACCAACCACACCTCCTCCTTCCCTATGTCATGCTTACATCACATTGCTATGTCATCCTCCCTTCCTTGTCCTCTTCTCATTGGTTGGGTGACATCACTTCCTCTAATCCCTTTGCTTAACTTCCTAATTGTTTGCCTAATGACCGCTGATCTGTTATACGGTTCGCTTAACTTTCGTTTTCGTTTATCGTTTGAGGGATCATACCCGGGATCTTATTACTTAGGTTCCCTTAACCTTTCTCAATATATTATATTCCTTTTATGATCCTCTCCTATAATCCTTTAATTTAAATCCTTTTTATCCTGTTACCTTATACTCAATTCTCTCCGTATCTAGTGGATTTCCGGGAAAAATCAAAGTGTTCGGATTTGGATTCTGACGATCTTTACATACACTTATATCCCATATAAAGTACTAATAAAATCTCAGAATATCAATAACAGAACCCCTACATAGTGTGGCATGAAAAGTTTTCTCATTCAGCAAAAACACTATTCATAAGGGTTTCAAAAATTTCTCAAAAATTGGGGTTATTACACAATTCCACTGAGGCTTGGATTTCATCGAGTTGAGATTGCTGAGAAGCTTGATTTTTCAAAATATCATCAATCTGCGACTGTTGCTTCTCTTGGGTCTTCTCAATGTAAGCAACTCTATCAAAGGTAGGTTTAAAGAAACTTTTCTTTTCAAGTTTCTTAACTATTTCTTGCTTGAGCAATTCTTCCTGAATTTTATGTAACTCTACATGAGTTTTTGAATGGAGACCTTGAAGATGTCTAGTACTCAATGCAGTGACTCGAAGCAGTGTCTTGAAATCATCATTAATTAACATTTCATCAGCTTTTTCTAAGTGCTCAGCAAGAATCTTTTCAGATGGAACGAAGGTAACTGGGTTCCATTCCTTAGTCCACTCCTGTCCTCGAGGAGTTTCACTCCAAGGTACTGGTGCTTCTCTTGTAACAAACTTCTTAACTAGTTCAGATTTATGAACAGTTTGTTGAGGTGCATGTCCTGAAGGAGCAGCTGCATCAGCATCTGCATTAATAGCAGCATCACCAGTAGGATCAGCATTTGAAGCATCAGAACTAACAGAATCAGCATCTTCTGATAAAACAACAGTATGAGAAGCAATTGAGGCTTCAGCATCATCCTCTAAGTGCTGATCTGGTTCCAAGTTCTGATCAACAACCATATCCTGATGCTCACCTATATTCTGATCATCAACATCTAGATGCAGAGAAGGTGTAGTAGACAATTCTGGAGTTTGAGTAGCATCAGTAACAGGTGTTGTTGATGGATGAATTGCTGTTGGAGCTTCTAAGTAGAAAACCGCAGGCATAACTAGGTTTTGAATATCAATTTCAGCACTTGTGCCTGGGTCTACAGGAGATACAGTTTCATGTACAGGAGACACAGATGGTGTGTTTGCCTTGTCTGTAGCAGCTTCCGGAGTTGGGGTCAATGGAGAAGGAGATGCAGTGGCTTCAGCAAATTCTGGTTCTTGTGAGATCAGAGATTCCTGATCTCTTTCCTTAGCTATTGCTTTCTCATCATCTAAAGCTGGCCTTTTAGCTCTCTATTTCTTGTATCTCTTTGAAGGTGGGGATTCCTTGGGAGGTTCAGCAGAAGTCATTCTTCTAAGCCTTTTGAGAAGCTTAGATCCCCCAATTCCAGAATCCTTCTGAGAAGGAACCTTCTCAGCTTCTGTAACAACAGGTTCTAATGCAGAAATGTATTCCTCACTATCAGACTCATCTCACAGAACAATCCTCCTTCTCTTCTATGGTGTCTAAGGAACAGTCTTTGTCCTCTTGGGCTTAGAAGATGAAGGCTTCACAGTAGGTGCTGAGTGATAGGGATAAATAAGTCCTGATTTTATGATTAATGGGCTGCTAGGCCCAATAAGAAGATGTATGATATTCAGACCAGAAAGGTTAAGCCTGACGGACCAGATCAGGCCTGGTGGAATAAAAAAGGCCCAAAAGCCCTGATTATTAATTAATTTCGTAATTAATTAATAAGGGAAAAATCAGCTATTGAGAAGAGTCCCGATAAGGATATAAATCCTTATAGATTAGCCTCAAGGGGACCTAAAAGGATAAGGAATCAGCTTCCTACTTCCTAGGACTCCTAAGTCTATTCTAATTATGAGACTTGCCCACCAGGTCTCCTATACCAAGTCCAATTCAAGGACTCCCAACATCTATATAAGGGGTCTCACCCCACAAATCAGAACTACGTTTTTTGGCTTGATTCTCTAATTCACAGAGATATGTAGGCATCTCGTAAAGGCAGATCGAGCCACGAAGCACGAGAGCAGCCATTAAAGGCCTTGAGCTCCCGAATCTTAGTGCTAAATACAACAAATAATAACCTTAGTTTTTTATCCATAACATTTGGCGCCGTCTGTGGGAAAACGCAACAACAACCATGGCGAGAACACGGAGAACAATTGGAGCTCTAGAGGAAGGAACACCATCAGAGACAACCCAGGTGATTTCATCAACCGTGGAGGTTCCTCCCCATTCAACTTATGCATCTACTCAGGGGGAAGCCCAGACAGGGGCAACTCAACCTCAGCCACAAGGGACAACTCCCCCGACTATTCAAGGTACGAATCCTCAAGTTCAACAAGTACATATACCTGTGAATTCTCGACCCGTCGGGTATGAATATTCAACTGTTGTTACTACTAACCCCCCTTATGGGATGCCCCTTCCCCCTGAGGTTGGAGGAAGCGGATATGCTGGGCGAGGCGAAGCACGAGGGCAGTCACCCCCTATATACGAGGTTTGGGTCCTATTCCTGAGGATCGGGAATTTTCTGGTCCTTATACTGAGAGAGACTCCGAATCTTCGGATGATGAAGTGGCCCCGAGAAGGAGGCGTCCTGGAAAAGAGCCAATGGCCGATGGAAGGCAACGCCCCCAAAGCACCCCAGGGGCGAATCCCCAAGAAGTGCAGGAAAGGATCAGGGCTCATGAGGCTGAAATCCAAAGGCTGAGGCGTGATTTGGAGGCTCACCAGGCCACCAGACCCCAGATACCTCCTAGGGGGAGAAATCCTCCTCCTGTCATAGACTTGGATGGTCCAGTAAGAAGAAGGGCTGTTGTCCCAAGAACTGATCCAAGCAATCTCCTTCCCCTTGGAGATCCTGATGATCCAACTCCACCCTTCACAGAAGAGATAATGAATGCCCATATCTCAAGGAAATTCAAGATGCCCACTATCAAAGCCTATGATGGCACGGGAGACCCCGCTAATCATGTTAGGACATTCTCTAATGCACTGCTCCTGTAACCCGTGAATGATGCTATAAAGTGTCGGGCTTTCCCTCAAACCCTGTCGGGTATGGCTCAAAGATGGTACAGTCACCTGCCCCCAAATTCTATTGGATCGTTCAGAGAATTAAGTCAGGCTTTTATTAAGCAATTCATCAGTGGAAGAGTCCATGAGAAAAGTTCGGCATCTCTTATGAGTCTTGTGCAGGGAGCTAAGGAATCCTTGAGAGATTACCTGAATCGTTTTACAAAGGAGGCTTTAAAAGTCCCAGACCTTGATGATAAGGTAGCCATGATAGCACTGCAACAAGGAACCAGGGATGAGTTTTTCAAGATGTCCTTGGCCAAACGTCCCCCTGAAAACATGTTGCAACTCCAAGAGAGGGCAGGGAAGTATATCAAGGTTGAAGAAAGCATGAGAAAGACCGTAGTAAGTAATGAGCCCACTGGAGGCAAGAAACGAAAAACTGATCTAGAGTATATCGCTAAGGACAAATATCCTAGAACCGAACAAAACCCTGATTCAACCCCCAAGAAGGGAGGACCTGGGCAAAAGTTCACTGAATACGCTAAGTTGAATGCTCCCAAAAGTCAGATTTTGATGGAGATTGAGAAAGACAGAGATATTCGCTGGCCTAAGCCCTTGAAGGCTGATCCCGCCAAGCTAGATAAGGGCAAGTATTGCAGGTTTCACAAAGATGTTGGCCATGACACCGATGAGTGTAGGCAATTGAAAGATGAAATTGAGTTTTTGATTTGAAAAGGAAGATTGAACAAGTATACTGGAGATGGAGGGGACAGAAACAATAATGGAAGGAAGAACTTTGAAGATCGTAGGAGGGACCAAGACGATCAGGGGCGGAATCCCCAACCTAGAGGGCCGGTTATAAATGCAATTTTTGGAGGACCGCGACGCCCTCGAGGGCCAGTGATAAACACGATCTTTGGAGGTCCAACTGCTGCTGGATTGTCCAAAAATTCCAGAAAGGCATATACTAGGGAGGTTATGCATATTGTTGGAGAAGCCCCGAAGAGGGCCAGGACAGAAGTAACATTGGCTTTTGATGATTCTGACCTAGAGGGTGTGAAGTTTCCCCATGACGACCCGCTGGTCATAACACCGATAATAGGAAATAGCCCGGTTAAGAGGGTCCTTGTGGATAATGGTGCTTCTGTGGATATCTTGCTCCACGACACCTTTCTAAGGATGGGGTATAACGACTCCCAGTTGACACCAACCGACATGCCGATATATGGATTTGCAGGAGTAGAATGTCCTGTGGAAGGGATAATCAAATTGCCAACCACCATAGGTACGGAGCCAAGGCAAGCAACGCAGATGCTGGATTTTGTGGTGGTAAACGCTAGTTCAACTTATAATGCTATCATGGGGAGAACAGGGATACATGCCTTCAAGGCAGTCCCCTCTTCCTACCATTCAGTCATGAAGTTTCCCACCCGAAACGGGATTGGAGAAGAGAGAGGAGATCAAAAAATGGCTAGAAGCTGTTAAGTGGCCTCTTTGAGGGCAGATGGAGTCGGGGGGCAGGTTCTTCCTATTGAAGATATGGATGTTCGAGAAAATGATGAGAATAGAGGAAGGCCAGCAGAAGAATTGGTTTCGGTTCCTTTAGACCCCAAGAATCCTGAGAGGATGACTTTCATTGGAGCCACATTAGAGGAGCCCCTTAGAGGGAAGTTAGTGAAATTTTTGCAAGAAAATAGTGATGTGTTTGCATGGTCAGCAGCTGATATGCCAGGCATAGACCCGGAGTTAATTACTCACAAGATAAATGTGGATCCAAGCCGGAAGACAGTGAAACAAAAGAAAAGAAATTTTGCCCCGGAAAGACAAGAGGCTATAAAACAGGAAGTAGAAAAGCTCTTAGAGGCTGGTTTCATTGAGGAGATTCAATTTCCAGAGTGGTTAGCAAACCCTGTAATGGTGAAGAAGGCTAATGGAAAGTGGAGGATGTGTATAGACTTCACTGATCTGAATGATGCATGCCCCAAAGACTGTTTTCCGCTGCCTAGAATTGATACTTTGATTGATGCCACT
This sequence comes from Apium graveolens, assembly GCF_009905375.1. NCBI lineage: Eukaryota > Viridiplantae > Streptophyta > Magnoliopsida > Apiales > Apiaceae > Apium > Apium graveolens. The sequence goes on from NC_133655.1 coordinate 122,780,905, forward strand.
GCTGGACATGAGATGCTGAGTTTCATGGATGGATTTAGCGGATACAACCAGATCAAAATGCATAAGGATGACATTCCAAAGGTATCATTTATCACTGACTTTGGTGTTTATTGTTATCTTGTTATGGCGTTTGGTCTCAAGAATGCAGGAGCCACCTATCAAAGGTTGGTGAATAGAATTTTTAAGGATCTTATTGGTAAGACTATGGAAGTTTATGTTGATGACATGTTAGTCAAGAGTCTAGTAAAGACTGATCATATAGCCCATTTAAGGGAAGCTTTTGAGGTCCTGAGGTACCACAAGATGATGTTAAATCCTACGAAGTGTGCTTTCGGAGTAGGATCTGGAAAATTCTTGGGATTAATGGTCTCAAAAAGAGGAATTGAGGCTACTCCCGATAAAATAAAGGCGATCCTGGACATGGAACCACCAAAAACTATCAAGGATGTTCAGAAGCTCACAAGAAGGGTTGCTGCGCTAGGACGATTCATCTCCAAGTCAGGAGACAAGTGCTTGTCATTCTTCAAGTCACTAAAGAACATTAAAGACTTTGTATGGAGTGAGGAAAATCAGAAGGCATTTGAAGAATTAAAGAAATATATGGGCCAGGCCCCGTTGTTGGCCAAGCCAATTCTGAATGAAGTTTTATTCTTGTACTTGGCTGTTTCAGATAGCGCCTTGAGCGCGGTGTTGGTTAAGGAGGAACTGAAGGTCCAGAAACCCGTATACTATGTCAGCAAAATCTTGCATGGTGCTGAGTTGAATTATTCAACTATTGAAAAATTCGCTTTAGCCTTGGTAATGGCTTCAAGAAAGCTGCGTCCTTATTTTCAAGCTCACCAGATTGAAGTGCTAACAAATCAGCCACTGAGAAACATCATTCACAGTCCCAAGGCAAGTGGGAGACTGATTAAGTGGGCAATAGAGTTGGGAGAGTTCGATCTCAAGTATAAGCCGCGCACGGCTATAAAAGCCCAGGCACTAGCTGACTTCGTGGTGGAATGTACCATACCCAACCAAGAAGTCGGGGGGCAGGAAGATACCATACCTCAAGACAAGGGAGTCGACAATAGGGACAAAGAGAAGGATGATAAAGAATATTGGGTTCTCTATTTTGATGGGGCATCAAAAACAAACTCCAGTGGAGCAGGATTGGTTTTGCAAAGCCCTGATGGATTCTTAATTGAGTATGCTATGAAGCTAGACTTCCCAACCACAAACAATGAGGCAGAGTATGAAGCCCTGATTGCTGGCCTTGGTCTAGCTGGGACACTTAGAGTCAAAAACTTAAAGGTCCGTGGAGACTCGAAGCTGATCATATCCCAGGTAAAGGGAGAATTTGAGGTAAGGGATGATACGATGGCTAAGTATGTACGCCTAGTAAGGGTTGTGATGACTCAATTTAATGAATGCCATGTTGAACACATTCCAAGGGAAGAAAATGCTAAGGCAGATGCGCTATCAAAGTTTGCTTCATCTGAGATAGAAGAAAGTTCAGGAAGTGTATACTTCCGTGTATTGAAGACACGAAGCATAGATGTTAAGCTTGTGGCTCCCATAGGCCTGGGGACGTCATGGATTGATCCTATCAAGGCTCACATTCAGACCGGTTGGTTGCCAAGTGATGCAACTGAAGCACGGAAGTTAACTATTCGAGCACTAAGGTACTCTTTGATAGATGGGATTCTGTATAAAAGATCTTTCGTGGTTCCTTACTTAAGGTGTCTCAGGCCCGATGAGGCACGCTTGGCTCTTGAGGAAGTGCATGAAGGTATTTGTGGGCAACATCTGGGGGCCAGGGCCTTGGCTCATAAGATAACCCGTTTAGGCTTCTATTGGCCAGAAATGATGGCTGATGCCAAAGAATATGTGAAGAAGTGTGATCGCTGTCAGAAGCATGCACCAGTTGTTAGACAACCCCCCGAGATGTTGACCTCTATCAACTCCCCAATCCCCTTTGCTATGTGGGGGATGGATATTCTAGGGCCTTTCCCTATGGCCACAGCACAAAGGAAGTTTCTAATTGTAGCCATTGATTATTTCACTAAGTGGATTGAAGCCAAGCCCTTGGCCAAAATCACAACTAAGCAGGTTGCACAATTCCTGTGGGAAAACATTATGTGCCGATATGGAATTCCCCGTATCCTCGTCACTGACAATGGAACACAATTCAACAACGAGGAATTCAAGAAGTATTGTGAAGAAAATGAAATTGAGTTACGGTTCACCTCTGTGGCTCACCCACAAGCTAATGGGCAAGCAGAAGTAGCAAATCGAATAATCCTGGATGGATTAAAGAAAAGGATCGAGAAGTCAAGAAATAATTGGGTGGATGAGATACTTCCCATATTATGGGCCTATAGGACTACCTGTAGAGTTACGACAGGAGCAACTCCCTTCATGTTGGCGTATGGGGAAGAAGCAGTAGTTCCAGTAGAGATATCACATTCCTCTCCAAGGATTCAGGCTTTCAATGCAGAAGAAAATGAGGAAGGGCAGAGGTTAGCCCTGGATCTGATCGATGAAGTGCGAGATACGGCACATGCAAAGATAGTAGAATATCAGAAAAAGGCTTCATTCTACTACAACCTAAGGGTTAAAGAAAGGTTTTTTAAACAAGGCGATCTAGTCTTGAGAAAAATAGAGGCTTCTGGTGTCAGACAGAAAGGAAAGCTAGCCCCAAATTGGGAAGGGCCGTACAGAGTCAAGAGCGTTCAGGGTAGAGGAACCTACAAGCTGGAAACTATGGATGGTTTTGAAGTCCCGAGGACCTGGCATGCACAAAACCTGAAGGTTTACTACGTGTAAGATAGGCGAAGTATGATTCTCACTTGTCATTATGACAAGTAGGTTTAAAAGCACCTGGAAGCTTTGCTTGCGTAGGATTTTATATTCCAGTAGAATTTACTTTTTCTAGTTATTATTAATTAGGGTCGAACCCATGCTATGTAAGGTTTTGAAAAACCAGACTTCATATTAAAGAGTTTGAAATTATTTCAATCTAAGGATGTTTAAGATTCAAATGCATATTAAGATTGTAAAGTCAAAACAGAAAGAGGAAAGAAAAGCAACATATAGAATATAAGCCCCGAAGGGTAATAAGTTCTGAATACGATTAAGTCAATACATAGAAAGCCACAATGGGCCAAACAAGAAAAACAAAATACTCAAAGATCCTTGAAGAAGTCATCATCGATGTTTCCTTCATCGGCAGCAGAAGAAGGAACTGGAACAGGATCAGCACCTCGAGGAGAAACAGCTTCGGCCTCAGCAGAAGAAGCAAGAATAGGAGAAAGAGGGATATCATCAAGAAGAGGCTCTTTCCCAGGAATATCAGGGACTGGATAGGCAGTGAGAGTCACCTCCGGAATCTTCTTCCCAATCTCCTCTACTATCTGCTCCCAACAGCTAGAAAAGGTCTCCGGGAAGTTAGCATCGTACTCAGCATTTAGGACATCCTGAAAGTCCTGAGATGCCTTATACTCAGCTATCACCTCAGCTCGGGCCCTTTGAGCATCCAGCTCCAGCTTACGAACTTTCTCCTTCTCGTCCGCCAGCTCCTGCTCTACCTCACGGAAACGAGTGAAGTTGGCCTCGGAAGCCTTGAGGTACCTATCCCTGTCCCTCTCCGCAATAGTTAGGCTGGTCCTCACATCCTTCAAATTGTGAAGGGCAGCCTGGAGATAGGTATTCATCTGCACGAACATATCAAAGTACAGTAAGTAAAAAAAAAAGAAAGTTAAAAAAGGAAGAGGCTTACAGAAGCCACGGCCTGAGCACCCAGACGCTCAATCTGTAGGTCATCAGAAGACTCTACGATCTCAGCCCTGTCACGAGGCGTGATCACACTCTGAGACCAAACAGCGGCAGCCTCGGAACTCCCTACCACCGTGTCCCTCCTCTGAAGGCCCCAAGTGACGGTGAAGGGAGAGGTATCTTCATCAAGGCTAGGAGGCCTCTGGGATAAAAAGGTAGGAACGGCCTCCTGAAATGTGACTGAAGGGCCGTCACCAATCCTAACCCGCTTGTCGCGGTGGGTCTCAACAGCAGAGCCCTTGGCGGCACGGGCCTCCCGCTTCTTGAAGATCGTGTCCAAAGCGGCCCTAGCTGCAGGCAAATACGAGCACGTAAGAAAAAGGACAAATAGAGAATGGAGAAAATGGAACAAAAAGGGGAAAGAAATACCCTCGGGACCAAGGTCACTTAGACCTAAACCTTGCAAATTACCCTCTGAAAGGATGAGAGCGCAATGGTGCAAGTTATCAGCAGTAATGGCCTTGATGGCTGCATCCTCATCTATCCCCAATTTTAGGTCTCTTAAAGACCCGTCTATACTTTTTGAGAAGTTGGGCCTGAAAAAATGGTCCCAACCCTCCTCGGAATCCAGAAATACATAAAACCACTCACTCTTCCATGTTGGATACGAGTCGGGATTGGTGCCAGAAATAAAGCAGGAACGAGCCAAGGATCTATGAACTATTTTGACCCATCCTTGGTCCTCAGAAGCATTTACAAATTTAAATAAATAACGAAAGACACAAACATTTGGCTCAAAACCGTGTTTACGAGATTGGGCCATATAACAGTGAATAAAACGCCACGAGTTGGGTGTGAGTTGGGTCGGACAGACTCGGGCCTCAGCCAAAAGGTGAAAAACAAAAGGATGAGGAGGTAGGCGAAAACCAGCATAGAAGGTTTCCTTATAGACCCGAATGGCCCCAGGTTTTGGGTAGCAGGCCCTATCATTTGGGCCTGGAGCCTCGGCCCTATAAGGGTGAGAAATGCCAAAAAGGCGGGCTATGGTACCTACTTGATCTGGACCAAATCTAGAAGGATAATTATATGCATCTAAGTGTAACATGTTAGGAAAGGCTTGCCCAAATTCGGTTAAAAGATCCCTAAGAGAAATAACTGAGGAATGTACAAAATAAGCCCAGAAAGCGGTTGAGTAGAAAGCCGGAAATCGCTTGGAGGTGGCGATTCTTGAGAGACTAATTGCAGAGTTGAAGTTTAGAAATTTTTATGAAAGTGAAGTGTGAGAAATGAACTCACACTCCACCTCTTATATAGAGGAGCTCAAAGATGCACAAACGGGCCTGGGCCTAAGAAAAAGGCGGGAAGCCCATAAGATTTGAATTTTGAAAAGATTTAAAATCAAAGTTCATTGAATGAATCAAGGCTCGAACAGCCTCAACAACGCCCAGGATGCATCATCCCTAGCCGTTGTTAGAAGTGTGGCTCCTAGGCGTGGTACAACAATGCCCAGGAAGCATTTGTCCTCAACAACGCCCAGGATGCATCATCCCTGGCCGTTGTTAGAAGTGTGGCTCCTAGGCGTGGTACAACAACGCCCAGGAAGCATCTGTCCCCAACAACGCTCAGGATGCAAGTTTCCTAGACGTTGTTAGAAGTGTGGCTCCTTGGCGTGGTACAACAACGCCCAGGAAGCATCTGTCCTCAACAAATGCCCAGGATGCATCGTCCCTAGTCGTTGTTAGAAGTGTGGCTCCTAGGCGTGGTACAACAACGCCCAGGAAGCATCTGTCCTCAACAAACGCCCAGGATGCATCGTCCCTAGCCGTTGTTAGAAGTGTGGCTCCTAGGCGTGGTACAACAACGCCCAGGAAGCATCTGTCTCCAACAACGCCCAGGACGCAAGTTTCCTAGACGTTGTTAGAAAACTGTCTCCTAGGCGTGGGTGCACGACGTCTAGGATCTATGAATGCATCAGCCTCCAACAACGCCCAGGACGCAAGTTTCCTAGACGTTGTTAGGAAACCGTCTCCTAGGCGTGGATCAACAACGCCCAGGAAGCATCAGCCTCCAACAACGCCCAGGACGCAAGTTTCCTAGACGTTGTTAGGAAACTGTCTCCTAGGCGTGGATCAACAACGCCTAGGATGTATTGAGCAGCAAAAGTTCTGTTTTTCTGATCATTTAATTAGAAAAATGAGGAAATTCCTTAAATATTTTCTGAAAAATGTTAATATTTTCAGAAATAAGGAATAAATCCAGAAAATTAAAGGATAAATCCCAGAATTTAGGGAAAAAATCCAGAAAAATAAGGAAATTCCTTAAATATTTTCTGAAAAATGTTAATATTTTCAGAAATAAGGAATAAATCCAGAAAAATTAAAGGATAAATCCCAGAAATTAGGGAAAAAATCCAGAAATTCCTTAAATATTTTCTGAAAAATATTAATATTTTCAGAAATAAGGAATAAATCCAGAAAATTAAAGGATAAATCCCAGAAATTAGGGAAAAAATCTAGAAAAATAAGGAAATTCCTTAAATATTTTCTGAAAAATGTTAATATTTTCAGAAATAAGGAATAAATCCAGAAAAATTAAAGGATAAATCCCAGAAATTAGGGAAAAAAACCAGAAATTCCTTAAATATTTTCTGAAAAATGTTAATATTTTCAGAAATAAGGAATAAATCCAGAAAATTAAGGATAAATCCCAGTAAATTAGGGAAAAATCCAGAAAATTAAGGAAAATTCCAGAAAATTAGGGAAAAATTCCTAGAAATTAAGATGATTCCTGAATAAAAGGAAGATTCATTGTAAATGTATAGGTCGCTCCATACTTTACGCAAAAATGAAACCCTGTAAGGGAACGAATAGATTTAACTTCTGTGAAACCTAATCAATGTTTCCCAAAAGTTGGGGGGCAAATGATAGGGATAAATAAGTCCTGATTTTATGATTAATGGGCTGCTAGGCCCAATAAGAAGATGTATGATATTCAGACCAGAAAGGTTAAGCCTGACGGACCAGATCAGGCCTGGTGGAATAAAAAAGGCCCAAAAGCCCTGATTATTAATTAATTTCAAAATTAATTAATAAGGGAAAAATCAGCTATTGAGAAGAGTCCCGATAAGGATATAAATCCTTATAGATTAGCCTCAAGGGGACCTAAAAGGATAAGGAATCAGCTTCCTACTTCCTAGGACTCCTAAGTCTATTCTAATTATGAGACTTGCCCACCAGGTCTCCTATACCAAGTCCAATTCAAGGACTCCCAACATCTATATAAGGGGTCTCACCCCATAAATCAGAACTACGTTTTTTGGCTTGATTCTCTAATTCACAGAGATACGTAGGCATCTCGTAAAGGCAGATCGAGCCACAAAGCACGAGAGCAGCCATTAAAGGCCTTGAGCTCCCGAATCTTAGTAATAAATACAGCAAATAATAACCTTAGTTTTTTATCCATAACACTGAGGATGAAGGGTTAGCTGTCTGTGAAGGTGTGAGATATGTTTTAAGATATGTTCTGAGGGAGGGTTGAGTTATAGATGTATGAGTGGTATGTTCTGATGGTTGCTGTGGTGTTTGGGATGTGGTGGTGGGTTGTACATCAGGATAAACAGATCTATAGGTTTCAGGATTAGCATTTACCAAGATCTGTTTTACAGACTGAGGAATCTGTAAAGGTCGAACCACCGTTTTCTTAAGGTCAGCATTTACCAAGTCATTAAGGCTCGTTTTGCAAGTTTAAAAGGTGGATATAAGTCAGTAGTAGGTTGGGGTTCATCAGCACAACAGAAATTATATATAAGCTGACAGAATCTAGCAAAGTAGATAACATTCCTATCCTCTGTCATCCTATCCCCAATAAAACCTATCACAGCACTTGCAAAATCAGAATGAGTTTGGTTAATAATAGCAAACCCGATGTGCTGACTCATTATTGGAATGGCATCAAAGTTGGAACACTTATTCCCGAAGGCTTTAGTGATGCAGTCGAAGAAGAAGCTCCATTCCTTTCTGATATGTGCCCATTTCAACTGTCCAAGCTTAGCCAAACTCCTTTCATACCCCAAACTGTCCATTAACTCTTGTAGAGCTGATTCTTCCGGTGTTGAAAAAATACAGCCTTCTGGTAAATGTAAGGCCTTGTGAATTGTACCAGGAGTTACCACATGTTCATAATCATCCACTTCAAAAACAATACTGGGAGTACCAGTTGGACCACCATTATCAAAATGCCCAGTCCGCCAAAACGTCAGAACTTGTTGGCTTGAAAAGACTGAAGGCTGGGTCAATGCATACCCAATTTCACTGTGTGCAAGAAGATCTTGCACAAAATGCAACTCAGACGGAGCTTCATCATGATTGAGAATTGCAGCATAGTTATTTGGAACGAACTTAGCTCCATCAATGATCAAATCCTTAGGTGCCATGAGAAAAATTGAAAATTGAGAGTGCCTGTAAGGTGTTTGATAAAATGTCTGTATGAAAAACAACTTCAGGAGATGAGAGATAGTAAAAGTGAAAAAAGAGAGATAAAGTGTAAAAGTAAATAAAAGATTGTATAATCTTCTCTCTCTCTTACTTATACATGGTTAAAAAAATATAACCATTGGACACCTGTCAGACATGCAACAATAATGAATAGTTAATGGGCACGGGAAAACAGTAATCATTACTTATCACATGCAGTTTTTCAAGGAAAAACCGTTCCACTTACCCAGTAATCCCATTAATTGAGGTAAGTCAGTTTTAATTCAAAATTTAAACTGTTCCCACTTATTCAATTATTTTCACTGCAAAACCAATATTCTGAAAATAAATTTCGAGTGTGAGAATGACCAAAATAAATCAAGTAAACAAGTACTGATATTTTAAAATCAGAACTTAATTTAAATCAGTGATTAAAATGATCATCAAAACATCGATATATCAGGATTTAACAGTGCAGTTAAATTGCAAACATCTCAGAGACAGAATCTTGCAAAAATAAGAAATTCCATTAATATATTAAGAGAATACATTCATGAAATTTAAATTACATCAGAGCATTACAAGACGGTCCTAAGCTTCTAAACCTAACATCAACAGCTTTTGTCCTTGGCTAAAAAGTCGGACAAAGCTGACGATGAAGAAAAACAGGAAGAAGAAAATAAATTATTTCTTCTTCCGACTCTCTACAAAAAGAATAGCGAGTCGAATGATTCACTCTTGTTGGCGGAGAGCTTCCAGCCTTTCTTCTTCCAATCGCTCCAGATGGCGATGGTAGTCCATGTAAAAGAACAGGAGGCGTGTGAGAACCTCCTGGGGAACCGAGTCCCAAATCTCATTAGAAATGACAGTTACGTGCCATTCCTGCTGCCAGGCCTCACAGCTCAGCTCCATATTGAAGGTCTCATAGTTCAAAAACATATTGTAGTTGACCATGTTTGTGTTGGTATGAAGGAAAAGGAGAGTGAGTATGTGAGAAAAGAAATGATGTGTAGGCTGATGTGAAGTGTTGGTTTATATAGGCAAGAGAATGCCAGGATATGCAAGGAAATTTAATACTGACAGGTAGAAATAATTATACCTCGTCTCCCTAGACTGGGAAGAGGAAAAATAGTCATTAGAAGTGTAAAACGAGGTTTAATGCGCACAAGAAACAAGTAAAAATTATTGTGCATGTACGTGTACCACTATCCCTAATTATATTGACTGTTAATATTCCGCCCAAACATATTCTGATTTAAAATGAAATTGTTTCATATTTTAACCACAAATAAGTCAAGTAAAGGATCAGAATTTAATATCAGAAATTAGACTTATATCAGAACTTAACAGTCATCAGAACATAATTTCTTAACTCGAAAAATGAATGCCTATCTCCGTAATTCTTCACCCAAATTCTGATATCGATTTTTCAGAACTTAATCATCAGAACGTTCAACAGAACCTGTCCTCAGAATTTATACAATCTGACACATAAACTGTTCATCTAAACAACATGGATCACCACAGTAATTTTCATCATTCATATGGAGTGTTGGTGTGTGCATTAAGCTAAATATCAGACAAAGAGTAAAGTCTGATTCACTTCAGTACATCTTAGAAATAAGGCATAACTAAAACTTTACTTAAAATATGTCATTATTCTGAAGCCTACTATTGAATGAGTTCATGCATGAGTCCACCTCAACTGTCTTGTGCTAATTTTGTGCATCTTTTTAAATTCCATTTTGCAGTGGCTTCTCAGTGTAAGTGAGTCATGACTGCTTATCAGAATTTATGCTATTATCGGAGTATTTCTCCAGTAATCATAGAGTGTGAAAAGTCACCAAGAAAAATATTTTGCTTTTCTGATGCATAATACTTAATACCAGCAATGCACTTGGGTCGTCCCTTCCACATTTTTACTCTAGACCTCAAAGGAGTACCTGATTTTTATTTCTTTTTCTTTTTTTTTTCTTTTGATAAGAGAGGTTTATCAGCACTTAGTACATTCAACAGATTTATTAACATCAGAACTTAACAGATGAGAAGCATTCTTCTAGTTTTTGACTGAGTAATAAGATAGACAAAGTAAACTTAACTAAGCTCAATATCAGAATTTGCTTGTGTCAATGGATTTCCACACAAATAATTACTTCTAACATGGGATCTCTAGTATATTGAAGACTACTAGGTCAGCATCTAGCACAGTTATCCTCATAGGATTGAATAGTCACATAAACAGTCATATCATTATCAGAGTTTATAAATTCACAGCAGACAACAATCAGTACTTAAGCAATTTTCAATTAAGCACAGAATACACAAAGAGAGTAATTTCTATAAATACTGATCATAAAGTCTGATACATCAGAACAAAACTAAGCAGATTTAGAGAAAGAATCTGAAACCATTCCAAGTTCATTTACCAATCTTATAAAAGTAGCTTCACACAGTGGTTTTATGAAGATATCTGCTAGTTGTTGATCTGTTGGAACAAAGTGCAATTCCACTGTACCTTCATCCACATGTTCCCTTATGAAGTGGTACCTAATGCTGATGTGCTTTCTCATTGAGTGTTGAACTGGATTACCTGTCATAGCAATAGCACTTTAATTATCACAGTAAATAGGGATTTTCAAATATGTTAACCCATAATCCAGTAATTGATTCTTCATCCAAAGAATTTGTGCACAACAGCTTCCTGCAGCAATGTATTCTGCTTCTGCAGTTGATGTGGAGATTGACTTTTGTTTCTTACTAAACCAAGAAACCAATCTGCCTCCAAGAAATTGGCAGCTTCCACTTGTGCTTTTCCTGTCAATTTTGCAACCTGCAAAATCTGCATCTGAGTAACCTATTAGTTTAAAATCTGATTCTCTGGAATACCACAATCCCAGATCAGCTGTTCCCTTAAGATATTTGAAAATTCTTTTCACAGCTGTTAAGTGAGGTTCTCTTGGATCTGCTTGAAATCTTGCACAAAGACAGGTAGCATACATGATATCAGGTCTACTAGCAGTTAGATAGAGTAGAGAGCCAATCATACCTCTGTAATTAGTAATATCTACTGATTTACCAGTATCCTCATCTAGTTTTGTTGCAGTGGCCATGGGAGTGGATGCACTTGAACAATCTTGCATTCCAAATTTCTTCAGCAAATTTCTGATGTACTTGGTTTGACAAATAAAAGTGCCTTCTTCATTCTGCTTGACTTGAAGGCCCAGAAAATAGCTAAGTTCTCCCATCATACTCATTTTATATCTCGACTGTATTAGTTTGGCAAACTTCTTGCAAAATCTGTCATTTATAGAACCAAAGATGATATCATCAACATATATCTGGACAAGAAGTAAGTCATTTCCATGGTTGAGGTAGAACAGTGTTTTGTCTATAGTTCCTCTGTTAAATCCACTTTCCAGAAGAAACTGAGCTAAAGTCTCATACCATGCTCTTGGAGCTTGCTTAAGGCCATAAAGTGCTTTATCAAGCCTGTAAACATGATTAGGATATTTGGGATCTACAAAGCCCGGAGGTTGTTCAACATATACTTCCTCCTCCAATTCTCCATAAAGAAAAGCACTTTTCACATCCATTTGAAAGACAGTAAACTTTTTGTGAGCAGCATAAGCCAAAAATATCCTTATGGCTTCCAATCTAGCAACTGGTGCAAATGTTTCATCATAGTCAATTCCCTCCTGTTGAGAATATCCTTTTGCAACCAACCTTGCCTTATTCCTTGTAATTATGCCATCACTATCAGTTTTATTTCTGAATACCCACTTTGTACCAACTACAGATATATTCTTTGGTCTTGGCACTAGGGTCCAGACTTTGTTTCTTTCAAATTCATTTAACCCTTCTTGCATTGCTTGCACCCAATCAGCATCTTGAAGAGCTTCTTCCACTTTCTTTGGTTCAGTCTGAGAAAGAAAAGAATTGTAAAGACATTCACTTGAAGTAGTTGTTCTAGTTCTGACACCTGCATCAGGATTTCCAATAATTAAGTCAGGTGTATGTGATTTAGTCAACTTTCTTGCAGATGGAAGGTTTTCTCTAGAACTGGATGCTCCCCCATGATCCATGCTGTCTTCATCAACATTTTCTGATGCTCCCCCTGAAACTATGCTCTCTGAGTTGGATCCTTCAGAATTTAAGTTTTCAGAACTATCAGAACTTGGCTTATCAAAACTTGATAAATCAGAACTTGAAGAGCCAGATGTATGTTCTGATGCTTCTTGAGATGTGGTTGTATCTTGAGTATGCTCCCCCTGCATAGGTGCATCTTCCTTTGGCGTAGTCACCACAGTTTCAATAACATCAGAGTTTAATCCATCAGAGTTTACAGTATTAGGATTTTGACTTTCAGGATTTTCAGTATCAGAATTTAAGTCTTCATTTTCAAATCTCAGCTAATCATGATCATTGAAATCTTCAAGTCCAATATCTTCTTATCATCAAAAGAGACATTGATAGATTCCATGATCACTCTTGTTCTCAAGTTATAGACTCTGAAGGCTTTTGTGGAAAGTGGATATCCAACAAAGATTCCTTCATCAGCTTTTAGATCAAATTTGGATAGTTGTTCAGGATGAGTCTTAAGAACAAAACACTTGCATCCAAATACGTGAAAATACTTCAGATTTAGCTTCTTATTCTTCACCATCTCATATGGTGTCTTTCCTTGCTTGTTAATGAGTGTTGCATTCTGAGTAAAATAAGCAGTCTGCACAGCTTCAGCCCAGAAATAGGTTGGAAGTTTTGTTTCATCAAGCATTGTACGTTCAGCTTCAATGAGAGTTCTATTCTTTCTTTCAACAACTCCATTTTGCTGTGGAGTTCCAGGAGCAGAGAATTCCTGCTTGATTCCATGGTTTTTGCAGAACTCTTCCATTATCAAATTCTAGAACTCAGTGCCATTATCACTTCTTATTTTCTTCACAGAATCTTTGACCAACTTATCCAGTTGCCTGACATGATCAATCAAGATAGATGAAGTTTCACTTTTTGTGTGCAAGAAATACACCCATGTGTATCTGGTGAACTCATCCGCTATGACCAAAGCATATTTCTTCTTTGCAATAGACATGACATTTACTGGACCAAATAGATCAACATGTAAAAGGTGATAAGGCTCAAGAATTGATGATTCAGTCTTGCTCTTGAATGAGGATTTCCTTTGTTTATCCTTCTGACAAGAATCACAAAGGCCATCAGGAGCAAATACTGACTTTGGCAGTCCTCTCACAAGATCTTTCTTGACTAGTTCATTTATATTGTTGAAATTTAAATGAGAGAGTTTCTTGTGCCAATTCCAGCTTTCTTCAATTGATGCTCTACTCATCAGACAGATTGCGGAACCATCAGTACTTGTTGAAAGCTTGGCTTCATAAATGTTACCATGCCTGTATCCTTTAAGAACAACTTTGCCTGTAGATTTACTTATAACTTCACAATGTTATTCAAAGAAATCCACATGATAACCTTTGTCACAGATTTGACTGACACTCAGCAGATTGTGTTTAAGTCCTGAGACTAGAGCTACTTCTTTAATGATGACATTCCCAATATCGATATTGCCATATCCCAATGTTTTTCCAATGTTTCCATCTCCATAAGAAATACTTGGGCCAGCCTTCTCCACAAAGTCTGATAATAGGGCTTTATTTCCATTCATATGTCCTGAACATCCACTGTCCAGAACTAGGATATTTTTCCTATTTCCCTGCAATCACAAAGACCACTAATGATTAGTTTTAAGGACCCAGACAAGCTTGGATCCTTTGGCCTTATTAAGTCTGTTAACATTTGCAGCGGATTTAGCATCAGAGTTTATGTTAACATTTTTCTTATCAAAATTTACACTATCAGACTTTGAATCAGAACTTACACTAGAAGGAACAATGCTAACTTTCTTTAAAGAAGGTTTTATTTGATAATAATCATAGTACAGACTATGATATTCCTTACAAGTATAAATGGAATGCCATAAACTACCACAATGAAAACAAGGATTTTGTGGCTTATATCCAACAGACTGACTCTTAACTCCTGACTTTGAAGGTAAGGAGTTTATGTTCTTATTCTTCCTGCAAAAAGAAGCCAGATGTTTAGAACTTCCACAGTTATGACATGTTTTTCTATTGCTTTTATTCGCACCTTCCTTTCCATTCCTATTTTTCCTAGGTGATTTTACCTTTTTTGCATTCTTAACATCTTTCAGCTTATGCTTAAGCTGCTTCGTAGTCATTAAGCCTACGTTTACTTCAGTTGTCTTTTCCTGTTTTAGTTTGTCAGAAGTTAATTCCTTTTTAACTTCTGATTTCTCAGTATTAGACTTTACAGCTACAAACATAACAGGTTTTAACTTTGGCTTTTGTTCAACAACTATAGGCTTAATATCTACAGTTCCTTTATCATTTTTATCATCTCCATAACCTAAGCCCTCTTTCCAGTTTTCACTACTTAACAAATTCTGAGTTGTTCTGCCAGAGTTAGTCCAAGTCCTGATAATCTCTCATTCCTTTTCTAACTCGGCTTTTAGAGATTCATTCATTTTAAGCACTTCATCCCTAACATAGAAAGCATCATCTCTATCTTTCTGAGTTTGATGGAACATGACTAACTCTTTTTCTAAATAATCATTCCTTTTTTTGCAAGCAAGATTTTCAGAAGTTAATCTTTCACATGTTAAAGTTTGATCTCTATAACTAATGAACATGGTTTTAAGATATCTTCTCAACTCATTAATATCATCAGTATGAAAGGCATAAGTAGTTTGAGGTACCTTTAATTTAGCAGCTTCAGAACTGCTTTCAGCACTTGCCTTATCAGCATTTGCCATCAGGGCATAATTCTCCTCACTTTCAGAATCTGAGGTGTCTGTCCAGCTTTTCTTCTTTGTGACAAGAGCCTTGCCTTTGTCACTCTTCACTTTCTTGTAATTAGGAGATATGTGGCAATTCTCACCACAGTTGTAGCATTTGACATTTTTATAATCTCCTCTGTCAGACTTTCCTCCTCTGCCCTCAGATTTTCTGAAATTCTTCTTATCAGAACTTGCACCTTTCCTGGAAAACTTCTTTCCCTTCCTGAACTTCCTGTATGCAATCTTTGTGATTCCTTTCACCATAAGGGCACACAGCTTCATCATCTCTTCATCAGCATCCATCTCAGGCAAGCTTTCAGATTATGAGTCATCATCACTTTCAGAACTTGATGACTCAGTATCAGACTTTGTGAAGAGAGCTTTACCCTTGTCTTTCCTTGAGGTAGCTGTTAGTGTATATTGAATATATTTGAAGTATGTACATTTATTTCTGGCCAGTTTATTTGAGAATCATTTGAATGTTTACATGTTGTCTAATATTATATATTGTGAACAATCTAGTATCAAATGGGATACAGAATATTAGATTGTTAAATACGGTTATATAATATAATAAGGTTCACAGCACAGGTGGAGTTGGACAATCCACTGGTATGGCTGTAGTATTATTTAGATTAGTTTATATTGACTAATAAATAATACTAGTATACTTTGTGTATATTGAACAGGATCAAATTTAGAATTGTTCCCTTAGTACTGATTAAGAAGGAGAACTAGGATTCTATGTTATTATTAATGCTTAGGTTCTTAATCCGGAAATAGTAATTGACACGTGTATATTATTTACATGCTTTGATTTATATATGAAATAATTCTTTTGAATTATATCATTATATTTTGGGTGATGGAATTATATACATGGTGGATATTATTTATTGAAGGAATCCATGTCCTGATAATATTCGGGTTAATGATGTCCCCTTGAAAGCTCAAAAAGATTTAATTATGTGAAACCCTGCAGGTGGAATTTATTCTGGCATAATTAAATAAAGGTTGAGTGGATGATCAAGGATAAAAGATATTAATTAAATAAATTATCGGTAATTTATTTAATTAATGGACATATGATATTTTAAACATGGGGAATTTAATAAGCAAATAATATTGGAACCGAATTAATTAAATTACGGTATTAGGAAAGGTAGTGCAAATATTAATTCTTTAGTGGATTGAATTAATATTTAATTACATTGGGCTAGGCTCAAGATGTAATTAGAAGGCCCAACCTAATTATCCATGGTCCCTATTGTAGCCTATATATATTCTTATTCTCTTCGTGCTTGGAATTGTGTGAAAACATATTGTAGCCACCAAGGAGCAAGAAGAGAGGATAACTTGAGAAGACGGAGGCCACACTTCGCTCAAGGGAATTTGGGAATACAATAGAAGAGCGTGGAATCAACCATTAACAAGGTAATCCTCTTTTCGTAATCTTTATCGTAAAACGTATTAACACCCTAAGTCCGTGGTTCCCAACAGTAGCTGCCTTGGGGGATTCTTCTTCAGCCTTAAGAGCAACTGTTCTTGACTTTTCTCCTTTCCTCTTGC
The DNA here is from genome assembly GCF_009905375.1 of Apium graveolens. Lineage (NCBI taxonomy): Eukaryota > Viridiplantae > Streptophyta > Magnoliopsida > Apiales > Apiaceae > Apium > Apium graveolens. The sequence goes on from NC_133655.1 coordinate 122,797,567, forward strand.
TTCTTTGTTCCATCTCAAGTTCATGAGTCTTGAGCATCCCATAAATTTCATCAAGAGTTGTTTCATCAAGATTATAGTTGTCTCTTATTGTTGTTGCCTTCAAATCCCAGCTTTCAGGAAGAGCCAACAGGAATTTAAGGTTTGAATTTTCAAGATCATACTCCTTATCAACCAGTGACAAATCATTCAAGAGTTTGAAAAATCTATCATATAAATCAGTCAATGACTCATTAGCTTTTGAGTCAAAGTGTTCATACTCTTGAGTGAGTATGGTCTTCCTGTTCTTCTTAATCGTATCAGTTCCCTGACATCTTGTTTCCAAGGCATCCCATATCTCCTTTGCAGTCTTGCAGTTTATTACCCTGTTTGACATTACATTATCAATAGCACTATACAGTAAGTGTCGTACCTTAGCATCCTTAGCAATTGATGCGATATCTTCAGCAGTGTAGTCACTCTTTTCTTTTGGTACTGACTTTGCTGCTTCACCTGCAACTACAACAGCGAGCTTGGTTGGTTTGTGAGACCCTTCCTTGATTTTATTAAGATATTCTGGATCTGTAGCTTCCAGAAATATGGTAATCCTCACCTTCCATATAGGATATTCAGATGGTCTCAATATGGGAACTCTAATAGTCTCATATCGGCTTTGAATTTGTGTCTTTGGAGGTTCTTCAGTTTTGGTGGGCGTAGTTGGAGTTTCTACTTCAGACAAGATTGTTTTTGGATCTTAAACTGTTTGTGTGTTAACAGATAGGCTCTGATACCACTTGTTAGGTCACACACACTATAGAGGGGGGTGAATACAGTGTATAGTACAATCAAATCGAACTTTAATAACTCAAGTAATAGAAAACAAACTTTATTTAAAACAATAAACTCTGTTACAGTATGGAACTGTCCTCTCTCAGTGATGAACAAATATCACGAGAGCTGATAGGCTTACAATGAATAATCTTCTCGATAATGATAACGCTTATAGTGTAAACCCTATGTCTGTGTTTATATACTACACAGTTACAAGATAATCGCTAATTGATATGGAATATAATTCTGCTTCCTAAAATATATCAATCAGATATCTTTTCTTCCAAGTATTCTATTCTTCAGAGAATTCCTTCTTCATGCATATCTCTTCTTATGTTTGCCTCGATCTTCTCTTCCTGTAAATCAGCTGCTTTCCTTATCTGAACGTTTCATTTAAGTCCTGATATTATCTTCTAATAAATATCTCCTGAACCTAAGTACTGACGACTTAAGTTCTGACTTCAGTATAAGTGCTGATTTCAGTTAAGTATTGATTTGTCCTGTTTAAGTAAGATCTGAAAACTAAACATAAATCATATTAGTCATGATATTATCAAATATATCTAACATAATTCATCATTTTTAGAAGCACAAACGGTTTATAAGTAATATGCGAAGTCATTTTCATAGAAATTTCTAAAGAACAATCAATATACATTCGGCTCTTTTAATAAATCATTTCCAAATGCTATGAACAAGATTATGACTTAGAAAGTTGAAGTAAAAATATTTCTCCAATATCATATCAAGTTCATATTTTTAAGCCCTTATGATTTTAGTCCTTAAATCCATGAATATTAAAGGCCTAAATCTTGGCTACAAGAACACATCAACACATAATAAAATATACCTTTTATGAGCCAAATTTTTCAAGTATAAATGTGGGAATATGAGTGAATTAGCACCTTGATCAAAGTGTTTGAGAAAATAAAAAAAAATGAAAAAAGATGGGGAGGGGGTGGCTTCGGCCGAGAGGGAGAGAAAGGGGAGGGGAGGGAGTGAAGTGGGTGTGCAAAAATGAGAGAGTAGCTTGTGTTTTTGGGTTTTGATTTGATAAAGTGGTAGTGGAATTGAGAAATGACCTCTATGTCCTTCCTACAAGCTTAAGCCATTTTGCATGCAAGGGTATATGAGTACTTTGCTTGGTTAAAGTGAGTTAGTGGGGTTGGAAATGACGGTCTTATCCTTGGTCTCTATTATAAGGGATTTTGCATGCAAGGGTACATTAGTAATCTAGTAATCATTTCTCTAGAATTAAAATATGCTTAAAAAGAATGAATTTTAAAAAATGAAGTACATTTCCATAAATCACAAAAATTATACCATAAATTACTTTAAGATTTTAGAAGTTTTATAAGAGTATTTTCAAGAAATTTGAATAAAAATAATTTTTAAAAGAATTTTCTTTATAATAATATTTCTATAACAAGCCACATAAAAGTACAATTTAATTAGATTTTAATGCAAATAAAGTTTTAAAATATAATCTAGCATTATACCAATTTATCTAATCGTCTAAGCACAGAATTTCCATATCTAAATATTTGTACGAAGATTCGAATCGTCACGAAAGAAAATATATTCGTATTTACTTAATTCACATAATCACTGGAAAGCAATATTTAGAAACTTATATACTCACAATAATGCACAGTAATGCCACATCATAGATTTTATAATATCATAATATTTACAGACGTTACAACCTTCCCCCCTTAAAGGATTCTGTCCCCAGAATCTAAGCAAACAGATGAGGATATTTATCTAGATATCACTTTCTAATTCCCATGTTGACTCTTCAACTTTGGGATTCCTCCACAAAACTTTAACTAAAGGAACTATCTTATTCCTTAACACTTTATCCTTTCTATCTAGAATGCTAACTAATTGCTCGACATAAGACAAATCTGGCTCAATCTCCACTGGTTCATTCTCTATGATACACTTGGTGTCGGGGTTGAACTTCTTAAGCAATGATACGTGAAAAATGTTGTGGATGTGCTGCATTTGAGGCGGTAAGGCCAACTCGTATGTCACTTTTCCAACTTTACCCAAAATCTCAAAAGGTCCGATAAATCTTGGACTCAACTTTCCCTTTTTGCCTAATCTAGTGATCCCTTTCCAGGGCGACACCTTTAACATGACAACTTCTCCTATTTCGTATTCTACATTCTTTCTATGTGGGTCAGTATACTTCCTTTGTCTATCTTGAGCCGTGATCAATCGATTCCAAATCACATATACCGCTTCTTTCGTCTGTTGAATCAATTCAGGGCCAACTATTTTTCGTTCTCCAACTTCGTCCCAACATATCGGCGATCTACACTTTCTTCCATAGAGGGCTTCGTACGGAGGTATTCCAATACTGGCACTCCACTAAAGGTTGGTGATCATCCCAATTTCCTTTAAAGTCTAAGGCACAAGATCTCAACATGTCTTCCATGGTTTGAATCGTACGCTTACTTTGACCATCTGTTTGCGGGTGATAGGAAGTACTCATTTTGAGTCGAGTTCTTAAATGTTCTTGAAATTGCTTCCAAAATCTAGAGTTGAAACGGGGGTCTCTATCTGACACAATAGACACTGGAACTCCATGACGAGTGACAATCTCCTTTAGGTACATATGAACCAACTTGTCCATCGAGAATCTCTCGTTAATCGGTAGAAAATGAGCTGACTTAGTTAATAGATCGATTATTACCCAAATAGCATCATGGTTAGATCTGGTCCTAGGTAATCCAACTATAAAATCCATTGCGATATCCTCCCATTTCCATTCTGGTATTTCTAAGGGTTGAATTAGTCCACTTGGTCTCTGATGTTCGGTTTTTACCCTTTGACACGTGTAACACTTACTAATCCATTGCGCAATCTCTTTCTTCATGTATGGCCACCAAAAATTATGTTTCAAATCTTGGTACATTTTTGTACTTCCTGGGTGAATAGAGAATTCTGAGTTGTGAGCATCCTTCAAAATCTCATTCTTCAATTCCTCCACATTCGGTATCCAAATACTTGATGAGAATCTTAAAATTCCTTGGCTGTCTTTTTGAGTACAAATCTCTTCTCCGGTCAACTCGTTCATTCTTTGATTCATCACTTCTTCTTAATAATTCCTAATCCTTTCTAACAACTCTGGCTGAAAAGTCATCACACAGATCATTTCAGTTGGTGTACTTGGAGCTCGAATTTCAATTATCATCTTCTCAAATTCCTTTGATAACTCTTGGTCCATAGTCAACATATTCAGTCTCTTCTTGCAACTTAAAGCATCAACTACTACATTCGCTTTCCCGAGATGATAATTGATTGTGCAATCATAGTCCTTAATCAACTCCAACCATCTTCATTGCCTCATGTTTGATTCCTTCTATGTGAAAATATACTCCAGGCTCTTGTGATCCGTATATATCTCACATTTCTCTCCATATAGATAATGTCTCCACAGCTTCAAGGAATATACAATTGCAGCCAGTTCCAAGTCATGAGTTGGGTACCTTTATTCGTGAGGCTTAAGTTGTCTTGACGCGTAGGTTATCACCTTCCCGTGTTGCATTAAAACACAGCCCAATCCTTTGTGTGACGCATCACTGAATATCACAAAATCTCCTTTATCATCTGGCAGAGCTAAAACTGGAGCTGTAACCAACTTTTGCTTTGATTCTTGAAAACTCCTTTCACACTTCTCAGTCCATTCAAACTTCTCATTCTTTCGGGTTAACTTTGTCAATGGTACCGCAATCTTAGAAAAATCCTTCAGAAATCTTCGATAATATCTGGCTAATCCCATGAAACTTCTAACTTCAGTCGGGGTCTTTGGCCTCTCCCAGTTCATTACAGCTTCTATCTTTGCTGGATCAACTCGAATCCCTTCACTACTAATAATGTGTCCTAGAAACTGAACTTCTCGCAACCAAAATTCACACTTTGAAAATTTTGCATACAACTTCTCTTTTCTTAAGGTCTCCAAAGCAATTCTCAAGTGTTCAACATGATCTTCCTCGGTCTTCGAATATATTAGAATGTCGTCAATGAACACAATGACAAACTTATCCAAATGCTCCTTGAATACTCGATTCATCAAATCCATAAAGGCAGCTGGCGTATTTGTCAATCCGAATGCCATAAATAGAAACTCGTAATGTCCATATCTGGTTCTAAAAGCAGTCTTTGGTATGTCTTCTGGCTTAATCTTCAACTGATGATATCCCGATCGCAAGTCAATCTTTGAGAAATAAGTCGCTCCTTTAAGTTGATCAAACAAGTCATCAATACGAGGTAACGGGTACCTATTCTTGATGGTCAATTTGTTCAACTCTCTATAGTCAATGCACATTCTCATACTTCCGTCCTTCTTTTTCACAAACAAAACTAGAGCACCCCATGGAGATACACTCGGCCTTATAACTCCTTTATCCAATAATTCTTGTAGTTGTTTGGCCAATTCCTTCATTTCTGCTGGTGCCATACGATAAGGTGCCTTCGATACGAGTTCCACGCTGGGCGCTAAGTCGATAGAAAATTCAATCTGACGGTCAGGAGGCAATCCTGGAAGTTCATCCGGAAATACATCGGGAAATTCGCTAACTATCGGAATACTTCCTATATTCGGCGTCTCCTTAGATCTATCAATTACATGAGCCAAATACCCTTCACACCCTTGTCTTAACAATCTTTTAGCTTGAATCATTGTCAGAAATGCTTTAACGTGTTTCTGTCCTTTAAAATCTACTTTCTTTCCTTGAGGGGTCTTAAGAATCACTTTCTTCTTCTTGTAATCTATCTGAGCACCATGCTCTGCTAACCAATCTATTCCTAATATAACATCAAATTCTCCTAATTGGAAAGGTATGAGGGAAGCAGGGAAACTATAGCCTGAAATCTCCACTTTACATCGAGGACAAACATCTTTAACAGATACTCATTCTTGATTAGCCAAAATGATAGATAAGGGTTCAACTAACGGTTCAATTTCACAATTCAAATTGCCAATAAAATATTCAGATATGAAAGATCTAGTAGCTCCGGAATCAAATAGCCCTTTAACATTGATGTTGTTGACAGAAAGCGTACCTGCCACAACTTCAGAACTCTGAACAGCATCCTTGATGTTCATGTTGAATATCTGGGCCTGAGCAGGATAGGAGGGAGGAAACATTGGAGTTGCAGATTAAGAAGGTTGATTTTAAGGAAGTTAAAGAATTGGGAAAGAAGATGTCATTTCTTGATTGAAAGGAGCGGCCGTCAATTGCATCAACTTGTTGTTTCCTGGGGTCTTGCAATCCCTCGACATGTGACCAGTCTTTCCACATTTAAAGCATGTAACAGAAAGCTTCGGGTTTCAGCACTCATTCACGTAATAACCTTTCATATTGCACTTGTAACAGATGATGGCAGCCTTATTGTAGTTGCCCGTGTGTCTCTTATTACAGAATTTACACTTCGGATTTGTTGCTTGCTGGAATCTCTGCCCTTAAATCCTATTCCTCTTACTCTTATTATCACCTTTCTTAAAGCTTCGGGGTCCTCCTTGGTTCTGGAATCCAAACTTCTTGAAATTCTTTCCACTTTGGCTTCCTTGAGCTGATCCTTCTCCACTACTTCCACACTTTCTTTTCTTACTCTCTTTCTCCTTCGAGTTTTGGTCACTTTCTCCTTCGATCACCATCGCCTTTTGGACCACTTCAGTATATGTGGCCAATTTGAAAGCAGCCACTCTGCTTCGTAGCCAAGGCTTTAATCCTTGTTGAAATCTCTTCGCTCTCTTCTCATCCGTGTCCACGTAATCTCCAACAAACCTAGCCAATTCGGTAAAATTCTTCTCGTACTCTCCGACAGTCATTCCTTCTTGCTTCAATTCAAAGAACTTCAATTCCATTTGAGTCTGTATATACCTCGGGAAATACTTGTCTAAGAAAATCTTCTTGAATCTATCCCAAGAAATAACTTCTTCCTCTTCTAGAGTACGGGCTGACTCCCACCAATAGTTCGCTTCGCCTTTTAGAAAATAAGATGCATAATCGACCTTCATTTCTTCCCTAACAATAGCTAGCGTGAAAGTTTTCTCCATCTCTTTAAGCCAAGATTGAGCTTCTACAGGGTCTTGAGTTCCACAAAACTCTGGTGGTTTCACAGCTTGGAACGATTTGAAAGTTGTAGGGGTTGGTGGTGGTAGAGGTGGTTGTTGAAGTTGTTGCTGAAGAAGTTGTTGTTGTTGAGCAAGGGTAACAGATTGTTGGTGAAGTATTTGCATAAGTTGAGCCAAGTTGGGTGGTGGATCTTCATGATCCCTGGTACTGGTGTTGCGGGCTCTACGAGGAGGCATGATTCTGAATGTAGACAAGAAAGGTTTATTCACAGTTCAATATTTGCATAGGCAAGTTATAGCAAGGGTAAATATTAAGCACTGAGATTTTATTCAAGAGATATCTTAGGAAAGGATTAGACATGATCAAATTTTTAAAGAGGTCAACAGAATTTAATCAACAATTTTTATCTAAGCAAGTATATAACATGGTAATGAGATGGCAATATCATAGAGATAATCAAAGTGCGAATTTTACAGTAGTTCGAATGAAAGGTGTGAAATAGAGTACAAACAGGAAATAAAGTGCAAATAAAGTCTTCCCAAAACAATCCGGGTACAAGGTACAAATGGAAATCAAAGTACTAATCAACAACAATGCTAGAGATAGGAAGACTATATGATAGTCTAAGGGGATGGTGATGGGGGAACAGGGGCACGGAGACGGCTAATCACTCGGCGGAGCTCGTCAGCAATGGCGGTAAGAGCAATCTGACTCTCTCTCTCACGGTGTGGAATCATCAATGCCAATCGGTCCTCAGCCATCTGGATGATCTCCTCAAGTCTGGCTATCAGTCGGGGTCGGTTGGGCTCGTCATCAAAGTTCTCGCGGTACAACTGATCCACTCTATGCCGAAGATTCACGTTCTCGCCTTCCAGTCGATCAACCATAATTACCATCTGCTCGTACAGGGAGAATGGCACAGTAGAAGAGAATCCGGGAGTTGATGAGGATGATGCCTGACAATTAGGTATATATATATATACGCGGTTATAAATAAAAGGGTCGAAAAACCTATAGATTCTAACACCCCAAAAACCCAAATGATCTAAGTTCATCCTATTCTCTAAATTCCTATCTTATATTCTTTTATCCTATGTTGGTCAGTGACTCAAACTTGTGGCTCTGATACCAAAACTGTGACGGACCCACTGATACTAACTAGCAATAATAGTAATAAATAGATAAACAAGGCAGTAAAGGACTACAACTAGTTAATTAATATTACAGAACCATAAATCCAAGTCCCCGAATCCACAGGTAAGAGTTTGAACAACATTTAAACAACTGATAATATAAAATTCTAATATCCAAAGTAAAATACATCTACCAATTTTAAATTCCCAAAAGTTCTCTAAACATTAGGGAACAACCAGTTCCCTACCTGCTCCAACATCTGATAGTAGGCATACCCTGAACCACCATAATTCTTATGCGCGGTCTGCTTGAAACGAGGCATCTTCGGGCTTAACTGAAGGGATAAAATCAATAACAATATTAATGAGCAAAACGCTCAGCAATTGAATAATTGGGTATAATGGTTCATCATATGCTCAATAAAACAGTAACAGAAGGTAAATCAATAATATAATTTTTTCAAGTAAAGTTCAAGATTTTAACAAGTGAATGGAATTGAAATCACACAGCGCTATGAGAAATTAGGGGTGATCAGCCCACATCAAAGCTCCGAACCACATAACCGGTGATTCACAACCATTGAGGATCCTCGGCACACATTGGCCATATAAAACCATCAAGCTCCCTGCTACTAAGGTTTTAAAACTTTAACAGTGACTGGCACCTCAGTCTTATCATATCATTCAATTCCTTTTTAATAACTCATTTCAATTTAAAAGGGGTTCTTGATAAAGGATAATATAACAAGGGGTTGGTAATGACAAAGTTCAAATGAGAGGATGATAATAGTGTTTGGGTTTCCAAAGGAAATGAATCTAATGTATGAGGGTTTTAGGTTCTAATGGATATATTAAGGAACTATTTGTAGGGGGTATTCGCAGAGATACGTGGTAATATGTGAGGAAAAAGGGGTCAATTCAAGTATGAAAGTGATTAACTAAGTTCAAGATCCAATTATTGAGTGATGTCAGGGACTATTCAGTGTTATTAAATGATAGTCATACATTCACAGGGTGTTCAATCATAAGAAACAGAATTATAAAGATAAGTTGAGAGTTCACTTGCCTGAACTACGCTTACTGAGTACTTGAATAGAATCGTCTATGGGCTCCTTTCCTGGCCTCCTACTGAACCTATAATAAATAGTATCCTCATCACAACTCCTGCTAACTACCCTTTTGCGTATACTATACACATACATACACATATATATATATATAAATATACTTAACACACTTAATTTCAAGTAATATATGATTCACATAACACATAGCAAGAAAAAGCATGGAAATAGTACACTTAGATCCTAATCACTCAAGCAATTATCCTTTTTAACAAATAATTAACAAGACTATTACTCTTAATCCTCCTTTACAGACCTCAACAGAATCTAAATTCAGTAAGGCACACTTATGCCTCAACTCACAAGACTCACAAAACTAATGCATACTCTAAACTCTTCTCGGATGCATGCCTCGGCACCACTTGTGTGCCTCGACACAAATATACTTTTCTACCTTGGGCCTTTACTTAATTGTGGTTTCTACAGACTCTTATGACATAATGCAACTTCCAAACTTGACTTGACATCAAGTCCTCACTCATAAAGCACTTAAACACAATGCATTCCTCATAGGCTTCCTAATACAACTCTTATGGTGACTCTCGGGTGTTTTAGTGGAAATGGGGTATTTCCACCTTGGGCCTTCACTCCAAACCAACTCTCTGAGTTTCCTAAGACTCTAAAGTAACCCTTAAAGTTGGAATGACTCAAAAACCTTACTTGGGCCTCCCTAGGCCTCAAGTGGAAGTTGACATAAATCTGCCTTCCCTGATTTCCAAACTGCCTTACTTTTACCAACTTAAAACTCACTTAAATTGTTCAATTACTGATTTTAATGACTTTTTAAGCTTCTTAGGACTTCTTTATACTATTATAAACCAAGTCCCAATGAATGCCTATCCTAAAAAATGGTTATAATGGGTCAAATATGGACTTATACCAAATCTGCCCTGTTTTGAGTTCCTCTCAGTTTTGTGCTTGTGCACCTAACTAAATGCATCATTTTACCCAATATAAAGCTTCTGGACTCACGTACATACCAAGTCCTAACTACACTGAACTTGGGCCTAACAAGGCCTCACAAATGCATACCTAAAATGACCTAAACTTCTAGTGCTAAAATCTGTCCAAATAGGACTAATGCATCTCTTCCACCTTAACTCCCTTCTTAACCATCAAAACCAATGAACAAACCAATAACAAAACCTAATATCATGCTAAAACCTACTGACCTATAGTGCACAAGGTTGATTTACAATTTTATTTAGCATGCAATCAATTATAAGGACAAGCAAAGTAACACCTCACAAGAAAAGCCATCACTTAGTCATTTTAAAACAAAAAATCGAATTACACATGCATGAAAACATCATGTCACCTACTGATTTTAATCTCTTTTAATCAAGACATAATTAAACTATCATTTTAACACATAATTCGTGGCATGCACCTCATAAAAATCAAGTATCAAGGCTCAAAACAAACAAGCATGGTTTCCTAGTCTAAAATCACTTGTAAATCAACATGCAAGGGCTATAACTAATCATGCAAGTCTTAAAATTTAATATACTTGAAGAAATACATAGCATTCAAGAGTTTAAACATTATAATTCATCATTTTTAGAAGTAAAAACGGTTTATAAGTAACATGCAAAGTCATTTTCATAGAAATTTCTAAAGAACAATCCATATACATTCGGCTCTTTTAATAAATCATTTCCAAATGCTATGAACAAGATTATGACTTAGAAAGTTGAAGTAAAAATACTTCTCCAAGATCATATCAAGTCCATATCTTTAAGCCCTTATGATTTTAGTCCTTAAATCCATGAGAATTCAAGGCCTAAATCTTGGCTACAAGAACACATCAACACATAATAAAACATACCTTTTATGAGCCAAATTTTTAAGTATAAATGTGGGAATATGAGTGAATTAGCTCTTTGATCAAAGTGTTTGAGAAAATTAAAAAATAAATAAGAGGGGGAGGGGGTGGCTTCGGCCGAGAGGGAGAGAAAGGGGAGGGGAGGGAGTGAAGTGGGTGTGCAAAAATGAGAAAGTAGCTTGTATTTTTGGGTTTTGATTTGATAAAGTGGTAGTGGAATTGAGAAATGACCTCTATGCCCTTCCTACAAGCTTAAGCCATTTTGCATGCAAGGGTAGATGAGTACTTTGCTTGGTTAAAGTGAGTTAGTGGGGTTGGAAATGAAGTCTTATCATTGGTCTCTATTATAAGGGATTTTGCATGCAAGGGTACATTAGTAATCTATTAATCATTTTTCTAGAATTAAAATATGCTTAAAAAGAATGAATTTTAATAAATGAAGTACAATTCCATAAATCACAAAAATTATACCATAAATTACTTTAAGATTTGAGAAGTTTTATAAGAGTATATTCAAGAAATTTGAATAAAAATAATTTTTAAAAGAATTTTCTTTATAATAATACTTCTATAACAAGACACATAAAAGTACAATTTAATTAGATTTTAATGTAAATAAAGTTTTAAAATATAATCTAGCATTATACCAATTTATCTAATTGTCTAAGCACAGAATTTCCATATCTAAATATTTGTACGAAGATTTGAATCGTCACGAAAGAAAATATATTCGTATTTACTTAATTCACATAATCACTGGAAAGCAATATTTAGAAACTTATGTACTCACAATAATGCACAGTAATGCCACATCGTTGATTTTATAATATCATAATATTTACAGACGTTACAAGAAACCTGTATATAAAATATTATATGCATTGACCCTTCTTTTCACAACCATGGATCGTAACAGGTTCAAGTATGAAAATAAGCCACAACCTTATCTTTTATTACATCGTACCAAATCCCAATTAGTTCAACTTACAACTGATAATAATATCGTTCTTATAATCTTGCATAACTCATCTACAATATAAAGCTTATGCTAGCTCGATCCAACTTAACTTGGAATCCTAGCTTGCACACTGGACTGGGAATCCTCGTTACCAACAATTTCCTTTTTAACTTTTAAAAACATAAAAAGGTTTTCAAGAGTGAGCTAACTAGCTCAGCAAGTCATAATAGCAATAACTGAGGTTAAACAATAACCAATTGAAATGATTCAGAAGAATCAAGTTTCTGAATAAGAAATGATTAGAATTGGATATTCATTTTGCATTTTAAAAACCAAGGTTAGACTGCTGATCAGTCACGCACTAACCTCGAGCAAGGCTCTCAGCTTTGCTCTATACATTGGATCCAAGGCACGCATTGGCCTATTATGACCACAAATCTGGTCAGACCACGAATCTGGTCCACATTTATAAAACCATCCAATTCTAAAAGAGTTCAATATAATAACCAATGTAATTACTAAGCTGAATCATAAACAAAATTTATCGTGAAGCATAGGGTGATTCACAATACCATGAAGGTATAACAAGGAATTCAAAAAGATTGGCTTTTAATCAAGGAAAGAATCAGAAAGTAGAAGACCAAGGGTTAAAAGGTTACAAGGAATGTTCTTCTGTTAAACAAGGAATAAAGGTTGGTATGTCAAGCAATTCAATATCAGAAATCAGTATGTGGTGGATATGTATTTGTGGAGTAGTATCGTATGTGTCTGGCTCGTATTTGAGAATTCAACAATCAATAGTTTATGAAGAATAAGGCTTATGGCTCAAGATCAATAAGAATCAGGGTTCAAGGTTGAATAGTTTAAAGCACTTGTAATATAAAATAAGAGTTATTTTGAATAAGAGCAACATGTTATGAGAAAGTTCAAAAATATTTGCAATATATCTTGAAGAAGGTTTAGAAGTACTTTCCTTCTCAAAGATGATTTCCAACTTTACTCGTATTCATCTCACAATTTTACTCATCAATCACTTTTCTTCTTTTTTTATGCCTTGCTTCTATTTATCAATCATTTGCCTTCTCTTTCTACGCTTTCGTTCAATTTACGGATCACTGGCTTTCTTTCCTATCCTCGCTTACACTGCTAGGCATCACAAGTATCTATCAATATTCAATATCATATCATTCTAATCGTCACAGAGATGTCATAAGCTTTTATCTACCCTTCGTTTTACCCAAATCTGATTTACGGATTGAAAGTTACAGTAAAAACCGCTAAACAATAACCACATAGGCATATAACACATCAATCAGATAGCACGTAGCACATAGCACGCAAGATATTCAGTCAAAATAATTTTTCCAAAGAAGATTCGGGGTCAAAATGATTTTCCAGGTATTTAATACGAATTTTTGAAAAAAAATTGGAATTTAAACGGGACTCCAAATCATTTTATAATTAAATAATAGGGTTCGAACACCCGAATCTGACTTTAAAATAATTTTATAATAATTTCGAGCCTTGAAAATAATTTTAAATAATATTTTAAAGCTCAAAACTATTTTTCAGAATTGTTAAGTCAAAAATAAATAATTAAATCTAATTATTAAATCAATTAAAATTAATTAATAACAGCCTTTTTAAAAAGGTGAATTAGATGATTTGTTGAGCCACATTTCTGAAATTTCTTTTTTGGAGCATCTGCAACATAGGCAAAGTTGTTACTCTTATTTACACCTATCTTTCCATTCCTGTTCTTTTTCTTTCTGCCAGCATTCTCAGTTTTTACCTCCTTTGTGGGTGTCTTGATAATTTCATTGATTATTGGCTTCTTTTCAGTTTCATTTGTAGAAGTGGTTTCTGCATCTTTCTTTTCACTATCTTCATCTACAAGTTCTTGCTTATTGACCAATTCAACCTCACTGAAATTTACCTCACATGCCTTGAACAAAGGTGCATTAACTTTTCTCAGCATAGCTGGGACATCTTGATCTACAATTACTTTTCCTCTGTTTTTGTGCAAGACATGCATGTACTATAATAAGACTAAGTCAAATTGACAGCCCTAAAAAGTTGTATGATAATCTAAGTTTGCATTTTGTATTGTATCACTTAAGTATGTAAAAGTGTAAATAGATCAGACTGGAGTATTTTTCTGTAAACAGTCTCAAGCCTAAGAATAAGCTCTGAAAGAAGATCATGAAAATCATGCCTTAGAGACAATGTGAAGAAGCTAGGAGTTGGATAAATCTATTTTGGGAAAAATATTCTAAGTCAAGAAATTTACAAGTCACAAATTAAGTCTTATAGAGAAGTCATTCAAGAACTCCGGAATGACTTATCGAGAAGTTAATAAATAGATTGTAGAGAAGTCTAAGAGATATCGATAAGCCAAAATGAAGATATAAATATTGAAGATATCGACAAGTCATTTATGCACTAGAGAACTTTGAGATATCGATAAGTCAAATTGAAGATATGAAGATTAGAGATATCGATAAGTTAATTTTATATGAAAAGACATGGAGACCTCGACAAGCCAAGTTCATTCGAGAACTTAGAGATCTCGATAAGTCAAGATCATACTCGAGAACTCTGATATCTCGACAAGTCAATTTCACATCCGAGAACTCTGAGACTTCGATAAGTCATAACAACTATAGAGTAATAAGAGATCTCGATAAGCCATTATACTTATCGAGATGTCGAGTTCTCTATATAACAAACTGGAGATCTCGATGTAAAACTCGAGTACAGAATGCAGACCAGTTAAATATCCAAGATTATCAATCAACAAACAAATCAATCACTGATTTGAAAATTCTACAAAAGCAGCTTGAAGAGTACAAGATCAAAGGCCAAGATTAACTGACAAAGTAAAGTCATAGACATACACGATTTGCAAAGATACACTAAGCCAAAAATAGAAAGTTTTAGTTAACTTAAATAGGGTTCAGTACATGCTATTGCATGCTGTGTAAAACCTGTGTTTAATGTTCTATAAAGTAAACACTGGATGCTTTGTTTCAAGTGTAACAAAATAGATCTAGAAAATCTTGTAACTCTCAAAAGAGAAGTTGATTCTTTATCAACAAAGAACCCCGAAATTTGTAGCAAGACATACTTGATTTTAATATAAAATTAATTGCGTTTTGAAAGATAGTGTGTTCATGTGTATGTTTTATTATTCCTGTTAAAGCATATTATCTCTACAAATTAGATTACTTTGGTCACCATCCATAACATTTCAAAAAGGTTAAAAATTACCTAAAACACATTCACCCCCCTTGTGTTGTATTCATTACCTAACAAGTGGTATTATAGCAAAATCTGAAAGCAAACAGATTAAAGATCTTGGAAGAATGAATACACAGAAGCTAAGCAGTATTCCTACCTTTGACAGATCTAACTACACACTATGGAAAAAAAATGATGTTGTTCATCAGGATGGCCAATCCATTATACATTCAGATCCTCAAGAATGGGCCTTTCACCCCCATGGTAAGAGTTGAGCAATCTACAGATGGGGACATGGTCATTCCAGCACATTATCCTCCTAAAGATCCTTCGAGATATACTGAACCTGAAAAAGAAAAAGTTTTTCTGGATAGTGGCTTGGAGCTGATCTTGATAAAGTCACTTGACAATGTAATGTACAATAACATTGTCAATTGTGACACAGCCAAACAGATCTGGGAGAAAATATAGACTTTATGTGAAGAAACAGAGGAAGTTAGGTCAAACCAAAGGAGGATTCTGGTTTCTCAGTATGAGGGGTTTATGACTAAACCAAAAGGAGGAATTACTGAAGTCTTTGAAAGGTTCAATAAATTGATAAATGACTAGTAGCTACATGATAAATATTATGAGGTTGAGGAGGTTAACCTAAAGTTCCTGCTAGCTCAACCTGGCCATCTTGAACAAAAAAAATCAGCCACTAGAGAAGGAAGAGATTTAAGAAGAATGACTTTGGAAGTTCTATATGAAATCTTGAAAACTTATGAACTTGAAATGCTGCAAAGAAAGTCATTGAAAGCACATTATGGTCATGTTGTTGATGGTTCAAGTGCTTTGATTATGAATGACAGAGAAGAAAGTGAAGATGATCAAGATGATCAAGTTCCAGTTATTCAAGCTATAGAACAAAAGAACAAAGGACCTCAGAAGCAAGTTGTATTGGAGCTGGAGGAAGATGAATATTACACCCTGGATGAGTTAGATGAAATGGATCAATCCATGGCTTACTTGGCTAGAAATTTTTCCAACATAAGAGTCAAGAAGCCTAGGTTTTTCTAAAGCAAGGGACAATCTTCGAACAATAATAATTGGAAACAAAAAGCTCAGTACAATTCAGCTAGAAAAGGTGGCTACAAAACAGGATCTGTGGACTGATCAAAGATAAGGTGTTTCAATTGTGATGAGTTGGGTCACTTTGCTACTGAATGCAGAAAGCCTAAAGGTGAGAAGGATAAAGCTTACTTAGAACTAAAAGCAAAGTATGAAACTCTCTTGAAGAAGCAGTCTGGAAAAGGTTATATTATAGAAGGAAAGAGTTGGGATGATACTGATGTTGATGATGAGGATGAAAAGGTTGGAAACTATACACTTATGGCTTTTGAGCATGGACAAGCATCCGCTTCAAAATCAAAGGTACCAACTCTAACCACTATTGATTTAAATGCTAGTCAATATAAGGAGACTGTGGAAAAGATGAGTGTGGATATGTTCCATATACACACTAGCTTAGTAGTAGCTACTGAGGAAGTCAGTAGGCTAACAAAAGCTAATGAGAATCTTGAGAGTGAGAAAAAAAGATGGATCTACTACTTGTCGAGCTTGAGTCAGTCAAGCAAGAAAATGAATACTTGAAAAACAAGCTGAAATGTGCCAATGAGATTGAAGTTATGTTAAGAGAGAAGATTGAAAAGAATGAGGTGAAATTGTAATCATTCAGGAATGTATCTGAGTTGGTTGGTCAGTACCATGAGAAGAACAAGCCATGTGCTAACATAGCTATTGGTCTTAATTATGATGCTTTGAATAGTAACAAGAAAGATGTAGGTGGTAAAGGAAAAGTAACAGAAAATGAAGATGTCCCAACTATATTGAGAAAGATTGGTTCACCTATGTTCAAAGCATGTGAAGTAGATTTCAGTGAAGAAGAGTTGATCATAGAGCAAGAAATTATTGATGAAGACAATGAGAAGAAAAATGCAGAAACAACTCCAACTTCCAAAGCTGAAAGAAGCCCATGGTCAACCAAGATTCCAAGACACCTGTCAAGGAAATGAAAATTGAAGATGCAAGAAAGAAGAAGAATAATAGAAATGGAAAGATTGGGATAAACAAGAGCAACAATTTTGTTTATGTTGCAGATGATCCAAGAAAATAATATCAAAAATGTGGCTCTGTGAATCATCTAACTCACCTTTACAAAAAGGTTGTTAGTAAGCCATGAGTGGGAGCATGCAAGTACAATGAAGCAAAAACTGAAGATCCCTACTCATTCGGTGATAAGTTTGATTGCATACCTTGCAACATGAAAGTAATGACAAGTTTCCACAAGCTGAGAGTTGATCTTAAGGAAATCAATACTGAATATTCACCTAAAAAGGACAATGCACATCATTCAATGAACTCTACTCTTTCTGAATTATCAAACTCTACCTCTATCAAATCTGTTAACAAGAAGAAAGTACCCAACACTGATTAGTTTGCTAAATACACTTAATCCTCATTGTGTGCAGGGAAAAGAGAAGAAAGTCATATGGATCATAGACAGTGGATGCTCAAGACTTATGATATGTGATATGGCCCTGCTATCACAGTTTGAGGAGAAGGTTGGCCCATTAATGACTTTTGAAGATAACAACAAAGGCTTCACAATGAGATATGGCAAATTGTTTTCTGGAAATGTTGTCATTGATGATGTTGCACTGGTAGCTGGTCTTGAAGTGAATCTCCTTAGTGTTAGTCAATTTGCAGACAAAGGATTCAAGGTCTCATTTGACAAAGGAGAATGTACTTTTATCAGCAAAAAGACTGGTGAAGTTGCTCTAAAAGGAGCAAGGAAAGGAAGTTTGTTTGTTGCAGACTTGGACTCAGCAAATGAGGATGGAATTTATTGCTTCTACACCAAGGCATCTGTAGAGCAAAGCAAGTTATGGCATAAGAAGCTTTCTCAGTTGAATTTCAAGGCAATCAATACTCTAGTTAAAAAGGAGTTAGTGAGAGACATGCCTAATCTAGAATTTGCTCAAGATGAAGTCTGTGATGCTTGTCAAAAAGGAAAAATGAAAAGATCAAGTCACAAGAGTAAAACTGTGAATTCTACAAGTGCACCTTTGTAACTTATTCACATGGATTTATTTGGACCAGTTAATGTCCAGTCAATTTCAAGAAAAAGATATGCAATTGTGATGGTGGATGACTATTCAAGATATACATGGGTAGAATTTATGCACTCTAAGGATGAAACTCCACACATCATAATTAAACACATTAAGAAGGTTGAAAAGCAGGCTGAAGATCAGAATTGTGTGAAAAGATTGAGGAGTGATAATGGAACAGAATTCAGGAATGCAATCTTAACTGAATTTTGCAAAGACAAGGGCATTGTTCAAGAATTTTCAGCTGCTAGAACACCTCAGCAAAATGGGGTAGTTGAGAGAAAGAATAGAACAATAGTAGAGGCTGCTAGAGTAATGTTGCAAGATGCAAAGTTACCAACAAGTTTTTGGGAAGAAGTTGTGAACATTGCATGCTACACTCAAAACAGATATCTCATTAACAAGAATCTTGGAAAGTCACCCTACTCAATCCTGTCTAAAAGAAAGCCTACTTTGAAGCATCTTAATGTGTTTAGAAGCAAGTGCTATATTTTAAAGGATAACTATGAATATGTAGGAAAATTTGACTCTAAGGTTTTTGAGGCCATTTTTCTGGGATATTCATTGGAAATAATTGCATATAAAGTCTATGTGATTGAACAGAAGAAAATTATGGAAAACACATATGTTACT
Organism: Apium graveolens; assembly: GCF_009905375.1. Lineage (NCBI taxonomy): Eukaryota > Viridiplantae > Streptophyta > Magnoliopsida > Apiales > Apiaceae > Apium > Apium graveolens. The sequence continues at coordinate 122,816,528 of NC_133655.1, forward strand.
TTTGATGATGACAAGTGCCCGGGCTTGGAATGCCTTGATGAAGATGAAGTGAAGCCCTAAAGTTTGAGAATATCAACATTGATAGTGATTCCGATGATGAAGCTGAAGTCAACACAAATCACAGAGTTAATAAAGATTCTACTGAACAAGTGAATCATGAGAATGGAAGCTCATCTCATATGTTTGGAATATGTTGTGTACTTGATGATAACTTGAAAAAAACACTAAGTAGATTTTAATTTAGTGAAATTGTAGCTTTCAACGGATGATCATTTCAACATCCGTTGAAAGAGTAGCTTATGTAATAATAAGATTAGAAGCACATTCATGCATATCATTATGGCTTAGTGAACTAGATATTGTAGAATGTATAGGTCATGTTAACTACTAGATTGATATGCAAGATAGGTTGGTTAATTGTAAATATCAGATGCCTTGTACGAAGAATTTGATAGTTCACCAACGATTGCTGCTTCGCTTTAGGAGCCATTTATTTGCTGTAGAACCACATAGCTTGCTCCTTGCATAAATGAAATGGAGTCAACTACCAAGAAAACAGTCTCAACGGATGTTTCACCAAGCTTCAACAGATGATCAACTAAAGCTTCAACAGATGATTAACATAGTTTCAACGGATGATCAGCCAAAGTTTCAATGGATGATCAACCACAGTTTCAACGGATGATTCAATGAAGTTTCAACGGATGTTCAAATTTAAAAAAGCAGTTGATAGTGAGTTGATAGTCACATGCATTGATTGTATGCAAATGGAGTGTGGTAGCCTATTTGCAAGGTTTAGAGAACAAAGAGGCATTTCTATTTTCATGCTAAACTGGAGATATTCAAAGATGCTGGAAAGAGAAGTGAAGCAACATGAAATTAGACTAGAAATATTTTATCTTATTTACTTATCTTTTTATCATGCATCTTGGTGATATATAAACCAAGTGTAGCAAGTTGAAAAGTATCCAAGTTAGTAAGCAATTACCAGAGAAATAGAAAAAGCTACATCTATAAAGAATTTCTCTGTTCTTGTAGTTCAACTTGTAAGCAGCTGTGTATAATTTTGTAACACAGAGTTCTCTACTTAATATATATATCTCTGGTGGAAAAGTTCAATCCGCGAGAAAGTTTTTAAGTACTTGTATTAATATACTTTGTGTTTTGATTTCTACACTACTTTCATTCCGTATCATTGCTAAATCAAACACAGTCATTTATTTGTAGAAGAACTTTTCTTAAAATTGAAAAGAAGCCAGAATTACATTCAACCCCCCTCCCCCCGTAATTTTTGTTTAGATTGTTTGGGAATAACAATTGGTATCAGAGCAAGCTCTTGAAGAACAAAGAGTTTAAAGATCACAACAACTAACAAAATGAGCAGAAAAGATGTTGGAGTAAAGATTCCAGTTCTGGACAAAGACAACTATCATCATTGGAAGGTGAAGATGCACCTGCATCTCCTATCTCAAGATGAAGCATATGTGGACTGCATTGAAAAAGGTCCACATGTCCCTCTGAGAGCTGCTACAGGAAATGAAGCATATGTCCCAAAGCCTAGAGCTGAATGGTCTGATCCTAATATTGAACAAGTTCATAAAGATAAAAAGGTCATGAACATTTTGTTTAATCGTGTTGATGGTGACATGTTTGTCAACATCATAAACTGTAAAACTGCTAAGGATGTCTGGGACACAAGTCAAGTTATATGTGATGGAACTGAGCAGGTAAGGGAAAACAAAATGCAACTCTTGATTCAATAATATGAGCATTTCCATAGTGAAGAAAGTGAGTTACTCATTGATATTTTCAGTATATTTCAAAAACTATTGAATGCTCTAAAGTTGCATGGAAAAGTCTATCAAACTAAGGACTCAAACCTCAAATTCCTTAGATCTCTGCCAAAGGAATGGAAGCCTATGACAGTCTCATTGAGAAATTCTCAAGATTACAAGGAATTCACCTTGGATAGACTGTATGGGATTCTAAAGACCTATGAGCTTGAAATAAAGCAAGATGAGAAGCTAGAGAAAGGAAGAAAGAAAGGAGGATCCATTGTATTAGTTGCTGAGCAAGAAAAGGAGAAGGAGACAATGGTTGAAGCTGTTGAATCTGCACCAAACCCTAGAGTTTGTGAAGGCAAGGGAACAGGGATAGTAGCTGAACATGAAGACAATCTTAGTCAAGATGACATGGATGACATAGATGAGCATCTTGCTTTTCTATCCAGGAGATTTGCTAAGCTCAAATTCAAGAAGAATTTTAGAGCAGCCAAGTCAAACAGAAACATGGTTGATAAGTCTAAATTCAAATGTTTCAAGTGTGGCTTGGCAGATCATTTTGCTAGTGAATGCCAAAAGTCTGATTCTGATAAAAAGAAGTTTGAGTCTGTTGATTACAAACAGAAATACTTTGAGTTGCTCAAACAAAAGGAAAGGGCTTTTATCACACAAGAAAATGACTGGGCTGCATATGGTTAGATGAGGATGAAGATACAAGCTATGTCAATCTAGCACTTATGGCCAAATCAGATGAAACAGAAGTCAGTTCATCAAGCAATCAGGTAATCACCACTAATCTAGCACATTTATCTAAAGCTGAGTGTAATGATACCATAAATGACATGTCTACTGAATTATATCATCTGCGGGTTACACTAAATCTCTCACTAAAGAAAACACTAAACTTAATGAGAACAATCTGTTTTTAAGTGAAAGAAACACTGTGTTAGACACTCAATTTGTTGAGTTTGAAAAATTGAAAATAGAGTACAAGATTGCCAAAGACGAATTGACTGAATACTTAAAGAAAGAGGATATTTTAAGAAAGCAGCTTGAACAAGAACAGGAAGTAATTAAGGCATGGAAATCGTCTAGAGATGTCCATGCTCAAATTAATAAAGTTCAAGGTATAGAATCCTTTTGTGATACAACCTATAAAAAGAGCAAGGAGAAACTAGATTCCAATTTGGTAGAAGGACTTTCAACGGATGTGGATTCGACGGATGATGAATGTTATTCGTCGAAAGACCATAAGGATTATCCGTCGAAAGACAAGGAATCACATCCGTCGAGTGAAAGAAAGCCAGTTAGCAAAGCTAAACTAGCTAAAATTAATGAGAAATATGGATCAGTTTCTAAGAACTTTGTTCCAGGAGAAACAAGTCAAGTGAACAAGAACAAGAAAGTCAATGTAGGACATCTGTCTATCAAGAAATTGAGTGAAAGATTGGAGAAAATTAAAGTGAGAGCGGAATCTAAAAAGAAAAGAAATAGGAATGGGAAAGTAGGAATTAACAAACATAACAACTACACACCTGATAAATATGCACCCAAAAAAACCCGTGTTAAGTGTGGTAGTGTTAATCATTTGTTTGTTAATTGCACACTTGCTATGCTTGCTCTCATGTCTGCACCTCCTTCATTCCCCAGTATGCCTACAATGTCTGTGAATGTTATGCCTGCACATAATTTGAATGCACAGTTTGCTAATATGCCATTTGCACAAAATCCTTACTATGCTGCATTTAGTATGCCACAAATGCCATTTAGCATGCCATATTAGAATAACATGTTTGCATAGAATATGCCTTTCCATGTTAATCATCCTGTGTATGATAATTCTACAATGATGAATGGTTTTAAGGGTTCTACTCAATTGATTAAGGATGAACTTCAGATGCTTAAATCAAATGAGGACAAGCCTAAGAAACCTAAGAAAAAGGCTGACAAAACAGGACCCAAGGAAACTTGGGTACCAAATTCAACTTGATTTGATTTTGTTGTGTGCAGGGAAACAGAAAGAATCTTTGGTATTTGGATAGTGGATACTCAAGGCACATGACTGGAGGTTCTACCCTGCTCACTAAGTTCAAGGTAAGAGTTGGCCCAAGTATCACTTTTGGAGATGACAGCACGGGTTATACTGTGGGATATGGCTTGATTTCAAAGGACAATGTCATCATTGAGGAAGTTGCCCTAGTGGATGGACTCAAGCACAACTTGTTGAGTATCAACAAGCTTTGTGATAAGGGCAACTCAATAACATTCAATTCTGAAGCTTGTGTTGTGACCAACAAGAAAAGCAATAAAGTGGTTCTTACTGGAGTAAGAAAGGGAAATGTGTACTTAGCTGACTTCAACTCATCAAATGCAGAATCTGTCACTTGTCTATTTAGCAAGGCAAGTTAAGATGAAAGTTGGCTGTGGCACAAGAAGTTGTCCCACCTTAACTTCAAGACTATGAATGAGCTAGTTAGGAAAGATTTGATAATAGGTATTCCTCAAGTGGAATTCTCAAAGGATGGAGTGTGTTATGCCTGTCAGAAAGGAAAGCAGATCAAGGCATCATTCAGAAAGAAGCTTGATTCAACAATTGAAGAACCTCTGCAACTACTGCACATGGACTTATTTGGACCAGTCAATGTATTGTCCATCTCAAGGAAAAGATAATGTCTAGTAATTGTCGATGATTTCTCAAAGTTCTCTTGGACATATTTTCTAAAATCCAAAGATGAAACTAGTGAAATAATCATCAATCACATAAGACAAGTCAACAATCATACAGATTTGACAATGGAACTGAGTTCAAGAACTCTGTGATGAGATCATTTTGTGAAGAGAATGGGATCATGCATGAGTTTTCAGCAGAAAGAATTCCACAATAAAATGGAGTGGTGGAAAGAAAGAATAGATCTCATATTGAAGCTGCAAGAACAATGCTTGAAGAGTCAAAGTTATCAACATATTTTTGGGGAAAAGATGTGAATACTGCATGCTACACTCAGAATATTTCTTTGGTCAATCAAGCAAAATGCATGACACCCTACCAATTGTTCAAGAATAGGAAGCCAACATTAAACTTTCTTCATATCTTTATATCCTAAAGAATCAAACTGATCAACATGGGAAGTTTGATGCCAAAGCAGATGAAGGCATCTTTATTGGATATGCAGTTGGAAAAGCATATAGAGTCTACAATCTAAGAACCAACATTGTTATGGAATCTGGACATGTGGTGTTTGATGATAAAAATATTGAAGGACTACAAGATGGATATTTCCATGAAAGCCTCAAATTTGACAATGTTGAGATGATTTGTGAAGATAGTGATGATGAAAGTGATCAAGAACAAATATCCAAGGACAATGTAGAAAAATCTACAACTAATGAAGCACATAATTCAACATCCGTCGAAAGACCAGTGCATCATCCGTTGAAAGACAATCCGCATCATCCATCGAAAGGAAAAGAGCAACATCCGTTGATCCATCAATAGGAGTTGAAAGTCGAGTTAGATCACAATCAGAAAGAACTCCAATTTCAAGTCAAAGATCCATAAACTCAGGGGGAGTTTCTGATAATCAAAACTCTGTTAGTCATCAAGACAATAATGAGGCCTCTTCATCTAGAGCTAATCTACCTCAACAGAGAAAATGGACTAGAGATCACCCATTTGAACTGATCATTGGTGATGTATCTTCAAGAGTGCAAACAAGAAAATCAACTTAAGAGGAATGTTTATATAGTAGCATTTTATCTCAGGAAGAACCTAAAAAGGTAGAAGAAGCTCCGTTGGATCCTGATTGGGTTTTAGCTATGCCGGAGGAGCTAAACCAATTTGAAAGGAATAATGTTTGGAAGCTGGTACCCAAGTCTAAAGGAAAGAATTCTATTGACACTAAGTGGGTATTCAGAAACAAGATGGATGAAAATGGCATAATAGTCAGGAATAAAGCTAGATTGGTTGCTAAGGGCTATTGTCAATAAGAAGGAATTGATTTTGATAAATTTGCTCATGTTGCAAGACTTGAAGCCATCAGAATTTTCTTAGCCTATGCAGCCCATGCCAATTTCAAAGTCTATCAAATGGATGTCAAAAGTGCTTTTCTAAATGGAGATTTGGAGGAAGTTTACGTTAGTCAGCCTCCTGGTTTTCAAGACCCAAATTTTCCAGAATATGTCTACTATCTTTTTGAAAGCACTTTATGGATTGAAGAAAGCACCTAGAGCCTGGTATGATACTTTGTCAAAGTTTCTCTTAGAAAATCACTTCACAAGAGGTACTGTTGACAAAACTTTATTCTTTTGGAATGTTAATGGCTCTAGTATACTTGTTCAAATTTATGAAGATGATATTATATTTGGCTCTACAGATGAAACTTTGCAAAAAGTTTGCCAAATTGATGTAAAGTAAATATGAAATGAGCATGATGGGATAACTAACTTACTTTCTTGGTTTACAAGTCAAGCAAGATAGTGATGGAATATTCATTAGTCAAACCAAATATATTTATGATCTTTTGAAAAAGTTTGACTTAATGGATTGCACATCTGCAAAAACTCTCATGGCCACTATAACTAAACTTGAATTAAACACTACTGAAAATTAAGTGGATATTTCAAGCTATAGAGGCATGGTGGGTTCACTTTTATACTTAACAGCTAGTAGGCCAGAAATAATATTTGCTACTTATCTTTGTGCTAGATTTCAAGCTGATTCTAGAGAATCTCATTTAGTAGCTATTAAGAGAATTTTCAGATATCTCAAAGGAACACCAAAACTTGGCATTTGGTATCCTAGAGATTCGGGTTTTGATCTAACTGGTTATTCAGATGCAGATTATGCAGGTTGTAAAATTGATAGAAAAAGAACAACAACAACCTGTCAATTTCTAGGGAATAAGCTAGTATCATGGTTCAGTAAAAAGCAAAATTCAGTTTCTACTTCTACAGTTGTAGCTGAATATATTATTGCTGGTAGTTGTTGTGCATAGATTTTATAGATGAAAAATCAACTGTTAGACTATAGTCTACAGGTGAATAAGATTCCTATTTTTTGTGATAACACAAGTGCTATTGTAATCACTGAAAATCCAGTACAACATTCAAGGACCAAGCACATTGACATCAAGTACCATTTTATTAGAGAGCATGTAATGAATGGTATTGTGGAACTTCACTTTGTTCCAAGTGAGAAGCAACTTGAAGACATCTTTACCAAGCCACTTGATGAATCCACCTTCACTATGTTGGTAGGTGAGTTAGGTATGCTTAATTACTCTTAATCTATTATGATGTCTAAGCATATTGAAATGCAGCCAGAGTAAAAGTCAATATTTATTGTCTAATATAAAATTTTGGCTAAGTCAGAATTTGTATCTCAGCTTATGTTCATTATCCGTTGAAAATGAATATCCGTTGAATCACATCATCCGTCGAAGTATCAATTATTACTCTGGGTACTTTTACTATTATCCGTTAAATTGCACTCAATCTTAGCCGTAGATTTTAAGCATTATCCGTCCAATTTACTTACAGCCTGTATGTATATTTCAACGGATAATCTTAGAATTTTGATAGTTTTCTTTATTTTTAAAATAGCTATTTTGGGCCAATTTGATTAGTTACTTTATTTTACTTTTTAATTTTTGATAGTTTATTTATGAGTAAGTATAAAAGCTAATTTCATTTCTATTCTTTACTTTTATCTTTTTCAAGCAATTTTTCTAACTCTCTTCTTCTCCAAAGCAAATTCTCTCTTTCTGCAACTAATTTCAATCACAGCAATGGCACCCGTAGTCAAAATTATGTCCTCAACTGGGTTCGTCTATGAAAAGAACAACTTTGTGGCTCTGGTGAACAAGCAAATTCTGGCATCTGAAGATTATCACAAGATGATGGACTTCATACGGAACTGCAAATTGAGTTATGCCATGCTTGAGTCCCAAACCATCTACTGTGAAGTTGTCGAGGAAATTTGGACTATAGCAGTGTTCAACTCTAAGGACAAAACTGTTACCTTCACTCTCAAGGTAATGAACACTGTGTTAATTGTGATGCTATTGAAAAATGCTTTAAATTGCCTGAAAATAACACACTTGCTCCACACACAAACACTGATGTGAGTAATATGCCAGTTTCTATGGGCTATGCTCTTGATGCCATTAAGTTAGGTAATGTTAGGAGACTGGATCTTAGAAAAGAATGGAGTTTTCTATGTGATTCATACATTAAAGTGTTTTCTGGAAAAATTAGCACTTTTGATGTTGTATCTTACTCACTTGCTCACATGCTTTATATACTCCTTAGTGATAAGTACTTCTATTTTAGCACTTATGTTATGTATGAAATAGGGAGTAAATTAGGGCATATTAAGAAGAGGTCTAAGAATATTTATTATGCTAGATTTTTTATGATGTTAGCTAATTTTGTATCTGAGAACCTCTCAATTAAGAACCCAATAAACAAGTTAGATTGTTGGGTCCAAGAGAGGAGAATTATTGCTGATTTAAACAAGGCAAATCATCACAAGGATGTTACTCTTGTGTACATGCCAATCATGGAACTGCCTTAGGTAAGTGAGGTAAATATTTTTGTCCCTACTACTTCCCAACCTATTACTTCTTTGTAAACAACTGTGGCCATGACACCTGTGACAGTGACAAAACAGGTGCCTACCCAAGCCACAAAACCAAAGGTTTCCAAATCCAAGTCAAAGAAATCCCCCTCTAGTTTCTCTCAAAAGAAGCTAGCTGTAAAATCCACTACAGACCAAGAGGGGAGTGTGAAGGGAAGTGAGTATGGTGAGGGACAGGGTCAACGTCAAAGAATCCCTAAGAATAAGGTTGGAGAGGTGAGTGCATCCCAGCCTAGCCACACTGCAGTTTCCCAATAAACTGCAGTGCTTAATAAGGATATTAACTCATTGCTAGTTGCATCCTCCCAAAAGAATGTGACTATTAAACAAAGCTCTCAGCCAAGAGCACAGGCCAAGAGGGTTAGGGACACAAGCTCACCCCAAACTTATATTAGAAAGAAGAAATCAAAAACCCTTGGGAAAACACAGGGTGCACACATTGTGCCTACTGTAGTCAAAGAATCAGTTTATGCACCTTCTCAAAGTCAGGTTGATGTGGCTCCAGTAAATGTGGAGTAACATCCAAAATCTTTAGTTATAGAAGCACCTCACACTCAAAACTCACCCACAAATTCTCTGGATGTGGACATGATTCACACATCAATTCCTGAAACTTCATCTTTAACTTTCATGGAGGAGCCAAAATCTACAGCAGGTGAGCATCATCTTTTAGATGATTTGTTGGATCACTTGCCATTTCTTTCTGATTCTACTGAGAATACTGTGCAAAATCTCAAATCAATCACCACAGATTCTATAGTAGTTTCAACTCTAAACTCTGTCATTTCTACTATCTCGACGGATATTGTTCATCCGTCGACTAGTGATTGTATCTCGACGGATGTGCTTAATAGCAGTCATCCGTTGACACTCTCAACTACTACCTCGACGGATGTTTCTCATCCGTTGAACATCATTACACCACTTCTAGTTTTAACTACTGTTATAAGTGCAGATGATCTATTGGTTGTACAGTCACTCTTAGGATTGAGGGAAGGGAGTGAACAGAGTGAAAGGCTGAGTTGCTCTTAGGCAAAAGGAGAGGAAAAGAGTGAAAATCTACAAGCTATTTCTTCCATCTTGGCAAAAACTGAGTGAGTGGAGTCCCACCTTAGTATGTAAAGGTGAGGGTGTGAAGGTGGGAAGCCAAGGGGAGCCCTTGATGCAAAAATAGAGAGAACATGAGAGAAAAGCAGGTACATGAGAGATAAGGGTGGAAACCATTGCTAGTGAGTCAATGAATGTCAGTGATGCAGAAAAGGAGAAACTATTTCAGCAAGAATATCAAGCTGTAATAGATTCTATCTCTTTGGATGCTGAGATATTTACTCATCATGTTCCAGAATATCAAATTATGGCTGGACAGGGCAATGAGGAGGCTGAGAAGACATTGAACCTGGTGCATACTACTTCTTCTAAGCAAAGGGCCAATAATTCCATCACTGACATGCCATCCATAGCTGATGATGATGTTGATTATCCAACTGGTGGTTCTGAGGATATATTTGGGGATGAAGATGATGATGAAGGAGATTTCATGGATATAGGGGGAGAAGCAGGCCCTAACTCAAGATCAAACATGCCATCTTGGGTGTTTGCCAAAGAATGTGATGAGCACCATTTCAAATCCACTCTTTTTCACATCATTCAACAAACTCAGACAACTTTTCAAGCAACCAAAAATGCCAACACCAAGAGACTTCTTCAAGCACATCTCAACTCTCTTCAACTGTACCAAATTCAATCTCTCGGGCAAAATCTAGATATCACTGAGCTGAAGATAGAAATTGATCAAGTCAAGAAAGATATTACTGTAAGATTGGAGGTTACCTTTCCTAACACAACAATGCTAGATATTAACAGACAACTTAGGAAAAACTCTGATCTAACCATCAAAGTGGACTCCTTAGACAAAAGGCTCAAGACCCTGGAAACATCAATTACTGAAATCCATCTAATCAAAGCCCAACAAACTCTACTCCTTCAGAAACTGGTGGCTACACAAACCTCAACTTCAACTCAACTTGATGCTAACAAAAAGGGGAGAAAGACTCTATCATTCAATTTAGTCAGGGGAGTCAACAAGTGAGGGGAAAAAGTGCTAAACATTCAAGTCAACAAAGTGACTATGCCAGCAATTGCTTTCCCTAAGCCACTAGCTCTTGACAACATTGATCTGATCAAGATAGCATCTGCTAAGTTGGAATCAAATGAAAAACTGCAAAAGCTTGATGTAGCAGCAGTTGAGCAAGAACTGGATACAAAATAGAGGAAGCTTGATGAAAACATCAAGAAGAAGTTTGGTCCAATTGGGAAGCAAGACAAGGTCTTCTCTCACTTCTCCAAATTGAGACAAATTTCAGCTAATGAAATGAGCCTAAGGAACATGGAAATGGGTCAACCCTCATCAATCAAGTCTTCAAAGGCCAGTGTGATTTTTAAGCCAAAAAGAAATTATCTAAAGGATTCAGACAAAAATCCACTAGACCTATCTTATGAAACCCCTAGGCCAGATGAAAAGAAGCTGCTTACAAGGTCTATTGCTTTATCCAAAGATCCCAGAGACACAGTGTCAAATAACAGAATTTGTAAGATCTACAGGAATGGCAAACTAATCTGTGTAGTGGCTGGACATCCACAATTTGCAGAGGCTAAGAAAGAACAAAAGGTGAGGCTCAAACAACAAAAAAAGCAAGCTACTTTAGAAGCCAAGAACCTAGCTAAGAAGCCTGCAACCACAGAATTTGCATTGCCTGTTGTGACAGCTGAAAATCTGAATAAAGAAAAATAAAAGCAGAATAAGAGGAAGTTCAGATACAAGCTCCCAGCAAAGAGGAAACTTGATTTCAATGAAGATAAGGAAGACTACTTGCCAACCTAATCTACAACTTCAAGTCAACCAGCCATGCCTACTGTGAAGGAGGCTAAATTCAAGGTTGATCCTAACATCACCTTTCATGGTGAACCTATTGTTCCTAAGGATGAACCTATAGATTGGGACAGCTTGCCTCTTCCGATCTAAACATTCTAATCTTTTCCAAACCAAGAAAGACAAAGAAAAGAGCAGTCAAAATAGTCAAGCCTGTCAAACTTCAATCCAAGTCTTTGGCCAAACCCAAACCTACTATCAACAAGGGAGATCAACTCTTCATATGTGACATCAAAGAATTCTCAAACATAAATCTTTATCTGGAAGAAATAGATGAAGTTAGAGTCATTGATGCTTATAGACATCTTCTAGAAAGATTAGTCTTCAAGTACAAGGGTGGAAAAGAGATAACATGGCCCCTTCACAGATTTCTTAGTGAAGGTTATTCTACTCTGGTAACTATCTTTTCCTCAATCAAGAAAAACTTTAGATTCAACATAGTTGCCAAGAAAATGGTACTAAACAGGATTGAGGAGATAAGAAATAGCTAGAGAGGACCAAATGCACTCCCAAGAGTATTGATAATCCCTTTTACTGGAGATAGGGTGCATTTGAGGCCATACTGGATTATGGAGTTCAAGGATGAAAAATACATTAGAAGATTCTTCAGATTTGAAGATCATCTAAAGATTGCAAAAATGAAACTCTCAAGGAGATGCAAGAAAAGCTGGATCGGACAAATGAGGATGAATCAGAATTTTATAGATAACTCCAATATCAGATTGAAGAGAATAATGTGAAGCTGGGAAAGAAATCAAGGCAATCAAGAAAATGATCTAAATTTTCTCAATCTAAAGGAGCACCTTGAAAATGATCTGTAAGACACTCTACAAATCTTTATTTGTGAGAATTTTCAATAAACTGCAGCACTTGTAAATTTTATCTACTTTATTTCATTCTGTATTCATAGAGTGTTTTGTTATCATCAAGTTTCCCTTAATTTATGGCTACAATTCCAGTAGACATAAATTGGGGGAGATTGTTAGGAATATGTTGTGTACTTGATGATAACTTGAACAAAACATTAAGTAGATTTTATTTTAGTCAAATTGTAGCTTTCAACGGATGATCATTTCAACATCCGTTGAAAGAGTAGCTTATGTAATAATAAGATTAGTAGCACATTCCTGCATATCATAATGGCTTAGTGAACTAGATGTTGTAGAATGTATAGGTCATGTTAACTACTAGATTGATATGCAAGATAGGTTGGTTAATTGTAAATATCAGATGCCTTTTAATCTTGCATAAATGAAATGGAGTTAACTACCAAGAAAACAGTCTCAACGGATGTTTCACCAAGCTTCAACGGATGATCAACTAAAGCTTCAACAGATGATTCACATAGTTTCAACGGATGATCAACCAAAGTTTCAACGGAAGATCAACACAGTTTCAACGGATGATTCAATGAAGTTTCAATGGATGTTCAATTTCAAAAGAGCAGTTGATAGTAACTTGACAGTCACATGCATTGATTGTATGCAAATGGAATGTGGCAGCCTATTTGCAGGGTTTAGAGAACAAAGAAGCATTTCCATTTCCATGCTAAACTGAAGATATTCAAAGATGCTGGAAAGAGAAGTGAAGCAGTATGAAATTAGACTAGAAATATTTTGTCTTATTTACTTGTCTTTTTATCATGTATCTTGGTGATATATAAACCAAGTGTAGCAAGTTGAAGAATATCCAAGTTAGTAAGCAATTACCAGAGAAATAGAAAAAGCTACATCTATAAAGAATTTCTCTTTTCTTGTAGTTCAACTTGTAAGCAGCTGTGTATAATTTTGTAACACAGAGTTCTCTACTTAATATATATATCTCTGGTGGAAAAGTTCAATCCGCGAGAAAGTTTTTAAGTACTTGTATTAATATACTTTGTGTTTTGATTTCTACACTACTTTCATTTCGCATCATTGCTAAATCAAACACAGTCATTTATTTATAGAAGAACTGTTCTTAAAATTAAAAAGAAGCCAGAATTACATTCAACCCCCCTTCTGTAATTTTTGTTTAGATTGTTTGGGAATAACATCATATACCTGAATTTGATAGCACAAACTTAGGGGGAGAAAGAGAGGAAGGTTCTGCAAGTCATGCCAATGGTGAAGAAAATACAGAAAACTCAAGTCAACAGACTCACACCAGAATGTGGGATAGAAGTCACACTAGAGAAGCAATTATTGGAGATCCAACTGTTGGAGTGGGTACTAGGAGTGCAACTGTAAAAGAATGTCTACATGCATGCTTTCTTTCATAAATTGATCCAAAGAAAACTGAAGAAGCTCTACTTGATCCTGATTAGATATCTGCTTTGCAAGAGGAGCTAAATTAGTTTGAAAGAAACAAAATTTGGGAGTCGGTTCCTGCACCAAAGAACAGAAGTATAATTGGAACAAAGTGGGTATACAGGAACAAAATGGAATTGTCACCAGAAATAAATCAAGGTTGGTTGCAAAAGGCTACTCATAGGAGGAAGGAATTGACTATAATGAAACTTTTACTCCAGTTGCAAGACTTGAAGCAATAAGGATTTTTCTTACTTTTGCTGCACATTCAAATTTCAAAGTATATCAAATGGATGTCAAGAGTGCTTTCCTTATTGGTGAGTTGGAAGAAGAAAATTATGTGCAACAGCCACCTGGCTTTGAAGATCCATAATTTCCAAACTTTGTATACAAGTTGTTCAAAGCTCTCTATGGACTAAAACAAGCACCTAGAGCCTGGTATGACACATTGTCAGATTTTTTACTTAAACATGGATTCACTAGAGGTACAATAGACAAGACACTCTTCTACAAGAAACATGGTGATGATATGATCTTAGTTCAGATTTATGTGGATGATATTATCTTTGGTTCTATAAATGAAAACCTTTGTCAAAGATTCTCCAAGCTCATGCAGAGTGAATATGAAATGAGTATGATGGGGGAATTAAGTTACTTTCTTGGACTTCAAGTCAGTCAATGAAATGATGGAATCTTCATCAGCCAAACTAAGTATGTCAAGTATTTATTGAAAAAGTTTGGTATCGTTGATTGTTCATCTGAATATATACCTATGTCTACAGCTACAAAGTTGGATGAAGATAAAAAGGGCAAGAGTGTAGATATTTCAAGCTATAGAGGAATGATTGGATATTTGAAGCTGTTGGATACACAGATGCATATTTTGCTGGATGCAGAATTGACAGAAAGAGTACGAGTGGAAGCTGTCAGTTTCTTAAACAAAGACTTGTATCTTGGTATAGCACGAAACAACAATCTATGTCAACTTCCACAGCTGAGGCTGAATACATAGCTGCTGGAAGTTTATGTGCTCAAGTGCTTTGGATTAGAAATCAGCTAATGGATTATGGCTTAATATTACAAAAAATTCCAATTATGTGTGATAATACTAGTGCTATATCTATTGTGGCTAATCCAGTTAATCATTCTAGAAAAAAGAAAATTGATGTAAGGTACCATTTTATTAGAGAACATATTGTTAATAGTACCATTGAGATCATTTTTGTTCCAACAGAAAAACAATTAGCTGACATTTTTACTAAACCTTTGGATGAAGCAACTTTCACTAGACTTGTAGGTGAAATTGGTATGTTAAATTCTTCATCCTAAGGCAAGAACTCATCATGTTTTACAGCAGATTAGTTTCTAGTTAATCAAAATTAATTTGATTTAATTGGAAATTAATTGGAATATGAATTATAAATATTTCAAAAATCTCTGCATATTTATTTCAAAACTCAAAATTTAGCTTGGAATTTTTTAATTCTAAGAAAACTGTCTATATGTTGATTTGCATTTTCAATATGCAAAATTAGCACAAGGTGGAATCAAAGTTAGAGAACTGAGTTCTCGATAAGTCTAATTGACTTATCAACAAGTCATTTTAAGACTTTGTTAGATATATTTGAGATGTCATGTCTGAAGGGTTTTTAGCACATAAACGCAGCGAAAACGTAAATTTAATCTTAAAAAAACCGAAACCCTCTGCAGGATCCATGCGAAAAATAATATTTAATTCGTAGTTCAGTATGTTTACCTTAAGAAGCTTTACGTTAATGGAAAGATGGAGGTCTTTAATAGCAATCCAAGAATGATGAACGGAGATCCTTAGCAGCTGCTCCTCAAGTGTGAAGCACTCCACCGGTATCCACCAAGAAAACGATATAGTGAAGGAGGAGGAGATGGAGAGAATTAGGGTTTTGTAAATCTTTTTGGTTGAGGCAAAAATAGGGTTTATAATAGTATATTTATAGGAAAAATTTTCAGCTGAAAATTTTCCCATAAAATATTATTATTATAAACCCTTTATTATTCTCACTAATAATTAAAACACCTTTTAATTATTAATCCTTTTTCTAAACTCTTTAGAAATAATTCTCTCACTTGATTTAATTTCCAAAAATTAAATTCTTAATTAATAATATGAAGAACATTTTCTTAATTAATTTATAATCAATTAAATCTCATTTAATCAATTATTAAATTTGCCAATTAATTATTTATTTCATAAATAAATAATTATCAGCCATTATTAATTAATTCCTCCACCATTAAATCATTCTCTTTTATGGCGTGACCCTGTAGGTTCAATATTAAGCCGGTAGTAGAAATAAATAATAAAAAAACTATTTTATCATTATTTATATAAATTCTCTAATTCATTAAATATGATTAATTAATTAATCATATTTATTCTACATCGTGAGGGATACTTCTCAGCATATCGCGACTATCCGGATAATACGAATTCACTGCTTAGAATACCAAGAACCTATTCAGTGAGTAGTTACCGTACAATTGGTTCCTTCTACCCTGCAATGTCAAGATTAAAGACAAGGCATGGAACTTACGTCAAGCCTATCTTATTTAATCACTTGCTTTCCCATTCACTATGCTTAGTTCTATTTAATGTAAATTAGAAACTCCTTTCTAATTTCATTCACTCTGGCCAGAGATTCCTGAACTAACATAAGTGGATCAGCATTGAACATTCTCTTCCTACACTGGAAGGGGTAGATCCTTTATTGATCATACACTATCTTCGTGTACAAATTCCTATACCCAGTAGAGCCCTTATAATTGTCCCTTGAGACTAAGAACTAAACCAAAGCATAGTTCAGTGTACACAAGATGACTATGATGACCTCAAGTCTAAGGATACTTGTACAACTATCACTATGTGAACAACTGCTGACACGTGAGTGAACTCCATCAGTTGTTCAGCTGTGTGAGTCATGTTCAGTAAACTTATTCTATAATAAGCACCTACATACTAGCTATAGTGTCACCACACAAATGTCTATGAGAACAAACATCCTTCATAATGAAGCAAGCATAGTATGTACCGATCTTTGTGGATTATTAATTACCAGTTAATAATCCTACGACCAGGAACTATTTAAGTTTAGAGTTATCATATTTTAGGTCTCATTATTATGATCTCATCATAATCCATAAAAAACTTTACCCTAAACGGTGGTATATCTTATTTAAACATTTAAATAGATAGAGCCCGCAATAAAAACAAAACAAGCCTTTTATTAATATCAATGAAATCAAAATATATTACATAAAAGTTATTCCTAAATCCTCATACATGATTGGACTTAGGACATATCTCTTTCAATCTCCCACTTGTACTAAAGCCAATCACTCTGGTATCTAAAACCCATTTTGTCTTTATGACGATCAAAGTGACTCTGAGAAAGTGGCTTTGTGAGTGGGTCTGCTACGTTGTTATGTGTGTCAACTCTCTCGACGTTGACATCTCCTCTTTCAACAATCTGAATTGCACCACCATTCAGAGTAAACACGTACCCTGACATGGATTTGCTATCACTTTCTGATTGAAAACTAGAGTCAGTATAACCCTCTATTTTCAACTCAGATTCACCACCAAAAACAAGAAAAATGTCCTGAGTCCTTCGCAAGTACTTAAGGATGTTTTTCACTGCTTTCCAGTGGTCTTCACCTGGATTGGACTGATATCTGCTCGTCTCACTAATTGAATAAGCAACATCGGGCCTTGTACACAACATCGCGTACATGATAGATCCTATTGCTGAAGCATAAGGAATCTTACTCATACGCTCTCTTTCCTCAGGTGTCTCAGGAGACATTTTTTCGGAAAGGGACACTCCATGGCTCATTGGTATGAGACCTCTTTTGGAGTTTTCCATGCTAAACCTTTTAAGCACTTTCTGGATGTATGTACCCTGGGTAAGACCTATCATTCTTCTAGATCTATCTCTATAGATCTTCATACCGAGAATGTAGGATGCTTCTCCCAAGTCCTTCATGGTGAAGTTCTTTGATAGCCATACTTTGACTGATTGTAGCATCGGTATATCATTTCCTATAAGAAGTATGTCATCCACATACAATACAAGAAATGTTACCGCGCTCCCACTAACTTCTTGTAGACACATGGTTCATCTATGTTTTTGATAAAACCAAACTCTTTGATTGTCTCATCAAAACGGATGTTCCATCTACGAGAAGCTTGCCTTAAACCATATATGGTTCGCAGCAGCTTACACACTAGGTGTTCATTTCCCTTGGAGAAAGGTGATCAACCAGCAAAGACCATACCAGAGGAGAAAGGTGAGTACACAGCTGAAGACATCTCATCTATTGCCAAGGATGCAAGGGTAAGGCATTTGCTGCATAGTGCCATTGATAATGTTATGTCAAACAGGGTAATTAATTGCAAAAATGCAAAGGAGATATGGGATGCTTTGGAGACAAGATTCCAGGGAACTATTGCAATCAAGAAGAACAGGAGGACTATACTCACTCAAGAGTATGAGCACTTTGACTCAAAAGCTGATGATTTTATAACTGACTTATATGACAGGTTTTTCAAACTCTTGAATGATCTGTCACTGGTGGACAAGGAATATGATCTTGAAGATTCAAATCTAAAATTCCTTTTAGCTCTTTCTAAAAATTGGGATTTGAAGTCTACTACCATAAGAGACAACTATGACCTTACTGAAACTACTCTTGATGAAATTTATGGTATGCTCAAGACTTATAAACTTGAGATGGATCAAAGGAGCAAGAGGTATGAAAGAAATTCAAGGATAGTTGCTCTTAAGGCCGAGGAGGAATCTCCTAAAATGGCTTCCTCAAAAAGGGGCAAAGGAAAGGCTCTCATCATAAAGTCTGATTCAGAGTCATCATATTCTGATGATGATTCAGAAACTGAAAGTTTACCTGAAATAGATGTTGATGAAGAGATGATGAAATTGTGTGCTCTTATGGTAAAGGGTATCACAAAGATAGCCTACTGGAAATTCAGAAAAGGCAAGAAGTTTTCCAGGATAAGTGGAAGTTCTGATAAGAAAAGGTTCAAAAAGTCTGAAGGTAAGGGAGGAAATTCTGACAGAGGAGACAACTCAAATGTCAAATGCTACAATTGTGGTGAAAGAGGCCACATATCTCCTGACTGCAAGAAAGGAAAAAGTGATAAAGGCAAGGCACTTGTCACAAAGAAGAAAAGCTGGACAGACACTTCAGATTCTGAACATGAGGTGAACTATGCCCTGATGGCAAATGCTGATAGCAGTCCTGAAACTGCTGAATTGAAGGTACCTCAAACAACTTATGCCTTCCATACTGATGATATTACTGAGTTGAGATTATATCTTAAAACCATGTTCATTAGTTATAGAGATCAGACTTTAACATGTGAAAGATTAATATCTGAAAATCTTGCTTATAAAAAGAGAAATGATTATTTAGAAAAGGAGTTAGTTTTTCTTCATCAAAGTAAGAGAGAAAAAGATGATGCTTTATATGTTAGAGATGAAGTGTTAAAATTGAATGAATCTATAAAAGCTGACTTAGAAAAGGAAAGAGAGATTATCAGAACTTGGACTAACTCTGGCAGAACAACTCAGAATTTATTAAGTAGTGGAAACTGGAAAGAGGGCTTAGGTTATGGAGATGATAAAAGTGAAAAGGGAACTGAACAAATTGAGCCAATTGTTGTTAAACAGATTGCTAAGCCAAAGGTAAATCCTGTTAAGTTTGTAGCAAAAACTATAAAGTCTGATTCTGAAAAGATGAAAGAGTGTGACAGAAGTCAAAGATAATTCAACTTCTGACAAATTAAAATAGGATAAACCAGCTGAAGTCAACATAGGCTTAATGACAAAGAAGCAGCTTAAGCATAAGCTGAAAGCGATTAGGAATGTTAACAAGGTCAGGGAAGCTAGGAAAAATAGGAATGGAAAGGAAGGTATGAACAAAAGCAATAATTATATGCCTGTTCCTAATGCTCCTAGAAAGAAATGTTATAACTGTGGAAAATCTTACAATCTTGCTTCTTTTTGCAGGAAAAATAAAGATATAAACTCTTTACCTCCTAGACCAGGAGTTAAGAGTCAGTCTGTTAGGTTTAAACCATAAAATCCTTATTTTCATTGTGGTAGTTTATGGCATTCCATTTATACTTGTAAGGAATATCATAGTCTGTACTATGATTATTATCAAATAAAACCTTCTTTGAAGAAAGTTACTTTAATTCCTTCTAGCGTAAAGTCTGATGCAAAGTCTGATATAAATTCTGATAAACAGCATGTTAGTACAAACTCTGAAACTAAATCCACTGCAAATGCTAACAAACTTAAAAAGGCCAAAGGATCCAAGCAAGTTTGGGTCCTTAAAACTAATCAATAGTGGTCTTTGTGATTGCAGGGCAACACGAAAGATATCCTAGTGCTGGACAGTGGATGTTCAGGACATATGAATGGAAATAAAGCCCTCCTATCAGACTTTGTGGAGAAAGTTGGCCCAGGAGTTTCTTATGGAGATGGCAACATGGGAAAAACTCTGGGATAAGGAAATATCAATCTTGGGAATGTCATCATTGAAACCGTAGCTCTTGTCTCAGGATTTAAACACAATCTGCTAAGTGTGAGTCAAATCTGTGACAGAGGTTATCATGTGGATTTCTTTGAAGAACACTGTGAAGTTGTAAGCAATTCTACAGGAAAAGTGGTTCTAAAAGGTTACAGGCATGGTAACATTTATGAATCCAGACTTTCAACAAGTTCTGATGGTTCTGCAATCTGTCTGTTGAGTAAAGAATCAATTGAAGAAAGCTGGAATTGACACAAAAGACTCTCTCATTTAAATTTCAAAAACATAAATGAGCTTGTAAAGAAAGATCTTGTGAGAGGACTGCCAAAATCAGTATTTGCTCCTGATGGCCTTTGTGATTCATGTCAAAACGCAAAACAAAGAAAATCTTCTTTCAAGAGCAAGACTGAATCTTCAATTCTTGAACCTTATCACCTACTACATGTTGATCTATTTGGTCCAGTCAATGTCATGTCAATTGCAAAGAAGAAATATGCTATGGTTATAGTGGATGAGTTCACAAGATACACTTGGGTGTATTTCTTGCACAAGAAGAATGAAACTGCATTTACTCTAACTGATCATGTCAGACAGCTGGATAAGTTGGTCAAAGATTCTGTTAAAATTATAAGAAGTGATAATGGCACTGAGTTCAAAAATTCAATTATGGAAGAGTTCTGCAAAGAGCATGGAATCAAACAGGAATTTTCTGCACCCGGAACTCCACAGTAAAATGGAGTTGTAGAAAGTAAGAATAGGACTCTCATTGAAGCTGCACGAACTATGCTTGATGAAGCAAAGCTACCAACCTATTTTTATGTTGAAGCTGTGCAGACTGCTTATTTTACACAGAAGGTTACACTCATAAACAAGCATGGAAAAACACCATATGTGATGGTGAAGAAAAAGAAGCCAAATCTGAAATACTTTCATGTATTTGGATGTAAGTGTTTTGTTCTTAAGACTCATCCTGAACAGCTGTCAAAATTTGATCTAAAATCTGATGAAGGAATTTTTGTTGGATATCCACTTTCCACAAAAGCCTTCAGAGTCTAGAATTTAAGAACAAGGGTTGTCATGGAATCTATCAATGTATTTTATGATGATAAGAAGATTACTGGACTTGAAGATTTTAATGATCATGATCAATTGAGATTTGAAAATGAAGATTTAAATTCTGATTCTGTAAATTCTTATTATTTAAACTCTGATCCTGTAAGTTCTGACGGGTTAAGTTCTGATGTCATTGAAACTGTGGTAACAACTCCAAAGGAAAATGCATTTGTCCAGGGGCAGCAAGCTGAAGATCCTACCACAACTCAAGACTCTCAAGAAGCATCAGAACCTGTCACTGGCTCTTCAAATTCTGATTCATCAAGCTCTGATGAGCCAAATTCTGATAATTCCGGAAACTCTAATTCTTCAATTCCTGAAGAATCCAACTGAAATTCTGAAATTTCAGAGAGCATAACTTCAGGGGGAGCATCAGAAAATGCTGATGGAGACAACATGGATCATGGGGGAGGATCCAGTTCTAGAAATCAACTTCCATCTACAAGGAAGTGGACTAAATCACACACACCTGACTTAATAATTGGAGATCCTGAAGCAGGTGTCAGAACTAGAACTGAAAAATCAAATGAATGTCTCTATCATTCTTTTCTATCTCAGACTGAACCAAAGAAAGTGGAAGAAGCTCTTCAAGATGCTGATTAGGTGCAAGCAATGCAGGAAGAGTTAAATGAATTTGAAAGAAATAAAGTCTGGACCCTAGTTCCAATACCAAAGAAAGACTTTATTTCTTTCAAATTCATTTAACTCTTCTACATTGCTTGCACCCAATCAGCATCTTGAAGAGCTTCTTCCACTTTCTTTGGTTCAGTCTGAGATAGAAAAGAATGATAGAGACATTCATTTGATGTTGCAGTTCTAGTTCTGACACCTACTTCAGGATCTCCAATTATTAAGTCAGGTGTATGTGATTTGGTCCACTTCCTTGCTGATGGAAGTTGATTTCTAGAACTGGATCCTCCCCCATGATCTAAGCTATCTCCATCAGGAATTTATGATGCTCCCCCTGTAGTTATGCTCTCTGAAACTTCAGAATTTAAGTTGGATTCTTCAGGATTTGAAGAATCGGAGTTTCTAGAATTATGAAAATTTGGCTCATCAGAGCTTAATGAATCAGAACTTGAAGAGTCAGTGACAAGTTCTGATGCTTCTTGAGAGTCTTGAGTTGTGGTAGGATCTTCAGCTTGCTCCTCCTGGACAGGTGCATTTTCCTTTGGAGTTGTTACCACGGTTTCAATGACATCAGAACTTAACCCGTCAGAACTTACAGGATCAGAGTTTAAATCATCAGAATTTATAGAATCATAATTTAAATCTTCATTTTCAAATCTCAGTTGATCATGATCATTAAAATCTTCAAGTTCATTAATCTTCTTATCATCATAAGATACATTGATAGATTCCATGACAACCCTTGTTCTTAAATTATAGACTCTGAAGGCTTTTGTGGAAAGTGGATATCCAACAAAAATTCTTTTATCAGCTTTTAGATCAAATTTTGACAGCTGTTCAGGATGAGTCTTAAAAACAAAACACTTACATCCAAATACACGAAAGTATTTCAGATTTGGCTTTTTTTTCTTCACCATCTCATATGGTGTTTTTCCATGCTTGATTATGAGTGTAGCATTCTGTGTGAAACAAGCAGTCTGCACAGCTTCAGCCCAGAAATAGGTTGGTAGCTTTGCTTCATCAAGCATAGTTCGTGCAGCTTCAATGAGAGTCCTATTCTTACTTTCTACAACTCCATTTTGCTATGGAGTTCCAGGTGCAGAAAATTCCTGTTTGATTTTATGCTCTTTGCAGAACTCTTCCATAATTGAATTCTTGAACTTAGTGCCATTATCACTTCTTATAATTTTAACAGAATCTTTGACTAACTTATCCAGCTGTCTGACATGATCAGTTAGAGTAAATGCAGTTTCATTCTACTTGTACAAGAAATACACCCAAGTGTATCTTATGAACTCATCCACTATAACCATAGCATATTTCTTCTTTACAATTGACATGATATTGACTGGACCAAATAGATCAATATGCAGTAGGTGATAAGGCTCAAGAATTGAAGATTCAGTTTTGCTCTTGAAAGAAGATTTTCTTTGTTTTGCCTTTTGACATGAATCACAAAGGCCATCAGGAGCAAATACTGATTTTGGCAGTCCTCTCACAAGATCTTTCTTTACAAGCTCATTTATGTTGTTGAAATTTAAATGAGAAAGTCTTTTGTGCCAATTCCAACTTTCTTCAATTGATGCTCTACTAAACAGACAGATTACAGAACCATCAGTACTTATTGAAAGTCTGGCTTCATAAATGTTACCATGCATGTAACCTTTTAGAACCACTTTTCCTGTAGAATTGCTTACAACTTCACAGTGTTCTTCAAAGAAATCCACATGATAACCTCTGTCACAGATTTGACTCACACTTAGTAGATTGTGTTTAAATCCTGAGACAAGAGCTACGGTTTTAATGATGACATTCCCAAGATTGATATTTCCTTATCCTAGAGTTTTTCCTATGTTGCCATCTCCATAAGAAACTCCTGGGCCAACTTTCTCCACAAAGTCTGATAGTAGGGCTTTATTTCCATTCATATGTCCTGAACATCCACTGTCCAGCACTAGGATATCTTTCTTGTTGCCCTGCAATCACAAAGACCACTATTGATTAGTTTTAAGGACCCAAACTTGCTTGGATCCTTTGGCCTTTTTAAGTTTGTTAGCATTTGCAGTGGATTTAGTTTCAGAGTTTATGCTAACATGCTGTTTATCAGAATTTATATCAGAATTTGCATCAGACTTTACACTAGAAGGAATTAATGAAACTTTCTTCAAAGAAGGTTTTATTTGATAATAATCACAGTACAGACTATGATATTCCTTACAAGTATAAATGGAATGCCATAAATTACCACAATGAAAACAAAGATTTTGTGGTTTAAACCTAACAGACTGACTCTTAACTCCTGATCTAGGAGGTAAAGAGTTTATATCTTTATTTTTCCTGCAAAAAGAAGCAAGATGGTTAGAGTTTCCAAAGTTATAACATTTCTTTCTAAGAGCATTAGGAATATGCATATAATTATTGCTTTTGTTCACACCTTCCTTTCCATTCCTATTTTTCCTAGCTTCCTTTACCTTGTTGACATTCCTAATCTTTTTCATCTTATGCTTAAGCTGCTTCTTTGTCATTAAGCCTATGTTGACTTCAGCTGGTTTATCCTATTTTAATTTGTCAGAAGTTGACTTATCTTTGACTTTTGCCACAGACTCTTTCATCTTTTCTGAATCAGACTTTACAGTTTTTGTTACAAACTTAACAGGATTTACCTTTGGCTTAGCAGTCTGTTTAATAACAATTGGCTCAATTTTTTCAGTTCATTTTTCACTTTTATCATCTCCATAACCTAAGCCCTCTTTCTAGTTTCCACTACTTAATAAATTCTGAGTTGTTCTGCCAGAGTTAGTCCAAGTTCTGATAATCTCTCTTTCCTTTTCTAAGTCAGCTTTTAGAGATTCACTTAATTTTAACACTTCATCTCTAACATATAAAGCATCATCTTTTTCTTTCTTAGTTTAATGAAGAATAACTAATTCCTTTTCTAAATAATCATTTCTTTTTTTATAAGCAGAATTTTCAGATGTTAATCTTTCACATGTTAAAGTCTGATCTCGATAACTAATAAACATGGTTTTAAGATATAATCTCAATTCATTAATATCATCAGTATGAAAAGTATAAGGTGTTTGAGGTACCTTTAATTCAGCAGTTTCAGGGCTGCTATCAGCATTTGCCATCAAGGCATAGTTTACCTCATTTTCAGAATCTGAAGTTTCTATCCAGCTTTTCTTCTTTATGACAAGTGCCTTGCCTTTGTCACTTTTTCCTTTCTTGTAGTCAGGAGATATATGGCCTCTTTCACCATAATTGTAGCTTTTGACATTTGAGTTGTCTCCTTTGTTAGACTTTGCACCTTTGCCTTCAGACTTTATGAACCCTTTCTTATCAAAACTTACACCTTTCCTGGAAAACTTATTTCCCTTTCTGAATTTCCTGTAGGCTATATTTGTGATACCCTTCACCATAAGAGCACACAATTTCATCCTCTCTTCATCAGCATCTATTTTAGGTAAGCTTTTAGTTTCTGAATCATCATTATCATAACATGATGACTCTGAATCAGACTTTATGATGAGAGCCTTTCCTTTGCCCCTCTTTGAGGCAACAGCTTTAGGAGATTCCTCCTCATCCTTAAGAGCAATTGTCCTTGACTTTTTTCCATGCCTCTTGCTCCTTTGATCCATCTCAAGTTCATAAGTCTTGAGCATACCATAAATTTCATCCATAGTAGTTTCAGTAAAGTCATAGTTGTCTCTTATTGTAATAGACTTCAAATCTCAATTTTCAGGAAGAGCTAAAAGGAATTTTAGATTTGAATCTTCAAGATCATATTCCTTGTCCACCAGTGACAGATCATTCAAGAGTTTGACAAACCTGTCATATAAGTCAGTTAAAGACTCATCAGCTTTTGAGTCAAAGTGCTCATACGCTTGAGTGAGTATAGTCCTCCTGTTCTTTTTGATTGCATCAGTTCCCTGGCATCTTGTATCCAAAGCTTCCCATATCTCCTTTACAATCTTGCAATGAATTATCCTGTTTGACATGACATTATCAATGGAACTATGTAGCAAATGCCTTACCTTTGCATCCTTGGTAATAGATGAGATGTCTTCAGCTGTGTACTCACCTTTCTACTTTGGTATGGTCTTTGCTGGTTGATCAGCAACTACAACAGAGAGCTTGGTAGGCTTATGTGGTCCTTTATTAATTCTGTCAAGGTATTCTGGATATGTAGCTTCCAGAAACATAGCCATCTTCACTTTCCATATGGGATACTCAGAAGGTCTCAGTATGGGAACCCTAATAGTATCATATCGACTGTGGGTTTGAGTCTTTTGAGTTTCTTCAGTTTTGGTGGGCTTGGTTGGAGTTTGTGCTTCTTTAGACATGATTGTTTGAATCTTTACTTTATGTGTGTTAACAGAAAAGCTCTGATACCAATTATTAGGTCACACAACACTGTAGAAGGGGGTTGAATACATTGTTATTACAATCAAATCGATTTTGAACACAAGTAATAGTAAACAGATATATTCAATATGATAAACTCTGTTATAATGGAACTGTTCTCTCTCAGTGATGAACAAATATCACTAAGAGGTGCTAAGTTACAATGTATAATCTTCTCGATAATGATAACTCATATAGTGTAAACCCTAAATCTGTGTTTATATAGTACACAGTTACAAGATAACTTCTAATTGATATGGAATATAATTCAGTCTCCTAAAATATATCAATCAGATATCTTCTACAAGTCTTCTAGTCCTCTAACTCTTTCCATGCATGTTACGACCAACATTTTGTGTAATATTATTTGTGAACTCTGTATAATATTTGAGTCGATTATAAATATACTTATTGATCGTACATATGTGTGAATGGAATTTGCTGCGTTATAAATTGCTTTACTCAGAATATGAATTTTTCAAAGCGATAGTTTTATTAATTGCTCCTATTTTTTATTTATAAAGAATATTCTTTACCATGGAAAATTATCTTTTAAAAATTATTTCATTCACAAATTTCAAAAGTGATCTCATAAAATTTCTAAAAATCCAAGTTATTTTATGCTATAAATTTTATAATTTTTGAACTTTTATTTTATTATATAAAAATAGATCTTTGAAAATCAGTTGTTAAGTAATTTGAAAATTACATGAATATTCTTGCATGCAAATACCCTCCCATTCAACTAAAGGGCTAAAAAGACAATTCCAACCCCACTAACTCTCATTTTGCTAGCCAAATTACCTTTTTGTCCTTGCATGCAAAATGACCTAAGTATGTTGGAAGGTTATTCTTGTCAATTATCATTTCCACTCACTTCTTTTAGTCAATCAAAATCATAAAAACCAAAATGCAAGGTGTTGTAATCATTCACCCCACTCCACACTCCACCCTCCCTTTTTCTCCTCCCTCCCCTCTCGGCTCCTCCTCCCTCTCGGCAATTTCCATAGTCGAGGCCCCCCATCCCTTTCTTTTCTTCATTATTTCACTCAAACATTCATCTTATATTCAAGTAATCTTACTCCCTACATGTTGTTCATATATATTTCAAAAAGTTTAGAGTGAAAAGTTTGAGTTTTAATCTTGCATGTCATAGTTTAACTAGAACTCAAAATACAATCTGTTACGACCGGCATTTTCGTGTAATATTATTTGTGGATTTGGTATAATATTAAAGCCGAAAGTAAATATGTTCTATGATTGTACGTTTGTGTTAGTGAGAATTTCTGCATTATAAAATTTTTATGTGTAGTAGATGATTTTTCAAAGCAAAAGTTTATTTATTTCCTTTATTTTTGATTTATAAGGAATATTCTAAGCCTTGGAGAAATTTTCTTTTAAAAGATATTTTGTTCACAAATTTTGAAAGTGATTTTATAAAATCACTAAAAATCCAAGTTATTTTATGGTATAAAATTTATAATTTTTGAACTTTTATTTTATTATATAAAAATAAATCTTTGAAAATTAGTTGCCTAATAATTATCAAATTACATGATTACCCTTGCATGCAAATTCTCTTCTATTCAACCAAGGGGCAAGGAAGGCATTTCCAACCCCACTCACTTTCATTCTACTAGTTACATTACCATTTTGTCCTTGCATGCAAATCTACCTAACTATGATGGAAGGTTATTCTTGTAATTTCTCTCATCCACTCACTTGTGGGCAAATAAAAACCAAGTAAACATGACAAACACTCCACTTTCACTCCACCATTTCCACACTCCTCCTCCCTCCCCCTCTCCTCTCGGCCCTCCCCCTCTCCTCTCGGTTTTTCAGCCGAAACCCTACCCCCTCCCCTTTTCTTAATTCCTCATTCAAGCTCCCACCTTCCATACAAGTAAATATTACTTCTTATATCATGATCATATATAATACAAAGAGTTTTGAGTGAAAAGTTTAAGTTTTAAGTTTGCATGTCAAAGTTTTAGTTGGAACTCAAAGTACAATCTTGATTCTTATGGATTTAAGGTTGTTTTTGAGAGGACTACAAGGAATGGTGAAATGCCAAGTCTTGAGGAAGAGACTCTTGATGTTGAATGGCCATTTTACTTCCACTTCATTCGGCCATGACCTTGAGGGAGCCGAATGAATAGTTCTTGAGAATATTTTGTTGCCTTGTTTCATTTCTATGTGTTTTGGTGGTGATAACATAAATTTTGTATCAAAAACTTGATAAAACCCTTTGCATGCTAAGTGATCATCTATATATAGCTTATGCTAGGCTTGCATGTCCATTTCATGGTAGAATACATTTAGAAAATATGTTGTTTTGGTTTGTAAGACTCGAAGTCATGCATGCATGTAGATTTCTCTTGGATTGTTGGAAGATTTTGATCATTTGGAAAGATTTTGTTAGTAAGCTTTAATTTCAGTAGGGATTAGGTATTAATCTTGATTAGTGCTCCTTGATATGTGGTAATAATTCATATATATATTTTATAAGAATATATAACTTGTTATTTTCAAAAACTTGATGACTTGTAAATTGTGTAATGTGATTTCCTTTGTTTTGCCATGTTGCACCTTAGGTAAGGATGATCTCCACCAAGATTATTTTGAGTGTAAGGGAGTTAGTTCAGTAGATCACCATAGTTAAGTCATGGTTTGGGTATTTGAGTTGTTGGTGGTTGAGTTTGTCAAGTAAAAACCTTGGAGAAAGGAGAGTCTTAGTTTCTGCAGAAAATCAGTTTCATACCCTGAGGTTTAGAGTGAGTTTTGACGATGTCATTGTTGTGCACTTTGAGGCCCAAGCCACCAGAAGCTAGCATTAGGAGTATATAAAAGGTTTTAGGTGTTGGTTGGAGGTTTGAAAGTCGTTTGGTTAGGTGCACTAGTGGAATCACAAAATCTGTCCAGCGGGGGACAGTTTTGTTGCAACTTAGAAATAGGAAGTTTTGACCATGTCATGGGTAGGCCCTCATTAGCGACCAAGTGACTTAAGTTGGGGGATCGAGATCATCCAAGCCTAGTGTTGCATTATGGTGTATGTGATATTATTTGGTATTAAAATATGATATGTGAGTATATGTGGCTATGTGTACAATTATATTTATAAGGTGAATATAAATTGCGTGCATATAGGCGTAAGTGCCATTTATGTTTAATTTCAGGTTGTAAATAGGTTAAGTTGGTGAGAATATATTATAATTAGGATTATTATTATTATTATTTATGTAGGATCTCGAGACGAGGGTAAACTTTCCATAAAGGTCGAGTGAAGCTTCCAGTTACTCCTACCAGCCAGACCAGACCAGCCTTTCTCAAGGCAAGTGATTCAACCTGTCTTTCGTATTCACTACAAATAGTTCATATATATTGATGCGATTATCCTCAGTCATTTTGATATACTTGAACCAAGCGTTTCTTCAGTTTAACTTTGAATTATATAGAAATGCCATGAACCCTCAAGTACGTATTGCAAGTAGATCAAAAGTCTTATCATGATAGTATATTAAAGTAATTGGTATGCCATGATAAATTAAAGAGTTGATATAATACTTCATTGATCCTCTTGATTAACATGCTAATGATTCCTAAAGTATTGATATCTCACCCTGATGCTTGAACCCCTATAGAACTTTACCTTGATACCTAAAAGCCAGATATTCATCAAAGTTGTCCATAATTGATTGATACCCCATCTTTATTACCCTAAAGTTTGACAATCCTGATATACCTTGAGCTAAAGATCATTTCTTCATACCTTAACACCCTTAGTATACATGAAGCTTATCTTCTTGATGTTCTAGCACTTGTACCTTGTCGAAAACCATTGCTTTAAGCCTAGTTTGGCATTACTCTTTCATAAATTCCAATAGCCTTGCTAAATTTCCTTGTCCAAGTTTTTGTATATGGAAACCTTTCAGTTACCTTAATAGAGTAAAGTCTAGTGGATCATGGCCTTGAGATTTCGTATCGTATTTCCAGTGTTTCAAGTTGATCTATAACCCCTTGATAAAAATGTATACTGTTTAAGAGATTTTATTATCAATCGGCATCAATTTTTAAAATGATTAAAATGTGGATTTTCTGTCCCAAAGGGGGATAAATGTTTTCTTTGAATAGTGGATCTGGACTGAGACGCGAGTCATTTCCACACTTATATTGTAGGCTTAAAAGTTGCCTAGGGATCCCATTAATGTTTTAGAACCCAGCGAGGTTCGGGATTACTTCGCGGCTGATCACCGGCTGTAATCCGTAGCATCATAAAATGATTTTGATCAAGATATGATTTTGAAAATGTTTTGATACAAGCAAATGATGCCATCACCCAAAGTTTTATCTCTTGACATTATTGGTTATGTCTTCACATTGTCATTCTTTAATATATATCTCGATTTATGCTTTGTACCGCATTGTTTAGCACTTGTTGAGCATTTGGCTCACTCATTGCTTTACCCTGATATTACAGCTAGCAGCTGTGGTTAGATTCAAGCAGACAGCACGTAAGACCTGTGACGCTGATGCGCATGTCCGAGCTCAGGTAGAATAAGAGATAGTTTTGTGTGAGGACTCGATATTAAAATCAGTTGTAATAGATGGTAGTGTTGGGCTGTTCCAAACCCTAAACTGTAAGATCTTGGATTTGGTTATGTTTACTTTCTTCTAAATATTGTAATAGTTATATTTATTTTGTTTGTTAAGTTGGGGGTGTAACACAAGCTTGATTCTCATGAATTTAAGGTTGTATTGTTGAGGGAACTACAAGGAATGGTGAAATGCCAAATCAAGAGAGTGAAGCTCTTGTTTTTAATGGCCATTTCCCTTCCATTTCATTCGGCCATGACCATAAGGGAGCCGACTGAATGGTTCTTAGTGGTGTCTTGTTGCCTTGTTCAATTCTTGTATATTTTTGTGATAATGGCATGAATTTTGTAGTGAAAACTTGATGAAACCCTTTGCATGCTAAGTGACCATTTAGTATTAGTATATGTTAGGCTTGCATGTTGATTTTATGATAAAAAAATTATTGTGGAAATTATATGGTTTTGACTTGTAAAATTCGAAGGCATGCATGCATGAAATCAACTCATGATTTTCGGAAGTTCTTGATCATTTAAATTAATAATTGTTAATAGGCTTTATCTTCAGTAGGGTTAAGATATTAATCTTGATTATGCTCCTTGATATGTGATGTTAATTCGTATATATTTATAAAGAAGATATAACTTGTTATTTTCAAAAACTTGATGACTTGTAATCAGTGTAGTATGTTAACTTTTGTTTTGCTATATTGCACCTTAGGTAAGGATGATCTCCACTAAGTCAATATTGAGTGTAGGAGAGTTAGTTCAGTATATCACCTTGGTTAGGTTTGGTTTGGGTTTTTGGTTATTGTTGGTTGGGTTTGTCAAGTAAGAATCTTGGTGAAAGGAGAGTATTAGTTTCTGCAGAAAATCAGTTTGGTACCCTGAGGTTTAGAGTGAGATTTGACCTTGTCATTGTTGTGAACTTTGAGGCCCAAGTCACCAGAAGCTAGCACTAGGAGTATACAATAGGTTTTAGGTGTTTGTTGGAGGCTTGTAAGACGTTTGGTTACGTGCACGAGTGGAAACACCAAATCTGTCCAGCAGGGGACAGTTTTGTTACAACTTAGAAATGGGAAGTTTTGACCATGTCATAGGTAGGCCCTCATTAGGCCCTGTTGGGCCTTAGTTAGAGGGAGTGTCAGAGGAGTTTTTCCAGCCATAGTTTAAAGGATTTGAGTTAAAATCATATGTCATAAGTTAGTTCAAATCAGGACCCTTTTCTGCCCAGAAAACAGGGGAAGCGTAGACTTTAAGCTTAGGCCTAGGGAGGTCCAAGCTAGGCCCTTGAGCCACATCAGGTTTGGGAGTTGGATTATGATCAGGAGAGTCTAGTTTAAAAGTTTTGAAGGTAAACTTGAAGTGTAAGAGTGTCAAATGCACCCAAGAAGCCATAGATGTCATTCTGAAATTTACCATAATGAGCACATTCACTTACCACATAGTTTTAGAGCACTTAGGAGTGAAGTTTTGGTTGACCAACATAGTTTCAAGATAGTATAAAGTTATTAGAGTGAAAGGCCCAAGTCAAGGTCAATAGGAATTGGATGGTTTAGTAAAGACACATCGAGTAAGGAGGCCAAAATTTGGAGATTTTATCTAGTTTAGCGACCAAGTGACTTAAGTAAGTGGAGTAAGATCATCCAAGCCTAGGGAAACAATATAGTGTGTGTGATATTATTTGGTACTTATAAATGGTATGTGAGCATATGTGGTTAGGTGTACTATTATGATTATAAGGTGATTGTAAATTGTGTGTATTTAGGCCTAAGTACCATTGTGTTAAATTTTGGTTTACAAATAGGTTGAGTTGGTAAGAATATATTATAATAAGGTTAATATTATTTGTGTAGGAACTCGAGACGAGGGTAAACTTGCCATTAAGGTCGAGTAAAGCTTCCAGTTGCTCCTACATGCCAGTCAAGTCCAGCCTTTCTCAAGGTAAGTGATTCAACCTGCCTTTTTCATTTACACTGCAAGTGTGTGATAACTAGTTCATATATATATAATGCGAGTATTTTAATTCACCTTGATATACATGAACCAAGTGGTTTCGAATCTATATCCGTAGTATATGAAAATGACATGAACCCTCAAGTATTTATTTCAAGTAGTTTAACTTTACTTGAAGATTTTTATGCAAGTAAATCAAAAGTCCTATCATGCTATTATACCCAAGTAATTGTGATGTTGAACCATGTGCAAAGTTATACTCAGTAACCTTGTCTTAATATCTAAAAGTCAGTTATTCCTTAACAATTATCCATGATTGTTTGATAACCCTATCTTTATCCTAAAGCATGACACTCTGTTATACCTTGAGCTGATGTTCACTTTCTCTATATACCTATATCTCATATGGAACCAATAATGCTCACCTTCTCTATATTTCAATACCTATACCTCATTTGAAACCATTGATCCTCACCTTCCCTTCCCTATGTTGTTAAATACCTATGTCTTATCTGGAAACATTACCTAGAACCTAGTTTGACCTTGTTCCTTCATACTATCCAATAACCCTGCTAAAATTCACAGTCAAAATCCTTTTAAATAGAAACCTTACAAATTCTCTTGATAAAGTATAGTTTAGTGGATCTATTTCCAGTACTTCAAAGTTAATCTAAAACCTTGTTTAAGATGTTTACTGCTTAAGTAGTTAATTAGCATTGGCATCAGTTTTTAAAATAAAAAAGGTTAAAATTTGATTTCTAGTCCCAAAGGGGGACAAATGTTTTCTTAAATTAGTGGATCTGGACTGAGACGCAAGTCCTTTCCACTCTTAATTTGTTGGCTTAAAAGTTGTCTAGGGATCCCATTAATGTTCTAGAACCCAGCGAGTTTCGGGATTACTTCGCGGCTGATCACCGGCTATAATCCGTAGTGTCATAAAATGATTTTGATAAAGAAATGGTTTCGAATTGTTTTGTTACAAATAAATGATGCCATCACCCAAAAGTTATCTCTTGCTATTATTAGCTCTACCTTCGTATTGTTATTCTTATATCTCGATTTATATTTTGTATTGTATAGCACTTGTTGAGCATTTGGCTCACTACTTGCTTTCACCCTGACATTTCAGCTAGCAGATATGGTTAGATTCAAGCAGACAGCGCGTAAAACTTGTGATGCCGATGCATATGTCCGAGCTCAGGTATATTAGTAATCGTTTTGTGTGAGGACTCGATATTAGAAATCAGGTTATAATAGTTAATAGTGTTGGGGTGTTCCAAACCCTAAACTGTAAGATCTTGGATTTGGTTGTATTTACTTTCTTTTGTTAACTATTTTAATAATTTGTATTGTATATATTGTTAATTCGGGGCGTGATAATGCATATCTTCTTTTGTTTTAGTCTCGATCTTCTACTGTAAATCAGCTTCCTTCCTTATATGAAAATCTTCCCGCACTTAAGTTCTGATATGAGCTTAAGTTCTGATATTAAGTTCTGACTTCCAGTAAGTCCTGATTTCAGTAAGTCCTGATTGTCCTGTTGTTAAGTTCTGAAAACTAAACACAAATCATATTAGACATGACATCTTAAATATATCTAGCATTATTGTAACAGAGTTTATTCAATATAATTGATCTTTGTTACATACTTGTGTTAAATCGATTTGATTGTGAAAACAGTGTATTCAACCCCCTTCTACAGTGTTGTGTGACCTAACAAACTTCTCGAGTGAGTTCTAAACAAGTCAATTTTCTGACTTCTCGAAGGACTTCTCAATAAGCTTTATTATGAATTGTCGATAAATCATTGTAGATTTCTCTATAAGTGTTAATTCACAGAATTCTCTACAAGTACAATTTTAGACTTATAAATAACTCAGAACTGAAATAATCTAATTCAATAAATTATTTTGGTAAATTACTCTTGATAAATTTATTATAATTTTATTTGGATTTATTTAAATAAAAATTGGAAATAATTCAGTCCATTTTGGACGAATTGAGTATTTATTTGACATCTCGACAAGTCAGTTTTAGTTCTCTAGGAGAGTAAATTAAAATGACTTCTCGATATGTAATTTTCTTTTCAAAATGACTTCTCAATAAGCAAATTCCAAACGTTTATTTTTGAGTTCTTGATAAGTCATTTTCGTTTACTATAAATACTCAGACATCTCGACATACACATACTTACGCCTTCGAGAACTCTAAGTAACCTAGAATTCCCAATTCCAAACTGATTTCTCTCTCATTTTAAGCTCTTTCTCTCTAATATTTCTTACCTATTCTTTCTTACTCAACAACAATGGCACTCAACAATGTTAGAGCTGAAATCCTCAAACAAGGAACCAACTACCTTGATTTCACTGATACTAACCAAGCCCCTGATTGTTTCAAGGGGTTTGTTAAATTTTTGTCTAAATCTAACATTGCAGGTGCTTTAACTGCTAACCCAATCCTGTACTTCGATGTCCTGCATGAGTTCTGGACAATAGTCTGTTTCCATGGTTGTGACTTGTTCAATTGGAGGCCAATAATTAGAGATCAATGAGCAAGATGTGAATGCATCTTTGGGTCTTCCAACTGCAAATCTGGTGGAGGTGCCAACACAGGATGAGCTAGCCGAGTTCATGGATTTCATCAACTATGGTGGAAGGATCAACCTAGCATGTCTGAACTAAACAAACATGATAAATGAATGGTCTTTTGTGTTTAATTCTATAGTGAGGGCCTTCACCTGCAGAAATTCAGGATATGAAAACATCTCAAGTGTGGTGCAAAAGTTGGTGTTCTCAATAGCCCACAACAGATACTTGAATATTGGTCTATTGATCCCGGAAGAACTTGCCACCAGGCTAACAATGCCCCTAGCTTCAAGAGGTAAAGGAATTTTTTTTCCTAGATTTATTATGTCTACTTTAAATCATAGAGTATTAGACTTACATTTGCTTAATGGCAGCACAAAAATAGGCAATTGTAAGCAAGTGTCCAAAATTTTATATTTGGCTCACTTACTACAAAGAACAAGGTAACTCTAAGTCTAAAAATCACTCCATTTATGATGAAGAGGTTTAAGACTTACCCTTAGCCCATGCTTGACATGAGATCAAATTCATAATTTAGTACAACTATGGTCCATGAACTTGTAGAAGTACAAATATAGGACAACCAACAGGGGCCTTCCCAAGCTGAGACCAATTCTTCTATACCACTAGAAGCTAGGAAACCAACCACTTCATCCTCTCAAAAGGGTGAAGTGAGTAAAAAGAAGAGAAAGCAGGCAAACCTGACTATCATGAATGGGAGTGGAGAGGAATAAACACCAATAGAGTCACCCTTGGTCAAAAAACCAAAGAAGGCTAAAAACTTAGAGCTGACCACTCAAGCCACCTTTGTATCCTCCCAACAGGATGTAATTGTAACACAGGGACTTAAACAGACTCTAGGGGCATCCTCTCAATAGGGTGTCTCTAATAAAAGGAGCATTAGCCCAAATGCACCTTGTACTGAGTTTGCACAACCATCACTTGAACAAATTCAAGTGTATGGAATGAGAAATAAGGATGACACACACAAGGAGAGCACATTCCTTGAAGCTCCCTCATCTATTCAGGAAGAGCTGCCAACACTCACTTCTAATCAACAAATTCTTATCTCTAAAATTTCTTCTTCTTACACAGCACTTGAATCTAATTCTCAAGTGCA
Source organism: Apium graveolens (assembly GCF_009905375.1). Lineage (NCBI taxonomy): Eukaryota > Viridiplantae > Streptophyta > Magnoliopsida > Apiales > Apiaceae > Apium > Apium graveolens. The sequence goes on from NC_133655.1 coordinate 122,853,148, forward strand.
ATCCCCCTCAAGTGACTTGGTTCAAGAAACCGTGCTCACCACCCAGACACCAAATTTAGATGGTGAGAGGCTAAGCTGGGGTAGACCTTGATGACACCATCACAAACATGGGGGATTCATCAGTTTTTAACTAGAAGACCCCATGGTGGTTACAAATGCACCTTCATGTGCAAATCAGCCTTTACGGGCTGTAAGTTTGAGGGTAGTACTCCTGAGGGGAGGCTATCTAAATCCTCTCCAATTCAATTGGAGGTTCCTGTCACAGGAACAACTCCCCTCATAACCCTAGCTGAAATTGCTCTAACAATTGAAGCTGGGAGTACAATTACCAATGACTGTAATAACCTCAATTTTTGGGAAATTTTGAAACCCTTATGAATAGTGTTTTTGCTGAATGAGAAAACTTTTCATGCCACACTATGTAGGGGTTCTGATATGGATATTCTGAGATTTTATTAGTACTTTATATGGGATATAAGTGTATGTAAAGATCGTCAGAATCCAAATCCGAACACTTTGATTTTTCCCGGAAATCCAATAGATACGGAAAGAATTGAGTATAAGGTAACAGGATAAAAGGATTTAAATTAAAGGATTATAATAGAGGATCATAAAAAGGAAATAATGTATTTAGAAAGGTTAAGGGAACCTAAGTAATAAGATCCCGGGTATGATCCTTCAAACGATAAATGAAAATGAAAGTTAAGCGAACCGTATAACAGATCAGCGGTCATTAGGCAAACAATTAGGAAGTTAATCAAAGGGATTAGAGAGGATGATGTCACCCAACCAATGAGAAGAGGACAAGGAGGGGAGGATGACATCATGAGGATGACACAAGCATGACATGGGAAGGAAGGAGATGTGGTGGGTTTTTAACCACACAAAATCAAGGGCAACTAGGTAATTTACTAAAACAAACACAAAAATCAAACCAACCAAGCCAAGCAAATCATTTTTCATCAAAATCAAAAAGAAACCAAGGCATGGTTCTTCATGCTCTCGGCTTTTTACTATTGCAAATGGGCAAGAATTCAAAACTCAAGATCCAAGCCTCCTAAATTGGTAAGATAATTCCCTAATCATCTTCATGCTTAGTTAGGGCTATATCATGAGTTTAAGCCGTCAATTCCTTCTCAATCTTCTTCATTTAATCAAAGAAGAAGACAATGAATAGTGTTTTCAAGTTTTTAACTTGAAGTTTTTCTTGTTTTCCTTCAAGATCCAAGCATTCCTAAGACTTCTCAAAGCTTCTTAAGGCTTCCTAGCTCCTCCCACCACTTCAAGGAAGGTATATCATCTCCAAACCCTAGATTCCTATGTATTATAAGATGATTTTGATTAGTAGGGTGATATTGTAGCTTGATGTTGTGATTTAGAGTTTGGGATTTGAAATGGTAGTGAAATGGAATGGTAGATATTGTTGTTTTGATTAAAAGAACTTAAGTATGGTTAAAGTTAAGCTTAGGCATAAGTATGAATGTTAAAATGGAATTGGTTGGGGTTGTTATGATGTGATAAGGATGGATGTTGGTTGTATGTTTGGTTTGAGGTTGAATTGGGTTGGTTTTGAATGGTTTAAAATTGGGAAATCGCGTAAACATAGCCGTCGTAACGTCCGATTTTCTTTAGACTGTTTTTGTGCATAACATTAGGACCCGAGAACCCCCTGCTAGATTATGACCATTGCCATGTTTAGATAGATCATGTTACGAGCTTCGTTTTGATATGTAGTTCGTTCGATTCCGATGCACGGTTTAGGAGAAACGACCGTTTCATGTAACGGCGTTTCGCGAACGAAACTTTTCCCCTCGCCTTACTTTGAAACATAGGTTAAAGACCAAAAAGGGTTAATTAATGTATGAAACATTTATGGTAAGTGTGTTAGGCAGTTGGTAAGACACTCGCGAAGGAATCACCTTAAAACTTGTAAAGGTTAAATTATTAAAAATGGTGGAGCCGAGGGTACTCGAGTGACTTAAGAGAATCAGTAAGCGCAAAATAAGCGTTAGAGTCTAAGTTAGTTAAAGTATAGATTTACAAGTGACCTTGGTTTAATTCCAACTTACTTGTTGTTTATAGGTTACCAGACTCGTCCCGAGCCATTCGTAACCCCCAGTCGCTCAGGCAAGTTTTCTATCCGTTATAACTGTTGTTGTGATGTATATATGTATATGCATTATCTTGCGATAGATGCATGTTGGTTAATTAGCAAATATTGCAATATATTGAAGCATGCTGCTATGGTATATATATATATGCATGCCTGTTTCGTATTCTTTCCATATATATCTGTTGATTCAGTTGATAATACCTATGCTAGAGGATAGCGGTAACTTGCGTATACCCTTAGTATAGGGGATAAAAGGTGAAAATATTTTCTAAAACCGGGAGTCGAGGATCCCGAGTAGATTTTGTATATATGGATATAATATATATATAAATATATATATATATATACTTATATATATATATATGGTCATAGTTTTCAAAACTATTAATCGAATAAGGTTTATTCGATAACTTTAACTTTATATTATTTATTGAATATTATTTTGAATATTCATTCGAGGACTTATGACTCCTTTTATTTTATTTATGAATATTATTTTGAATATTCATTTGAGGACTTATGACTCCTTTTATTTAATTATCTGAATATTATTTGAATATTCATTTGAGGGCTTATGACTCTTTTATATTATTTATTGAATATTATTTGAATATTCATTCGAGGGCTTATGACTCAGTTTATATTATTTAATGAATATTATTTGAATATTCATTTGAGGATCTATGACTCCGATTATTTGCTGAGGTATATTCTTTATTCTATTAAAGAATAAGGTGTCAATAATCAAACTTATTTTCGATTGTTCAAATAAAGATACTACTTTCATATAAGTATATCTTTGGTTATTTAATACTCGTTTCAAGTATAAGTTTTAATACTTCTACTTCAATTATTTTTATAAAGATTACTCTTATGGGAATATTATTTAAATAATAATATTCAGTCATTTTCTAAATATTCTGGGGACTGATTTACTTCATTAAATCAGCTTTACTCCAAACACTCTTTAAAGTGTTTTCGAGTCTTCAAAATGATTTTTAAAAGTTAGAGCGGATCCCAAAACTCATTTTTATATTTAAGATCTTCCATTTTAAGGGGACTTGAATACTCGCTCAAAAATCTAAGGGATCCGGCTCTATGGTGTATTTTATATTCGCAACAAGGTTGCAGTTTTGGTTAATGAATTGATTACTTACCCAAGGTTCGGGAAGTAAGTCCATCTATTGAGTCGGCATAAGCAACATGGGCTCAGTGGGCGTCCATGATAGTGTAAGTGGCTCAGTGGGAGTCCATCAAATGCATAAATGGCTGAGTGGCAGTCCAGCATAAGGTCCTATTGCGACCAGGGTGATGACCAGTGGGGAATTCGTCCATCTACTAGTAGAAAAGGTTACTTATGGGTATCTTTGCCTGATCAGCAAGATATCTGGTTTATGCCAAAATTCTTTTCCTTTCCAAATTTATTGGATATTGCAAGTCTGTTCATACTTTACATGACAGAGGTTTTCAGGAAATGTATGGGAGATATATATATGAATATATATATATCATAACTTAATGAAGTATATCATAACTTCATTTCCTTTAATAATATTTCAAAGATTGAATCTATTCAAATCTGGTCTTGTAGTCTCATCTATGTGATGAACTGTTGAAAGCTCATTATACTTTGAACAGTGGTAGTTCAAGTAGCTTTATAAATGATATAAGTATAGTGAAGTATTTGGTAACTCCATTTTTAAACTTATATCTAGTTAATAATTGTCTTATGAATGACAAAGATTTTCAGAAAAACGTTGAGACAAGGTTAGATATATGAGATCACCTTGCAACGATATTTTTATACAATTATACACTGGAACTCTGTGTGTATTATGCATGGAAGAGGACTTCCAATATTTTGAAAAGTATATATATATATATACTGAATATTTTGCGACTTCATCGCATTAAGATATCAAACTTGGTTCATTTCTTTTGACCAAGATTTTCATGAGTACTATGAGAAGGCTCATATATTGTTAATCATTATACATATTATTTTGGTGGGCTTGCTGCTCACCCTTGCTTTCTTCTTTCATCACACAACAACAGATAGAAAAGATGAACAGGACTAAGCTTCCAATTCGCAAGCGATTAGGAGACGTTCCGCAGTTTTCTAGAAGCATTGATGCCGCCGTAGCTGAGGTAGGAATTACCAATAGGCTAAGTTTTCTACTAGTAATGTACCAGACTTATGTATATTATGAATTGTAATAATGGCAAAGAAATGTAAATTTATTCAGAAACCTTTTTAAGGTGTATTGACATATAATTGTGGAATAAAATGACTTGTGATTATTTTTGGATATTCATCTCTGAGACTATAACTTGTAGTGTGTGTGTTTATTATGGGGTCACAGTACAGAGTAGTTGATTGTGTATTAAGATTGGGTGTTATTAAGGGAAATGGAACTCGTGACAACCCGGATCCCCGACCCCGGATTTGGGGGTGTTACAGAAGTGGTATCAGAGCTAAGCGTTATAAACCTCAGAGATGATGTGACGTTAAGATAATAAGTTCACTAAGATAAATAAGAACTCTTGACAAGTTCATAGTCGGGCTACCTAACGTAGTACTGACAGTTAAAACCCTTATGGGAACCCTTATAAATATCGTGATAGAAGCGTAGTTCGTTATCGTAGATGGTAGCGGGACTCCGAACCCTGAGGTTGAGGAGCAACAGCGCGATGATGTTTATTACTAATTGGAGATTGGATTGTGGATCCGATAGAGTGTCCTAATACAGGACCGGATGATGTTGATATTGAGGATGTAGCGGTTGAGGATGTTGTCCTGGAAGGGATAGTTGCTGAGGAGGATCCCATGGAGGATCCTGACAAGAATGAATAAAGGACCACTGATGAATTGATGACCATGGTTAGGTCGACTACCAGAGGTAGGATTGGTCGGTCACTACCGGAGGTTCGTTCAAGTTTGTAAAGATAGTAGCCCCTTTAACGCGGCTTACTCATAAGACTGAGAAGTTCGAATAGACAGAGAAATGCGAGAACAGCTTTTAAGAACTGAGGCAGAGGTTGGTGATGGCCCCTATGCTGGCGTTGCCGGATGGAAAAGGAGATTTTATGAAGTGTAGTGACGCTTCGCACAAGGGCTTAGGGTGCGTGCTTATGCAGCACGGTAAGGTAATCGCGTACATGTCAAGACAATTAAGGTAATATGAAATTCGATATCCCCGCCCATGAGCTTAGGCTCGTGGCAATAGTTTTACCCTAAAGATTGGAGGCACTACTTGTATGGAGAGAAGTGCGAGAATTACCTAAGCCATAAGTGCTCTAGTACATTTTCACGTAGAAAGAGCTCAACATATGCCAGAGGAGGCAGTTAGAGCTAATCAAGAATAATGATTGGGAGATTCTTTATCATTCGGGGAAAGCCAATGTGGTGGCTGATGCCCTTAGTAAAAAGGAGAGACTCAAGATGATAATGTCTTTGGGAGAGTTTATAAGAGATTTTGGAAATAGTAGTGAAGGTAACCGGAGCCGGTACCGAAAAGCTGTTTGAGATTGCAATAGAGACCGAATTATTGGAAAAGAGCATACGGTGCCAGAGAAAGGTGATGAATGAAGGCAGAGAGCCAACAAATAAATATGAGATTAATACCGAGAAAGATGATAAGGGAATAATGAGGTATTCCTATAGAATTTGGGTTCCGAAAGTTCAAGAGCTTAAGGATGAGAACTTAGATGAGAGCCATAGTTTGAGGAATAGGATTTAGGGCAAACCCTGAACGTGATAGTCAGGGAGGTCATCATCAAGATAGAAGGAACCCGTGACATAATGGAGTGGAAAATGAGGATTTTAAATTAAAAGATGACCCCGATTATGGGGAGTAGGATGAAACATTTCATACTAAGGAAACAGAAAGTCGAGTAAGGAAAGGAGACCCGAGACGGTACTCCTATACGGCAATTCATGGACCTGTCTAGACAGAACTTAGACTATTATCCCCAACCACCACCCTGAGGAAACAATGCGGTGAGAAATTCTTTCAGGTTCTTTAAGTCGCTAAGCTCTCAGAGTTCCAAGGAACAAGCTGACCTAGTGGAGGCAAGAGCCTGGCTAAAGGAAATATAGGAATCATTTGAGATTCTAAAGGATTGACGAATCACAAAAGATTGTTTTTGTCACTTACCCTCCTAAGAGAGAGGCCACCCGCTGGTGAAAGACCAAGAAAGGCACGGAGCCAGAGGTTAGAATAAACTGATTTAAGTTCAGTCAATTGTTTTCGGGAAAGTAATTCCCAAAGATAAGGAGATAGTGTAAAAGCTTTGGAGCTAGAACAAAAGTGGATGAGTATGATGAATTATGAATCTAAGTTGTAAAAGTTATCAAGATTCGTTCTGAGGACACGACTCCAGAATGATGGGATGTTTGAAATCAATGCTTATGTTGTGTTGGTTCATGAAATAATGATAAGAGAAAGGAAAATAAAAAGAAATTGAAGTGGAAAGGAATATAACGGCAATAGAGTTTGAGGAATGATAAGGGAGTTGGGTATGAGGAAACCCTAAAGACTCGTAGCAATAGACATAGAAAAGTATGCATTCGTGAGGATGAGGGTGATTCACCATGAGTTAAAATTGATGGTTGAAGGCATAAGAGATACATATATTGTACCCGCTTTAAGTTGGGAGGATTCGAGGAAACCTTGAAATAGTTCGAAGGATAAATAATGAGACGCGGATAGACTGAGGAGACAAGGAAGTAAGAAATTAGGAAAAATTGGATGAAGGAAGTGACCTTCAAGAATGTGAAGTGTAAGACCGGTGGCATGATACCCAGAAAGGGAGACGCCAGGTATGAAAGATATCCCAACATTGAGGTGACTGTTGAGATAAACAACAAAAGTAAATAAGGAATTATTAAGAAGAAGTTCATGTTGAACATGACCAATATCTTCCAGAACATCCATGTTATCATTATCAAATCAGGAAAGAAAAGCGGATGACCATTGTTATCTTTTGGAGGCCATATGGATTGACCTCAATTTGAATAAGGATGCTATTATGAAGTTAGGTATAGACTATCGAAGTGGGGAATGATGAATAAGATAATCTATCAAGGATATATGACTTGATTTATCCATGGAAGGATGCAGGTACCTTTTAAAGGTGGAATTAAGGATAGAACATTGGTAACTTAAAATGAATCCTAGGGGACTGCATAAAGGTTGGCATGTCACCCTTAATAGGGACAGTATGAGTTTTGACAGTATGATTGGGAAAGGGTTAAGGTAACAACAACCTTTAAGAATCAGTGGAGAAATTTTTCAGAAGTATATAGACAATGGTTCTACTATTAGTAAATGGTATTGTGATATGCCCTGTATCTAGGGAATACAGGAGGAACGATTGAAGGATAACCTTAGAGGTTTTATAAGGAAAAAGGTAATATTCAAAATTTTCAAGAATAGAAATGTGGATAAAGGAAATATGATGTAATTATAATGATGCCAAGTGGGGCACGTGTTGAACCACGAGAAAGTATGAATCGAACCAGTAAAGGTTGAAATTGTTCAGGGCAATTAGGGCCCAGGATAAAAGATGTTCTAAGTATGATTAAGAGTCAATCATGACAGTGATTAACCTCTAAAGACTGAGGGGATAACTTATGGAAAAATGGTGATTTTTTTTTTACTCATCTAATTTTAAGGAAAACATCTTCACTCAAGCAGTGATCGGAAATAGGGTAGAAAATTAGTGAAAGTGGTTAAGACGACATTGACTGTAAGGAAAATTTACTATCAGGAAAGGCCAAAAAGGCGGCCGACACTTTAAATGTAAGAGAATAATTATAGGCGCTCGTGCGAGAGGAATACAGTGATGATGGTTAAAGCTGTGAAGGTTGTTTTATGGTTTGAGAAATTGACATTCCTTCTGATGACTATGCAAATACCCAACCGTAATAGTAGTTGGTAAAGGTTTAATTCGTGTAATCGCCATGAACGGGCTATCTATCTTAGAAGGTCCTATCTTGAGATAAGCCAGGACCATATTTCAAAAAGGACTAGACGAACCTTTGAGTAAGTCTTCTATTTAAGGCATATGATTTAGAATGGTATTAACCTGCTATCGTTGCTTTGATTGAAACTCTTCTGCAATTTTATCTGCTTCATGTCATGTATGTATGTCAGGATCAGGAGTGTTCTTCATGAATCAGAAATGGTGATTATGTTACCTCCCTAGAAGGATTTGATACGACATGTATGGACTCCGTATGGTTAGCTATTAAGACTTCATGGAAAATGAATGACGACAGTAGGTCAGTAGTGGACCATAGTAATGCAGCAATGATTCTGTGAGTAATGAGCTGGTTACAACCGTGAGAGTTGTATTGGAATGGATGTTGAGATTGAGTACCATTAATCGGGTCGTGGTAGTGTATAAGTTATCATTGATAGACTAATTAAGTAGAGTATCTACCTAGTGAATATTTATTCTTTCTTATCGATAGAGAGTCGTATTATTATACGAGGAAGGTTGCGGTGCAAGCATAGAATTCTAGTAACGAGGATGTCTAGAATGAGATCCCAGGTTCGATTTTCGATATCAAGGGAGTTTCAAAGGTGATTGTGGATAAGCTCAAGGAAGAGCCTGGGTCCATAGAATGATGGACGGAATAGCAAAAATATTTAGGCATGTGATATACGATGCTATAATACTTGATGTTGATATAAATACATATATGTTTTGTTCTCCTATGACAAACCTCTATAGTTCAGAGGTAGATTCCAAGCCAGATATTTTATGGCAATACTTTTTTTTCATATATACAATTCTCTTCAGTTCGTTCTTTTCTCTTCTTTTCATTTCATGTAAGCTGAGAAGAACAACCCTTCCAGAAGGGGAGGTATTGCCGAATGACTATCTATCTTTGTGATAGAAGCCTAGTAGGATACCACATGTTGTTTAATTGCTTGTCAAGTACTAAAGGCTGGCCACCTTTTGTACTAACTATGCAATAGAACAAGTGTTCATGATCATAGTGATCTCTTAACAAATTCTTTACTTCTATATGATTGATCAAACTTTGGGAAATAGAAACAGCTGAAAAAGGAGTAATAAAGTTGTGGTAGTATTCGGAATGGAAACACATTCGTGATACTATGGTTGACGTGGTTATTAAAAGGTTATAGAACGCTAACGAGCAAAAGTATAACTAGTATAATATTAGGAACGGAAGGTAGTAGCGACTACGAACTGGGAAAAAGGATGGGTAGTGAGAAGCAAAAGCTCTAATGCTAAAAGCTATAATGAGAGTCTGTGCAATAGACTTGAAAGAAATTAGAATGATCACTTAACACGGGTTGAGTTTTCTTACGACAATAGATCATATGTCAGTATTGAGGTATCGCCTTATGAGATCCTTGAGGGAAGACAATGTCGATCTCCCTTATGTTAGGATGAAGTTGTAGAGCGCAAGATGCTCGGACCCGTAGTAGTCCAAAGGACCAAGGATATAATAGATCTAATCAGAGGACGGCTGGTAGTAGCCCAAGATGGATATAAGAAGTATGTTGATTTGACACGAAAGAACAAAGAATAGGAAGTAGGGGACCTAGTGTTGTTAAAGGTATCCCCTTGGAAACCCTTGGAAAGGATTGATGAGATTCGGAAAGAAAGGAAAGCTAAGTCCACCAATTGTTGGACCCTTGGATATATTAAGAAGTATTGGGAAGTTAGCATATGAGCTAGCCTTACCCCAGGACATGTAGCAAGTCATAACGTGTTTCACGTATCAAGGTTAAGAAAGTGCAATTCGGATGCCAGATAAATAGGGGCATAGGAGCGCATAGACATGCAACCAGACGTAACCTATATGGAGCAACCAGGAAGGGTATAGATTAAGAAGGAATGAGTGCTTAGGAGAAGGGTTATCAAACTAGTAAGAGTTTGATGGTAGAACCACAATGTGGGAAAATTGACTTGAGAGTTAGAAAGTGCAATACTAAGAAGGTATCCCTATTCATTTCTATCTGATTCCGGGACGGAATCCTTTTAAGGAGGGGAGACTGTAATAACCCCAATTTTTGGGAAATTTTGAAACCCTTATGAATAGTGTTTTTGCTGAATGAGAAAACTTTTCATGCCACACTATGTAGGGGTTCTGATATGGATATTCTGAGATTTTATTAGTACTTTATATGGGATATAAGTGTATATAAAGATCGTCAGAATCCAAATCCGAACACTTTGATTTTTCCCGGAAATCCAATAGATACGGAAAGAATTGAGTATAAGGTAACAGGATAAAAGGATTTAAATTAAAGGATTATAATAGAGGATCATAAAAAGGAAATAATGTATTTAGAAAGGTTAAGGGAACCTAAGTAATAAGATCCCGGGTATGATCCTTCAAACGATAAACGAAAACGAAAGTTAAGCGAACCGTATAACAGATCAGCGGTCATTAGGCAAACAATTAGGAAGTTAATCAAAGGGATTAGAGAGGATGATGTCACCCAACCAATGAGAAGAGGACAAGGAGGGGAGGATGACATCATGAGGATGACACAAGCATGACATGGGAAGGAAGGAGATGTGGTGGCTTTTTAACCACACAAAATCAAGGGCAACTAGGTAATTTACTAAAACAAACACAAAAATCAAACCAACCAAGCCAAGCAAATCATTTTTCATCAAAATCAAAAAGAAATCAAGGCATGGTTCTTCATGCTCTCAGCTTTTTACTATTGCAAATGGGCAAGAATTCAAAACTCAAGATCCAAGCCTCCTAAATTGGTAAGATAATTCCCTAATCATCTTCATGCTTAGTTAGGGCTATATCATGAGTTTAAGCCATCAATTCCTTCTTAATCTTCTTCATTTAATCAAAGAAGAAGACAATGAATAGTGTTTTCAAGTTTTTAACTTGAAGTTTTTCTTGTTTTCCTTCAAGATCCAAGCATTCCTAAGACTTCTCAAAGCTTCTTAAGGCTTCCTAGCTCCTCCCACCACTTCAAGGAAGGTATATCATCTCCAAACCCTAGATTCCTATGTATTATAAGATGATTTTGATTAGTAGGGTGATATTGTAGCTTGATGTTGTGATTTAGAGTTTAGGATTTGAAATGGTAGTGAAATTGAATGGTAGATGTTGTTGTTTTGATTAAAAGAACTTAAGTATGGTTAAAGTTAAGCTTAGGCATAAGTATGAATGTTAAAATGGAATTGGTTGGGGTTGTTATGATGTGATAAGGATGGATGTTGGTTGTATGTTTGGTTTGAGGTTGAATTGGGTTGGTTTTGAATGGTTTAAAATTGGGAAATCGCGTAAACATAGCCGTCGTAACGTCCGATTTTCTTTAGACTGTTTTTGTGCATAACATTAGGACCCGAGAAACCCCTGCTAGATTATGACCATTGCCATGTTTAGATAGATCATGTTACGAGCTTCGTTTTGATATGTAGTTCGTTCGATTCCGATGCACGGTTTAGGAGAAACGACCGTTTCATGTAACGGCATTTCGCGAACGAAACTTTTCCCCTCGCCTTACTTTGAAACATAGGTTAAAGACCAAAAAGGGTTAATTAATGTATGAAACATTTATGGTAAGTGTGTTAGGCAGTTGGTAAGACACTTGCGAAGGAATCGCCTTAAAACTCGTAAAGGTTAAATTATTAAAAATGGTGGAGCCGAGGGTACTCGAGTGACTTAAGAGAATCAGTAAGCGCAAAACAAGCGTTAGAGTCTAAGTTAGTTAAAGTATAGATTTACAAGTGACCTTGGTTTAATTCCAACTTACTTGTTGTTTATAGGTTACCAGACTCGTCCCGAGCCATTCGTAACCCCCAGTCGCTCAGGCAAGTTTTCTATCCGTTATAACTGTTGTTGTGATGTATATATGTATATGCATTATCTTGCGATAGATGCATGTTGGTTAATTAGCAAATGTTGCAATATATTGAAGCATGCTGCTATGGTATATATATATGCATGCCTGTTTCGTATTCTTTCCATATATATCTGTTGATTCAGTTGATAATACCTATGCTAGAGGATAGCGGTAACTTGCGTATACTCTTAGTTTAGGGGATAAAAGGTGAAAATATTTTCTAAAACTGGGAGTCGAGGATCCCGAGTAGATTTTATATATATGGATATAATATATATATATAAATATATATACATATACTTATATATATATATGGTCATAGTTTTCAAAGCTATTAATCGAATAAGGTTTATTCGATAACTTTAACTTTATATTATTTATTGAATATTATTTTGAATATTCATTCGAGGACTTATGACTCCTTTTATTTTATTTATGAATATTATTTTGAATATTCATTCAAGGACTTATGACTCCTTTTATTTAATTATCTGAATATTATTTGAATATTCATTCGAGGGCTTATGACTCTTTTATATTATTTATTGAATATTATTTGAATATTCATTCGAGGGCTTATGACTCAGTTTATATTATTTAATGAATATTATTTGAATATTCATTTGAGGATCTATGACTCCGATTATTTGCTGAGGTATATTCTTTATTCTATTAAAGAATAAGGTGTCAATAATCAAACTTATTTTCGATTGTTCAAATAAAGATACTACTTTCATATAAGTATATCTTTGGTTATTTAATACTTGTTTCAAGTATAAGTTTTAATACTTCTACTTCAATTATTTTTATAAAGATTACTCTTATGGGAATATTATTTAAATAATAATATTCAGTCATTTTCTAAATATTCTGGGGACTGATTTACTTCATTAAATCAGCTTTACTCCAAACACTCTTTAAAATGTTTTCGAGTCTTCAAAATGATTTTTAAAAGTTAGAGCGGATCCCAAAACTCATTTTTATATTTAAGATCTTCCATTTTAAGGGGACTTGAATACTCGCTCAAAAATCTAAGGGATCCGGCTCTATGGTGTATTTTATATTCGCAACAAGGTTGCAGTTTTGGTTAATGAATTGATTACTTACCCAAGGTTCGGGAAGTAAGTCCATCTATTGAGTTGGCATAAGCAACATGGGCTCAGTGGGCGTCCATGATAGTGTAAGTGGCTCAGTGGGAGTCCATCAAATGCATAAATGGCTGAGTGGCAGTCCAGCATAAGGTCCTATTGCGACCAGGGTGATGACTAGTGGGGAATTCGTCCATCTACTAGTAGAAAAGGTTACTTATGGGTATCTTTGCCTGATCAGCAAGATATCTGGTTTATGCCAAAATTCTTTTCCTTTCCAAATTTATTGGATATTGCAAGTCTGTTCATACTTTACATGACAGAGGTTTTCAGGAAATGTATGGGAGATATATATATATATATATATGAATATATATATATATATATATCAGAACTTAATGAAGTATATCATAACTTCATTTCCTTTAATAATATTTCAAAGATTGAATCTATTCAAATCTGGTCTTGTAGTCTCATCTATGTGATGAACTGTTGAAAGCTCATTATACTTTGAACAGTGGTAGTTCAAGTAGCTTTATAAATGATATAAGTATAGTGAAGTATTTGGTAACTCCATCTTTTAAACTTATATCTAGTTAATAATTGTCTTATGAATGACAAAGATTTTCAAAAAAACGTTGAGACAAGGTTAGATATATGAGATCACCTTGTAACGATATTTTTATACAATTATACACTGGAACTCTGTGTGTATTATGCATGGAAGAGGACTTCCAATATTTTGAAAAGTATATATGTATATATATACTGAATATTTTGCGACTTCATCGCATTAAAATATCAAACTTGGTTCATTTCTTTTGACCAAGATTTTCATGAGTACTATGAGAAGGCTCATATATTGTTAATCATTATACATATTATTTTGGTGGGATTGCTGCTCACCCTTGCTTTCTTCTTTCATCACATAACAACAGATAGAAAAGATGAACAGGACTAAACTTCCGATTCGCAAGCGATTAGGAGACGTTCCGCAGTTTTCTAGAAGCATTGATGCCGCCGTAGCTGAGGTAGGAATTACCAATAGGCTAAGTTTTCTACTAGTAATGTACCAGACTTATGTATATTATGAATTGTAATAATGGCAAAGAAATGTAAATTTATTCAGAAACCTTTATAAGGTGTATTGACATATAATTGTGGAATAAAACGACTTGTGATTATTTTTGGATATTCATCTCTGAGACTATAACTTGTAGTGTGTGTGTTTATTGTGGGGTCACAGTACAGAGTAGTTGATTGTGTATTAAGATTGGGTGTTATTAAGGGAAATGGAACTCGTGACAACCCGGATCCCCGACCCCGGATTTGGGGGTGTTACAATGACCCTGCTATGGGAGAGGCAAGAACATCACATTCATATGATAGTGCTTTGCAAGAAGAACAAGGGTTTGAGGCTGGTGCACATGACAGTAACCCATCCAAATCCCCTCCAATTCAACTGGAGGTTCACACCACAAGTGGAGAATAACACCCTGTTATAACCACAGAGAAATTTGTGAGTCAAACTGTGACTCCTATCACATGTGGTTCTGTTATACTGTCACTTTCACACCCAACCAATCAACCTTCTACTTCTCAACCTCAACAACCACACCTCATCTCACAATGGCTAAAAACCACTGAAACTCAACCTACAACATTAGATGATCTTCTTGTTGAGCAGATTTTTGGACTAGCCAATATCTCATTGCACTTTCTAATCTCAGATATGAGAAATCAAGACTATCAAGCCATTCTGCTCACATACAATGAAGAAGTTGAAAAGCAAAAGCAGAAAATTATTGATGACGCTGAGCAAGATGGAAATGTAGATGCTTGGTTGTCTAAGGAATTTACTTTGGAGATGGATCAAGTCTTGGTTAGGTTTAGAGATGAATATGTAACCATTCTAGGGAGTAATGCCAAGGCCCTGACTCCACAAGATTTCTATGATGCAATCACTAAAGTTTACAAAGCTTAACTCAAGGCTTTTCACCTATTTGGTAAAGCTCTAGAACTAAAGTTGATTGGTCATGAAGACAAAGTAAGGAAGATGGTGAGAAAGAAGATGGATGAGATCACACCTTCTCAAGTCAAGATCACTTTAAAATTTCAACATTTTGCTGACCAAATGGCAAGATTTGATCTGACTTCTGTGGAAAAAGATGTCAAGAATCTCAAAAAGTCTTTCATTACTCTGCATGAGGTGGTTCAACAACAAATAACAAGCTCAAATGACAAAAGCTCAAGTTGAATCAACTCCACCAAAGCAGATATGAGCCTTTTGTACTGCTCATGGAGGGTATCAGATAGGTTGTGCAAGACACCTTTGGACCTTCTATTCCTTCAAGCTCTCAACAACCTGCCTCTACATCTACAAATCTCCAAATTCAAGCTCTTCAAGGTCAAGTCTCAACTCTGCAATCCTTCAATAACAAACTCATAGCTCATGTGTAAGCTCTCACTACCTAGTGCAGAGCCAATAGGCAGACATACAGACCCTGGCGGACTCCCACAAGCATTTACAAATGCAAAATTTTGTGGCTTTGGGAGCCATCATGGGCAAGCTCAACATTCCATTGACTGCACTTCCTGAGACTGTGAGGCCAGAATTACCAACTCCCCTACTCATGCCTATTCCCAAGACTAAGGGGGAGATAGAAGCTAGGATTCAACAATCTAAGGATGCTGGTAAATCAAAGGAGCCTAGAAAATTAACTTCAATCACTTAGACTGCTCCAAGCTCTTCAAAAGCTAAAATCTCTAATGATGTTGGAAAGGAAAGACTTCTAAAGGTTGCAAAAGGACCAAATCAAGATCAAGAATTCAGTGAACTTCTTGTAGTCCTGAGGATGTCTCTTCAAAATAACTACATCACCTATAAAAGAGCTTTGTCAAATAGGGTAATTCAATGCAAGACTGTAAAGGAGATATTGGATGCTTTGGAGACAAGATGTCAGGGAACTGATGCAATCAAGAAAAACAGGAGGACTATACTCACTCAAGAGTACGAGCACTTTGACTCAAAAAGTGATGAGTCATTAACTGAATTATATGACAGGTTTGTCAAACTCTTGAATGATCTGTCACTGGTGGACAAGGAATATGACATTGAAGATTCAAATCTAATATTCCTTTTATCTCTTCCTGAAAGTTGGGATTTGAAAGCTACTATTATAAGAGATAACTATGCTCTTGATGAAATTTATGGAATGCTCAAGACTTATGAACTTGAGATGGATCAAAGAATAAGAGACATGGGAGAAAGTCAAGAATAGTTGCTCTTAATGCTGAGGAGGAATCCCCCAAAATGGTTGTCTAAAAGAAAGGAAAAGGAAAGGCTCTCATCATAAAGTCGGATTCAGAATCATCAAGTTCTGATGATGATGATTCAGAAACTGAAAGTCTACCTGAAGTAGATGCTGATGAAGAGATGATGAAGCTGTGTGCTCTTATGGTGAAGGGTATCACAAAGATAGCCTACAGGAAATTCAGAAGGGGAAAGAAGTTTTTCAGGAAAGGAAGAAGTTCTGATAGGAAGGGTTTCGGAAAATATGAAGGCAAAGGAGGAAAGTCTGACAGAGGAGATTACTCAAATGTCAAATGCTACAACTATGGTGAGAAAGGCCACATATCTCCTAACTGCAAGAAAGGAAAGAGTGACAAAGGTAAGGCACTTGTCACAAAGAAGAAAAGCTGGACAGACACCTCAAATTCTGAAAATGAGGAGAACTATGCCTTGATGGCAAATGCTGATAGCACTTATGATGCAGCTGAGTTAAAGGTACCTCAAACAACTTATGCCTTTCATACTGATGATATTACTGAGTTGAGATTATATCTTAAAACCATGTTTATTAGCTATAGAGATCAAACTTTAACATGTAAAAGATTAACTTCTGAAAATCTTGCTTTTAAAAAGAGGAATGATTATTTAGAAAAAGAGTTAGTTATGTTCCATCAAACTCAGAAAGATAGAGATGATGCTTTCTATGTGAGAGATGAAGTGCTAAAAATGAATAAATCTCTAAAAACTAAGTTAGAAAAGGAGAGAGAGATTATCAGGACTTGGACTAACTCTGGAAGAACAACTCAGAATATACTAAGTAGTGAGAACTGGAAAGAGGGCTTAGGTTATGGAGATGAGAAAAGTGAAAAAGGAACTGAACAACTTAAGCCAATTATTGTTAAACAGACTACTAAGACAAAGGTAAATCATGTTAAATTTGTAACTGAAACTGTAAAGTCTGATTCTAAAAAGATGAAAGATGTTGAGATGGAAGTAATAGCAGAGTCAACTTCTGACAAATTAGAACAGGATAAACCAACTGAAGTTAACATAGGCTTAATGACACAGAAGCATCTTAAACATAAGCTGAAAGAGATTACCAGTGTAAACAAGGTAAAGGAAGCTAGGAAAAATAGGAATGGAAAGGAAGGTGTGAATAAAATCAACAATTATATGCATGTTCCTAATGCTCCTAGAAAGAAATGCTATAACTGTGGAAATTCTAACCATCTGGCTTCTTTTTGCAGGAAGAATAAGAATATAAACTCCTTACCTTCTAGGTCAGGAGTTAAGAGTCAGTCTGTTAGGTTTAAGCCACAAAATCCTTGTTTTCATTGTGGTAGTATGTGGCATTCCATTTATAATTATAAGGAATATCATAGTTTGTATTATGATTATTATCAGATAAAACCTTCTTTGAAGAAAGTTACTTTAATTCCTTCTAGTGTAAAGTATGATGCAAAGTCTGATAATGTTAATACTGATAAGAAAATTGTTAGCATAAACTCTGATGTTAAATTCGCTGCAAATGTTAACAAACTTAAAAAGGCCAAAGGATTTAAGCAAGTCTGGGTCCTTATTAAAACTAACCTTTAGTGGTCTTTGTGATTGCAGGGCAACAGGAAGAACATCCTAGTTCTGGACAGTGGATGTTCAGGACATATGACTGGAAATAAAGCCCTGCTATCAGACTTTATGGAGAAAGCTAGCCCAGGAGTTTCTTATGGAGATGGCAACATTGGGAAAACTCTGGGATATGGCAAGATCAATCTTGGAAATGTCATCATTGAATCAGTAGCTCTAGTCTCAGGACTTAAACACAATCTGTTGAGTATAAGTCAAATTTGTGATAGAGGTTACCATGTGGATTTCTTTGAAGAATACTGTGAAGTTATAAGTAATTCAACAGGAAAAGTGGTTCTGAAAGGATATAGGCATGGTAACATTTATGAAGCCAGACTTTCAACAAGTATGATGGTTCTGCAATCTGTCTGTTGAGTAGAGCATCAATTGAAGAAAGCTAGAATTGGCACAAGAAACTCTCTCATTTAAATTTCGACAATATAAATGAGCTTGTAAAGAAAGATCTTGTGAGAGGACTTCCAAAAACAGTATTTGCTCCTGATGGTCTTTGTGATTCATGTCAGAAGGCAAACCAAAGAAAATCTTCTTTCAAGAGCAAAACTGAGTCATCAATTCTTGAGCCTTATCACCTACTGCATGTTGATCTATTTGGTCCAGTCAATGTCATGTCTATTGCAAAGAAGAAATATGATATGGTTATAGTGGATGAGTTCACAAGGTACACATGGGTGTACTTCTTGCACAAGAAGACTGAAACTGCATCTACCCTAACTGATCATGTCAAACAGCTGGATAAATTGATCAAAGATTCTGTTAAAATCATAAGGAGTGATAATGGCACTGAGTTCAAGAATTCAATCATGGAAGAGTTTTGCAAAGATCATGCAATCAAACAGGAATTTTCTGCACCTGGAACTCCACGGCAAAATGGAGTTGTAGAAAGAAAGAACAGGACTCTCATTAAAGCTGCACGAACAATGCTTGATGAAGCAAAGCTATCAACCTATTTTTGGGCTGAAACTGTGTAGACTGCTTATTTTACACAAAATGCAACACTAATAAACAAGCATGGAAAAACCCCATATGAAATGGTGAAGAAGAAGAAGCCAAATTTGAAATACTTTCATGTATTTGGTTGCAAGTGTTTTGTTCTTAAGACTCATACTGAGCAGCTGTCAAAATTTGATCTAAAAGCTGTTCAAGGAATTTTTGTTGGATATCCACTTTCCACAAAAGCCTTCAGAGTCTACAATTTAAGAACAAGAGTTGTCATGGAATCTATCAATGTCTCTTTTGATGATAAGAAGATTACTGGACTTGAAGATTTTGATGATCATGATCAGCTGAGATTTGAGAATGAAGATTTAAATTCTGACTCTGAAAATTCTGATCCTGTAAGTAGTTGTAGAAAGAATGAAGATTTAAATTCTGACTCTGAAAATTCTGATCCCATAAGTTCTGATGGATTAAGTTCTAATGTGATTGAAATTGTGGTAACAACTCCAAAGGAAAATGCACCTGTCCAGGGGGAGCAAGCTGAAGATCCTACCACATCTCAAAACTCTCGAGAAGCATCAGAACCTGTCACTGGCTCTTTAAGTTTTGATTCATCTAGTTCTGATGAGCCAAAGTCTGATAATTCTGGAAGCTCTGATTCTTCAATTTCTGAAAAATCAAATTCATATTCTGAAGTCTCAGAGAGCATAACTACAGGGGGAGCATCAGAAAATGCTGATGGATACGGCATGAATCATGGGGGAGGATCCAGTTCTAGAGATTAACTTCCATCTGTAAGGAAGTGGACAAAAGCACATACACCTGATTTAATCATCGGAGATCCTGAAGCAGGTGTCAGAACTAGAACTGCAACTTCAAATGAATGTATCTATCATTCTTTTCTATCTCAGACTGAACCAAAGAAAGTGAAAGAAGCTCTTCAAGATGCTGATTGGGTGCAAGCAATGCAGGAAGAGTTAAATGAATTTGAAAGAAATAAAGTCTGGACCCTAGTGCCAAGACCAAAGGACAGATCAGTTGTTGGTACAAAATGGGTGTTCAGAAACAAAACTGACAGTGATGGCATAATTACAAGGAATAAATCAAGACTGGTTGCTAAAGGTTACTCTCAACAGGAGGGTATTGATTATGATGAAACATTTGCACCAGTTGCTAGATTATAAGCCATAAGGATCTTTTTGGCTTATGCTGCTCACAAGAAGTTTAAAGTCATTCAAATGGATGTGAAAAGTGCTTTTCTCAATGGAGAACTGGAAGAAGAGGTATATGTTGAACAACCTCCAGGCTTTGTAGATCCTAAATTTCCCAATCATGTCTACAGGCTTGACAAAGCACTTTTTGGCCTTAAGCAAGCTCCAAGAGCATGGTATGAGACTTTAGCTCAATTCCTTCTGGAAAGTGGATTTCACAGAGGCACAATTGACAAGACTTATTTATACCTCAACCATGGAAAGGACTTACTTTTGGTACAGATATATGTTGATGATATCATATTTGGTTCTACTAATTCCAAACTGTGTGAGAAGTTTGCAAAGCTAATGCAATCAAGATATCAAATGAGTATGATGGGAGAACTCGGCTATTTTCTGGGCCTTCAAGTCAAGCAAACTGAAGAAGGCCCTTTTATCTGTCAATCCAAGTATACCAGAAATTTACTGAAGAAATTTGGAATGCAAGATTATTCAATTGCATCCACTCTCATGGCCACTGCAACCAAGTTAGATAAGGATACTGGTAAATCAGTAGATATTACTAACTATAGAGGTATGATTGGCTCATTACTCTATCTAACTGCAAGTAGACCTGATATCATGTATGCTACCTGTCTTTGTGCAAGATTTCAGGCTGATCCAAGAGAACCTCACTTATTAGCTGTGAAAAGAATTTTCAAGTACTTTAAGGGTACAGCTGATCTAGGATTGTGGTATCCTAGGGAATCAGATTTTAAGCTAATTGGTTACTCAAATGCAGATTTTGCAGGATGCAAAATAGACATGAAAAGCACTAGTGGAAGCTGCCAATTTCTTAGAGGCAGATTGGTTTCTTGGTTTAGCTAGAAACAAAAGTCAATTTCCACATCAACTGCAGAAGCAGAATATATTACTACAAGAAGCTGTTGTGCACAGATTCTTTGGATGAAGAATTAGTTACTGGATAATGGGTTAGAATTTTCTAAAATCGCTATTTACTATGATAATCAAAGTGTTATTGCTATGACAGGTAATCCAGTTCAACACTCAATGACAAAGCACATCAGCATTAGGTACCATTTCATAAGGGAACATGTGTATGAAGGTACGGTGGAATTGCATTTTGTTCCAACAGATCAACAGCTAGCAGATATCTTCACAAAACCACTATGTGAAGCTACTTTTATAAGATTGGTAAATGAACTTGGAATGGTTTCAGGTTCTTTCTCTAAATCTGCTTAGTTTTTGTTCTCATGCATCAGACTTTATGATCAGTGTTTACAGACTATATTATCTTTATGTAATCTGTGTTTGATTTGAAAATTCTTTAAATGCTGATTATCTGATATGGATTTATATACTCTGAAAAGTGTTTTGATTGTTCTGTGGTTATTCAATCCAATGAGGATAATTGTGCTAGATGCTGACCTAGTAGTCTTTAACATACTAGAAATCCCATGTTTGAATTAGTTGTTTATGTGGAAACTCATTAACACAAGCAGATTCTGATATTGAGCTTAGTCAAGTTTACTTTGTGTATCTTATTACTAAGTCACAAAATAGATTCCTGTTTCTTATCTGTCAAATTCTGGTGTCAGTAAATCTTAAGAATGAACTAAGTGCTGATAAGCCTTACTTATCAACATAAAAGAAAAGAAAAGAATAAAATTCAGGTACTCCTTTGAGATCTAGAGTAAAAATGTGAAAGGGAAGACCCAAGTGCATTGCTGGTATTAAGTAATATGCATTAAAAAAGCAAATATTTTTCTTGGTGACTTTTCACACTCTATGATTACTGGAGAAATACTCTGATAACAGCATAAATTCTGATAAGTAGTCGTGACTCACTTATAGTGAGAAGCCACTGTAAAAAGGAATTTCAAAAGATGCATAAAATGAGCAAAAACAGTTGAGGTGGACTCTTGCATAAATTTGTTCTATAGTAGACATCATGACTAATGACAGATTTTAAGCATTTTTCTTAGTTATGCCTTATTTCTAAGATGTACTGAAGTTGATCAGACTTTAATCCTTATCTGATATTTTGTTGAATGCACAGACTTTCACTCCATATGAATGATGAAAATTACTGTGGTGATTAAGTTATTTTTGACAAACAGTTAAGTGTCATTTGCATAAATTCTGAGGACAAGTTCTGATGAAAGTTCTGATGATTAAACTCTGAAGAAAAGAAGTCAGTATATGTATGAAGAATCACAGAAAAAGATATTCACTATTTGAGTATAGAAGCCATGTTCTGATGACTGTTAAAATCTGATATGAGTTAAGTTCTGATATTAAATCCTGATGGAATTTTAGATGCTTACGTGGCATTTTTCTTTACTTGACTTATTTGTGGTAAAATCTGAAACAGTCATATTTAAATCAGAATAAATTTGGGTAAGTTAAAAACAGTCATAATCATTATGGGTTAGTGGTTAACGTGTATGTCTTGAAAAACTGCATATGCACAGTAATTGTCAATTATTTCTCGTGCCCATTAACTCTTGCTTTAGATCTTTTACTGACTGTTATTATTACACATCGGTCTAGGGAGTCAAGGGATCATTATTTTTACTTGTAATTGTTAAACACTCCTCGCGTCCCTTGGTATTATATTGGCTATTTAAATCGACTATTCATTCAGCCAAAACATCTTCCATTTTCTCACAAACTCATTCTCTTTTTATTCTTATCAACAAAAAATGTTCGTTTCAACCTGTTTCTGAACTATGAAACCTTCAATATCGAGTTGAGTTGTGATGACTGGAAACAGGAGTGACATGTCACTGCCATTCCTGAAGAGATTTGGAACTCAGTCCCACAAGAGGTTCACACAGACCTCTTGTTCTTTTCGATGGACTACCACCTCCATCTTGATAGTTTGGAAGAGGAAAGGAGAGAAGCTCTCCGTCAGCAAGAACGGATCATCCGTCTTGTAGTGCTCTTCGTCAGCAGCAGAAGGAGCTAGTCGATAGGTCTTCTTAGACTAGGACTAAGGCTGTTGATGTTAAGAATCTTAGAATAGAACTATCATGTAATTTTTGCATGTAATTGATAAATTTCATGAAATGTACTCATTTGATATATTAATGAAATTTCCTTTAATTGCAAGATTTGTTCTTTGTTTCTCAAATTATATGATTGTGCATGTTTTAATTGCAATTTGTTAATCTTTACTTCATCGTTTTTAACTTTATCATGTGATGAATGTTTTATTTTAATAATGGTCAATAATAAATTTTGATGATTTGAGGAAACAATTAAAGCACGAGTTCATGCATCTGAACCTGTGATAGTTGAAGCTGAGAATGTTACTTCTCATAAAGAAACAATAGCTCAAAGTTCTGATACTTTGAAAAGGAAATTTGTAAATTCTGATGCTGCTGAAGCAACTCCTTCATTGACAAGGAGATTGAAGAAAATGAAGGAAGGAGGTATTTAGCTAAGGCTATATCAGAAGATACTGAAGAAGCTGAGGAAGGGGATCAGGAATCTCTGATCTCACAAGAACCAATTATTATTGCAGCCCTTCCAGCTCAAGCCAAAGACACTGCTAATGACACAGTTCTTACCCCTCATGTCTCTCCTATTAAAGCTACTTGTGATGCTAAAGAACAAACTGATTTTTCTGAAATAGATATTCATAATTTGAATATACCTGAAGTTCTTTATCTGGAAGCTCCATCTACATCAAAGACACCAGCTCTGAAGATAAATTCTGCTGAACAGAATTTAGATGATGTAATTCCTGAATCTCCAGTTGCTTTACACACTGTTGAGCTCTCAGAACAGAATGAGTCTTCCTCAAGTTCTGATGACAGTATTTCTGCTGAGACTCCAGTACCTATTCTGGGCAAGGAAGAATTGGTGAAGAAAATTCTTGAAAAGGAAGCACCTATTCCTTGGGAGGATACTCACAGAGGTGTTGAGTGGACCAAGAAGTGGAATGAATCAGATTTTATTCCATGTTCTAAAATTCTTACAGAGCATATTGCTAAAGCTGATGAGTTGCTCACAAATGCTGATTTCAAGACACAACTCAAGATCACAACTTTGTCTACAAAACATCTTCAAGTTCTACATACTGCTACTCATGAAAAGGTTGATACACTCAGAGAACAAGCTGATAAGCTCGATTAGGTGCCCAAGCTTGA
This sequence comes from Apium graveolens, assembly GCF_009905375.1. Taxonomy (NCBI): domain Eukaryota; kingdom Viridiplantae; phylum Streptophyta; class Magnoliopsida; order Apiales; family Apiaceae; genus Apium; species Apium graveolens. The sequence goes on from NC_133655.1 coordinate 122,877,449, forward strand.
CAAAAACAGGTATATCAGACCTATTTCTGAAAAAGTTGCAACCATTGAGAAAACTCAAGAGAAAAACAGGCCCAAATTACTGAGGCTCTAGTTAATCAAGCTTCTCAGAAAGCTCAATTGGATGAAATCCAATCTTCAGTTGAACTTCTTCTTTCTCTCTTACATCATGATGATGCCAAAAAGGGGGAGAAGGTAGTTAAGTCCAAATGCTCACCTACTCAAGAACTGAAGAAAAAGGATGATAAAGGTGATGACCAGGGAAACTCTGAAAAGAGCAGAGGTCAAAGAAAAGTTCAAGGAAAATCTTCTATTCAGAACAAGTCAAGTTTTGATGCTGTGAATGCTCAAAGACTGAAGTCAAGTGGTGATAAGCAAAGTCTGATGTCAAGTTCTGATATTCTGATTCAGTCAGGATCTGAAGACTCTCGGAAGTTCTTGCAAACTCTGAAGTTAAAGGGGAAGCATACTACTGTTTATTATTGATAGGGATAAATAAATTATGATTGTATAATTAAATACTGCATTAATTGTACAAGTTGTGGGCTGCTAGGCCTAATAAAAAGATATATGATACTCAGACCAGAAAGGTTAAGCCTGATGGACCAGATCAGGCCTGATGGAATAAAAAAGGCCCAAAAGCCCTAATTATTAATTAATTTCGTAATTAATTAATAAGGGAAAAATCAGCTATTGAGAAGAGTCCCGATAAGGATATAAATCCTTATAGATTAGCCTCAAGGGGACCTAAAAGGATAAGGAATCAGCTTCCTACTTCCTAGGACTCCTAAGTCTATCCTAATTCAGAGGCTTGTCCACCAAGTCTCATATACCAAGTCCAATTCAAGGACTCCCACATCTATATAAGGGGCCTCACCCCATAAATCAGAACTACGTTTTTTGGCTTGATTCTCTAATTCACAGAGATACGTAGGCATCTCGTAAAGGCAGAATTAAGCTACGATACACGAGAGCAGCCATTAAAGGCCTTGAGCTCCCGAATCTTAGTAATAAATACAGCAAATAATAACCTTAGCTTTTTATCCATAACATTTGGCGCTGTCTGTGGGAAGCACAACAACAACCATGGCGAGAACACGGAGAACAATTGGAGCTCTAGAGGAAGGAACACCATCAGAGACAACCCAGGTGATTTCATCAACCGTGGAGGTTCCTCCCCATTCAACTTATGCATCTACTCAGGAGGAAGCCTAGACAGGGGCAACTCAACCCCAGCTACAAGGGACAACTCCCCCGATTCAAGGTTGGAGGAAGCGGATATGCTGGGCGAAGCGAAGCACGAGGACGGTCGCCCCCCTATATACGAGGTTTGGGTCCTATCCCTGAGGATCGGGAATTTTCTGGTCCATACACTGAGAGAGACTCCGAATCTTCGGATGATGAAGTGGCCCCGAGAAGGAGGCGTCCTGGAAAAGAGCCAATGGCCGATGGAAAGCAACGCCCCCAGAGCACCCCAGGGGCGAATCCCCAAGAAGTGCAGGAAAGGATCAGGGCTCATGAGGCTGAAATCCAAAGGCTGAGGCGTGATTTGGAGGCTCACCAGGCCACCAGACCCCAGATACCTCCTAGGGGGAGAAGTCCTCCTCCTGTCATAGACCTGGATGGTCCGGTAAGAAGAAGGGCTGCTGTCCCAAGAACTGATCCAAGCAATCTCCTTCCCCTTGGAGATCCTGATGATCCAACTCCACCCTTCACAGAAGAGATAATGAATGCCCATATCTCGAGGAAATTCAAGATGCCCACTATCAAAGTCTATGATGGCACGGGAGATCCCGCTAATCATGTTAGGACATTCTTTAATGCACTGCTGCTGCAACCCGTGAATGATGCTATAAAGTGTCGGGCCTTCCCTCAAACCCTGTCGGGTATGGCTCAAAGATGGTACAGTCGCCTGCCCCCAAATTCTATTGGATCGTTCAGAGAATTAAGTCAGGCTTTTATTAAGCAATTCATCAGTGGAAGAGTCCATGAGAAAAGTTCAGCATCTCTTATGAGTCTTGTGCAGGGAGCTAAGGAATCCTTGAGAGATTACCTGAATCGTTTTACAAAGGAGGCTTTAAAAGTCCCAGACCTTGATGATAAGGTAGCCATGATAGCACTGCAACAAGGAACTAAGGATGAGTTTTTCAAGATGTCCTTGGTCAAACGTCCCCCTGAAAACATGTTGCAACTCCAAGAGAGGGCAGGGAAGTATATCAAGGTTGAAGAAAGCATGAGGAAGACCGTAGTGAGTAATGAGCCCACTGGAGGCAAGAAGCGAAAAACTGATCTGGAGTATATCGCTAAGGACAAATATCCTAGAACCGAACAAAATCCTGATTCAACCCCCAAGAAGGGAGGACCTGGGCAAAAGTTCACTGAATACGCTAAACTGAGTGCTCCTAGAAGTCAGATTTTGATGGAGATTGAGAAAGATAGAGATATTCGCTGGCCTAAGCCCTTGAAGGTTGATCCCGCCAAGCTAGATAAGAGCAAGTATTGCAGGTTTCACAAGGATGTTGGCCATGACACCGATGAGTGTAGGCAATTAAAAGATGAAATTGAGTTTTTGATTCGAAAAGGAAGGTTGAACAAGTATACTGGAGATGGAGGGGACAGAAATAATAATGGAAGGAAGAACTTTGAAGATCGTAGGAGGGACCAAGATGATCAGGGGCGGAATCCCCAACCCAGAGGGCCGGTTATAAATGCAATTTTTGGAGGACCGCGACGGCCTCGAGGGCCAGTGATAAACACGATCTTTGGAGGTCCAACTGCTGCTGGATTATCCAAAAATTCCAGAAAGGCATATACTAGGGAGGTTATGCATATTGTTGGAGAAGCCCCGAAGAGGGCCAGGACAGAAGTAACATTGGCTTTTGATGATTCCGACCTAGAGGGTGTGAAGTTTCCCCATGACGACCCGCTGGTCATAACACCGATAATAGGAAATAGCCCGGTTAAGAGGGTCCTTGTGGATAATGGTGCTTCTGTGGATATCTTGCTCCACGACACCTTTCTAAGAATGGGATATAACGACTCCCAGTTGACACCAACCGACATGCCGATATATGGATTTGCAGGAGTAGAATGTCCTGTGGAAGGGATAATCAAATTGCCAACCACCATAGGTACGGAACCAAGGCAAGCAACGCAGATGCTGGATTTCGTAGTGGTAAAGGCTAGTTCAACTTATAATGCTATCATGGGGAGAACAGGGATACATGCCTTCAAGGCAGTCCCCTCTTCCTACCATTCAGTCATGAAGTTTCCCACCCGAAACGGGATTGGAGAAGAGAGAGGAGATCAAAAAATGGCTAGAAGCTGTTATGTGGCCTCTTTGAGGGCAGATGGAGTCGGGGGCAGGTTCTTCCTATTGAAGATATGGATGTTCGAGAAAATGATGAGAATAGAGGAAGGCCAGCAGAAGAATTGGTTTCGGTTCCTTTAGACCCCGAGAATCCTGAGAAGATGACTTTCATTGGAGCCACATTAGAGGAGCCTCTTAGAGGGAAGTTAGTGAAATTTTTACAAGAAAATAGTGATGTGTTTGCATGGTCAGCAGCTGATATGCCAGGAATAGACCCGGAGTTAATTACTCACAAGCTAAACGTGGATCCAAGCCGGAAGACAGTGAAACAAAAGAAAAGAAATTTTGCCCCGGAAAGACAAGAGGCTATAAAACAGGAAGTAGAAAAGCTCTTAGAGGCTGGTTTCATTGAGGAGATTCAATTTCCGGAGTGGTTAGCAAACCCTGTAATGGTGAAGAAGGCTAATGGAAAGTGGAGGATGTGTATAGACTTCACTGATCTGAATGATGCATGCCCCAAAGACTGTTTCCCGCTACCTAGAATTGATACTTTGATTGATGCCACTGCTGGACATGAGATGCTGAGTTTCATGGATGGATTTAGCGGATACAATCAGATCAAAATGCATAAGGATGACATTCCAAAGGTATCATGTATCACTGACTTTGGTGTTTATTGTTATCTTGTTATGACGTTTGGTCTCAAGAATGCAGGAGCCACCTATCAGAGGTTGGTGAATAAAATTTTTAAGGATCTTATTGGGAAGACTATGGAAGTCTATGTTGATGACATGCTAGTCAAGAGTCTAGTAAAGACTAATCATATAACCCATTTGAGGGAAGCTTTTGAGGTCCTAAGGTACCACAAGATGATGTTGAATCCAACGAAGTGTGCTTTCGGAGTAGGATCTGGAAAATTCTAGGGATTGATGGTCTCAAAGAGGGGAATTGAGGCCAACCCCGATAAAATAAAGGCAATCTTGGATATGGAACCACCAAAAACTGTCAAGGATGTACAGAAGCTCACAGGAAGGGTTGCGGCGCTAGGACGATTCATCTCCAAGTCAGGAGACAAGTGTTTGTCATTCTTCAAGTCATTAAAGAACATTAAAGACTTTGTATGGAGTGAGGAAAATCAGAAGGCATTTGAAGAGTTAAAGAAGTATATGGGCCAGGCCCCGTTGTTGGCCAAGCCAGTTCTGAGTGAAGTTTTATTCTTTTACTTGGCTGTTTCAGAGAGCGCCTTGAGCGCGGTGTTGGTTAAGGAGGAACTGAAAGTCCAGAAACCCGTATACTATGTCAGCAAAATCTTGCATGGTGCAGAGTTGAATTATTCAACTATTGAGAAATTCGCTTTAGCCTTGGTAATGGCTTCAAGAAAGCTGCGTCCTTATTTTCAAGCTCACCAGATTGAAGTGCTAACAAATCAGCCACCAAGAAACATCATTCACAGTCCCAAGGCAAGTGGGAGACTGATTAAGTGGGCAATAGAGTTGGGAGAGTTCGATCTCAAGTATAAGCCACGTACGGCCATAAAAGCCCAGGCACTAGCTGACTTCGTGGTGGAATGTACCATACCCAACCAAGAAGTCGGGGGGCAGGAAGATACCATACCTCAAGACAAGGGAGTCGACAATGGGGACAAGGAGAAAGAATATTGGGTTCTCTATTTTGATGGAGCATCAAAAACAAATTCCAGTGGAGCAGGGTTGATTTTGCAAAGCCCTGATGGATTCTTAATTGAGTATGCTATGAAGCTAGACTTCCCAACCACAAACAATGAGGCAGAGTATGAAGCCCTGATTGCTGGCCTTGGTCTAGCTGGGACACTTAGAGTCAAAAACTTAAAGGTCCGTGGAGACTCGAAGCTGATCATATCCCAGGTAAAGGGAGAATTTGAGGCAAGGGATGATACGATGGCTAAGTATGTTCGCCTAGTAAGGGCTGTGATGACCCAATTTAATGAATGCTATGTTGAACACATTCCAAGGGAAGAAAATGCTAAAGTAGATGCGCTATCAAAGTTTGCTTCATCTGAGATTGAAGAAAGTTCAGGAAGTGTGTACTTCCGTGTTTTGAAGACACGAAGCATAGATGTTAAGCTTGTGGCTCCCATAGGCTTGGGGACGTCATGGATTGATCCCATCAAGGCTCACATTCAGACCGGTTGGTTGCCAAGTGATGCAACTGAGGCACGGAAGTTAACTATTCGAGCACTAAGGTACTCCTTGATAGATGGAATTCTGTATAAGAGATCTTTCGTGATTCCTTACTTGAGGTGTCTCAGGCCCGACGAGGCGCGCTTGGCTCTTGAGGAAGTGCATGAAGGTATTTGTGGGCAGCACTTGGGGGGCAGGGCCTTGGCTCATAAGATAACCCGTTTAGGCTTCTATTGGCCAGAAATGATGGCTGATGCCAAAGAATATGTGAAGAAGTGTGATCGCTGTCAGAAGCATGCACCAGCTGTTAGACAACCCCCCGAGATGCTGACCTTTATCAACTCGCCTATTCCCTTTGCCATGTGGGGGATGGATATTCTAGGGCCTTTTCCTATGGCCACGGCACAAAGGAAATTTCTGATTGTAGCCATTGATTATTTCACCAAGTGGATCGAAGCCAAACCCTTGGCCAAAATCACAACTAAGCAGGTTGCACAATTCCTGTGGGAAAACATTATGTGCCGATATGGAATTCCCCGTATCCTCGTCACTGACAATGGAGCACAATTCAACAATGAGGAATTCAAGAAGTATTGTGAAGAAAATGAAATTGAATTACGATTCACCTCTGTGGCTCACCCGCAAGCCAATGGGCAAGCAGAGGTAGCAAATCGGATAATCCTGGATGGACTAAAGAAGAGGATCGAGAAGTCAAGAAATAATTGGGTGGATGAGATACTTCCCATATTATGGGCCTATAGGACTACCTGTAGAGTCACGACAGGAGCAACTCCTTTCATGTTGGCATATGGGGCAGAAGCAGTAGTTCCCGTGGAGATATCACATTCCTCTCCAAGGATTCAGGCTTTCAACGCAGAAGAAAATGAGGAAGGGCAGAGGTTAGCCCTGGATCTGATCGATGAAGTGCGAGATAAGGCACATGCAAAGATAGTAGAATATCAGAAAAAGGCTTCATTCTACTACAACCTAAGGGTTAAAGAAAGGTTTTTTAAACAAGGCGATCTAGTCTTGAGGAAGATAGAAGCATCTGGTGTAGGACAAAAAGGGAAGCTTGCCCCGAATTGGGAAGGGCCGTACAGAGTCAAGAGTGTTCAAGGTAGAGGAACCTACAAGCTAGAGACTATGGATGGATTTGAAGTCCCGAGAACTTGGCATGCACAAAACCTGAAGGTTTACTATGTGTAGGGCAGCCGGATACGATTCTCACTCGTCAGGATGGCGAGTAGGTTGAAAAGCACCTTGAAGCTTTGCTTGCTTAGGATTTATATGTTTTAGTTTTATTACGAAGTTTATTATTACTTGTGTAAGGGACGAATCCCAGACAATTTTACAAAATTCATGAGTTCTTCAAAGTATGTTTGTGGCCTAACAAATAAAAATCAAATGCATGGATGCAAGCATAGAAGGTGATAAATGAAATAGATCTGATAGATATTACAAAAATTCGATAAATAAAGTCTCGAAAATAGGATAAAAAACAACAAGCCACACAGGGCTGAAAAAGCTCTAAGGAGCTGAAGTACCCTCGGCATCCATATCATCGTCCTCTCCGCTCTCGCTGGTTGTCTCTGTCGTCTCAGAGGAGGAGGAAGAGCTATCGTCCTCAGCTGGTCTGAAAGAAGACTCGGGAGGGGGAAGGAGTGGATCCTGAGAAACATGATCCGAGACAACTACTCGGGTATGAAACCTCTGTAGCAAAGCCTCGTCATCAGGGCAGACATAGTCCGTCGGGTTAATATCAGGACAAGCCTCGTTCACGGTCCCAAGGGCCGTGTCCCAACCAGTCCTAAAAAACCCGGGAAAGACTGAATCATCCCTAATCCTCATGGATTGGGCAAACTCCTCCGAGTCCAGATAGTTGTCTATAGCTTTATCCTTCTCCGCCCGAAGTACCACTAGCTCGGCGTTGGACTCTCCGAGTTCTTCTTTCTTGCGCTTGAGCTTCTTCTCCAGGGTAGCATACTTCTTCTGTTGCCTCCTGAGGACATTGTCGGCCTTATCAGAAGCCCGCTTCCATGACTCGGCTTGCCTCACGGCGCCTTGAAAATAGGCGTTAGACTGAAACAAAGCAATCAACGAAGTATAAGGCAAGAAAATGCTACAAGAATGAAAGATAAATTTAAAAGAGAGAAGGCATACCGAAGCCAGAGATTGGGCTCCCATGAGCTTAATCCTCTCAAGGTCAGGGGTGGCCACCACATCAGTAAAGTCCTTTGGAGTCACGCTATGGTAGGACCAATCCCAAGCATGTTTCGTGGAACCAACCACGGTGTCCCCTCGGCGGAATCCCCAGAGAGGCTGGAAGGCGCCTGTGGCAGTAGCAGTAGGGGCAGCAGCAGTGATAGGAGCACTATGGCCCCCAACTCCTTCAGTTGAAGCCTCCCCCATAGGCTCTTTCTGCTTTCTCAAGAAGATAGGCTTTGTCGCCTTTCCCCGGGTGTCAAGGCCTGCGAGCCGAGCTTTCTTCATCCTAGCAGTCTCTTCAACCAGAGGAATATTGTCCTCGTTAATCTCTTTGGCAGCTGCGAAACAAAGCAAAAGACAAAATGAGTGATGTTAATAATGCATGAAATAAAATTAATTAAAGAAGGGAAGAAAAATACCCTGTTGAGAAACAGAGGATAGTCCCACGTGAATCAGGAAAAACTCCTCTAAGAGAGTCCAGCTGGTGGTAGTGCCATCATCCTGAGTAAGCCCATTATAGATAATAGTTTCTTCAGGAGTTAGGTGAATGGATTTGAGGCTACCATCACTGACCTTCCCGAAGGAAGATCGGAAAAGTGTGCCCCAGTCACCATTCTCCCAACGTAACCCAACGAAACTATTCCTCCAATTTTGATTATTATCAGGAATAGAGGCGCTGTTAAAGATATGTTTGCTTTTGGGCCTTTGCTTGACATAGACCCAGCCACAGATACTGGAAGAACTATTATAACACTGAAAGACCTTCCTAAAAACAGCTACAGAAAGAGAAAAGCCCTCCCTAAGACAGCAGACCATAAAACATAGAATGTTCCTCCAGGCGTTTGGAGGAAGCTGACACGGGTTGATTTGTAAATCAGCCAAAAGATGAGGAATAAAAGGGTGAAAAGGAAACCTAAGCCCAGCATTAAGGGCATCTGTGTAAATGAAGAGAGTGTCGGGTCTCCAGTGGCAAGTACGGTCACCACCAGAGACTGGAACTAATCTAAGAGGAGGAAGGACGTTATAGCGAGCATTTAGTTTATTGAAATCTATGTTGTGCCAAGTATTACAATGATTAAAAGAGTCGAGATGTGCAGTGGAGGGATATTCATCCCCCCTAGTGTTAATCATATCAATTAAAGACATATACGAAGAGCGGATCTCGATATCCTTACCTCGTTTTGAAGCCGAGGCTATCTTGGCCGCCCTCTCGGAACTCTTGTCAGCCATTTAGTAAAGACTGGAAAAGACCTGGAAAGCTAAAGGAGGAGATTTGAGAGAGGAGAAGTTTAGAAAGTTTAAGGTGAAGAGTGAAGAGTGTGAAGTGAATGCACACTCCCCCCACCTATATATAGGAAGAGAAAGTGGGTAATGGGCCTTAAAAAGCCCATTTGGGCCCAAAAGTTGGAAGGTTCTGGAATTATCCAGGAAATTCCTGGAAAATTCAAGAGAATTCTAGCAAAAATCAGAAGAAAACTTGAGTTTTTTGAAGAATGTGGAAGGATCCAGAAAAATCCAGAAAGATTTGGAGCTTGGGCTTAAAATAAAAGCCCAGTTGAATAAATATGGGCCCAATAAAAACAAAAGCCCAGAAAAGGGCCCAGATATTTAAGGTTAACAACCCATAACCCAAAATCCAGTCATAATGGGCCAAAAGAATAAAGGCCCAGCTAAGTGAAGGTGGCCCAAAAATAAAGCCCAGGGAAAAGTGGATAAAAAGATCAGGAATATGACCCAATTCGACCAGGAATCATGAGGAAATCCTGATCGAAATACTGGAGGTCGAAATTGCTTCGATCAAGGCACGAAATGATACTTAAATCGGTCAAAATATTAGTTCCTGACCGAAATGGTCAGAATTCTGATCGACAATGAATAAAACAGAAAAACTGTCGACCAGAAAGCAAGGCAAGATCCTGGTCGAATGGATCCTGCCCGAACTTACGTCGACCTGGGCAACAAAAGGTGGCTAATTCGGTCAAAACAAGGAATTCTGACCCAAAATCCTGACCGAAAATTCTCTGCTCGAAATATATATATATATATATATATATATATATAAAATTAGGAAAAAATCCTGGCCGAAATTCGACCAAGATTCCTGATCGAAACCATCCTACCCGAAATCCTGTCGACCAGGGCAATATGGAGGTTAATTCGACCAGGATCCTGGTCGAATGGATTCCTGGTCGAAATCTGCATAAAAAAAAAAAGAAAAGAGAAAAGGAAGAAAAAAAAGAAGAAAAAGGGAGGGAAAAATTCCTGGAAAATTACAGAAAAATAAGGAAATTCCTTAAATAATTTCTGAAAAATACTAATATTTTCAGAAAATTAGGGAAAAATCCAGAAATTAAGGATAAATCCCAGAAAATTAGGGAAAAATCCAGAAAATTAAGGATAAATCCCATGAAATTAGGGAAAAATCCAGAAATTAAGGATAAATCCCAGAAAATTAGGGAAAATCCAGAAAATTAAGGATAAATCCCAGGAAATTAGGAAAAAATCCAGAAAATTAAGGATAAATCCCATAAAATTAGGGAAAATCCCAAAAAATTAGGGAAAATCCCAGAAAATTAGGGAAAATCCCAGAAAATTAGGGAAAAATCCCAGAAAATTAGGGAAAATCCCAGAAAATTAGGGGAAAATCCCGGAAATAAGGGAAAAAATCCTGGAAATTAAGATAATTCCTGAATAAAAGGAAAAATTCATTGTAAATGTGTAGGTCGCTCCACACTTTACGGAAAAACGAAACCCTGTAAGGGAACGAATAGACTTAACTTCTGCGAAACCTAATCAATATTTCCCAAAAGTTGGGGGGCAAATGATAGGGATAAATAAATTATGATTGTATAATTAAATACTGCATTAATTGTACAAGTTGTGGGCTGCTAGGCCCAATAAAAAGATATATGATACTCAGACCAGAAAGGTTAAGCCTGATGGACCAGATCAGGCCTGATGGAATAAAAAAGGCCCAAAAGCCCTAATTATTAATTAATTTCGTAATTAATTAATAAGGGAAAAATCAGCTATTGAGAAGAGTCCCGATAAGGATATAAATCCTTATAGATTAGCCTCAAGGGGACCTAAAAGGATAAGGAATCAGCTTCCTACTTCCTAGGACTCATAAGTCTATCCTAATTCAGAGGCTTATCCACCAAGTCTCATATACCAAGTCCAATTCAAGGACTCCCACATCTATATAAGGGGCCTCACCCCACAAATCAGAACTACGTTTTTTGGCTTGATTCTCTAATTCACAGAGATACGTAGGCATCTCGTAAAGGCAGAATTAAGCTACGATACACGAGAGCAGCCATTAAAGGCCTTGAGCTCCCGAATCTTAGTAATAAATACAGCAAATAATAACCTTAGCTTTTTATCCATAACAATTATAAAGATCCTAAAATCCAAACACTTGATAAGGAGATAGCAAGAAGATTATTTCTGAAACACAATACAGGAATGGATTTAGAAACTCTTAAGGAGGAAGAAGCTAGATTTGCTGCTGAGAAGACAAATCCTAAGTCTAAAGCTTCTGATGCAAAGAAACCTCCAAGGCCTAAGGAAAAAGGCATTGTGATCAAGGAAAAGTCAAATTCTGAAACTTCAAAGTTCAAGACTAGATCACAGACTGAGAGTAATCCCAAAGACAAAGGGAAAGGAAAAATTGATGAACCAACCAAGTCACTGGACTTGAAAACTTCTCAAGATCTGATAAAACCAGTGTGTAAAATGGTTCAAATATCTGATGATAATCTTGTTAAAGATGAAACTGTTCAAATTCTAAAAAGAAGAAAGATAAGTGAAGATTCTAAAACAACCTCTGACACTGCTCAAGTTGTTGTTCAGAATAAAGGACAGGAAGGTACAGAAGAAACAACAAATTCTGATCAATCTATCAAGACATCAACTGTTGACAATGCTCAAGTTGATTTAAATAAATTGACAATTGCTGATAAGAAGAAGTTGTTATGGAAGAAAGCTACTCCAGTTGAACCAAAATCCAATCTCATGATTAATCAACTTGCTACATTTGGGTTGAAAGCCAAGCAACCTAGAGATAGAGCTGGATTAGGTTCTGACGAAGAGAAGATTCAAACAGGAGTAGAGGTTACTCTAGGAGATCCTTTCATATTGACAGACAAACCATATGAACAAATCAAACAAAGGCACCTTGACAAGGTGTTGTCTGCTCAAGTTGTGATAGATGCTCATGATAAGGAGAATCAGAAAGAGAACTTAATCTTATTTCTCAATGATGGAAGGACTTATAGATTAGCTTATTCTGATGTATTAAAGAAGTCTATCAGAGAACTTCAACATATTCATTATCTTCTAGAAGTAAAATATGATGTTACAAGAAGATGGTCAGAATATATTTTGAAGGCTATAAGAGATCTGTTGGATTTTAATCGCAGCAGACGCATGTAAAACACTTTTACACATATAAAATCCAAATAAAAGCATATAAATCGTGGTAAAAACATATATATCGATTACTAACCTTTAATATGCGATCCAAAAGCAACGATCGGAGATCCTTAGCAGCTGCTCCTCAAACGTGAAGCACTCCACCGGTATCCACCAAGAAAATGACGTTAAGGAGGAGGAGGAGGAGGAGGTGGAGAGAATTAGGTTTTATAAAATTTTGGGGTTTTTTTTGTCAAGAATGAAAATAGGGTTTATAATAATATTTATAGGCAAAATTTTTAGCTGAAATTTTCCCATAAAATATTATTATTATTAACCCATTTATTATTCTCATTAATAATTAAAACACCTTTTAATTATTAATCCTTTTTCTAAACACTTTAGAAATAATTCTCTCTCTTGATTTAATTTCCAAAAATTAAATTCTTAATTAATAATATTAAGAACTTTTCTTAATTAATTTATAATCAATTAAATCTCATTTAATCAATTATTAAATTTTCTAATTAATTATTTATTTCATAAATAAATAATTATCAGCCATTATTAATTAATTCCTCCACCATTAAATCATTCTCTTTTTATGGTGTGACCCTGTAGGTTCAACATTAAGCCGGTAGTAGAAATAAATAATAATAAAACTATTTTATCATTATTTATATAAATTCTCTAATTTATTAAATATGATTAATTAATTAATCATTTTTATTCTACAACGTGAGGGATACTTCTCAGCATATCGCGACTATCCGGATAATACGAATTCACTGCTTATAATACCAAGAACCTATTCAGTGAATAGTTACCGTACAATAAACTCCTTCTACCCTACAATGTCCTGATTAAATACAAGGCATGGATCTCGTGTCAAGCCTATCTAATTTAATCACTTGCTTACCATTTACTATGCTTAGTTCTATGCAAATTAGAAACTCCTTTCTAATTTCATTCACTGTGGCCAGAGATTCCTGAACTAGCATAAGTGGATCAGCCTTGAACATTCGCTTCCTTCACTAGAAGGGGTAGATCCTTTATTGATCATACACTATCTTCGTGTACAAATTCCTATACCCAGTAGAGCCCTAATAATTATCCCTGGAGACTAAGAACTAAACCAAAGCATAGTTCAGTGTACACAAGATGACTATGAAGACCTCAAGTCTAAGGATACTTGTACAACTATCACTATGTGAACAACTGCTGACACGTGAGTGAACTCCATCAGTTGTTCAGCTGGGCAAGTCATGTTCAGTGAACTTATTCTATAATAAGCACCTACATACTAGCTATAGTGTCACCATATAAATGTCTATGAGAACAGACATCCTTCATAATTAAGCAAGCATAGTATGTACCGATCTTTGCGGATTATTAATTACCAGTTAGTAATCCTATGACCAGGAACTATTTAAGTTTAGAGTTATCATCTTTTAGGTCTCACTATTATGATCTCATCATAATCCATAAAAATCTATACTCTAAACTATGGTATATCTTATTTAAACACTTAAATAGATAAAGCCCGTAATAAAAACAAAACTAGTCTTTCATTAATATCAATGAAATCAAAACAGATTACACAGGAAGTTATTCCTAAATCCTAATACATGATTGGACTTAGGATATATTCCTTTCAAGATCTATTCAGAATCTCTGGTACAAAGACTTCTCATTACAGTCCAATGATTACTGAAGCTGATGGAAGAGAAATTCCTATGCTGAAGAATTCTGCTAAGGTGGAAGTTATTCTGAAAGGAAGATGCTTATGTTATAATGAAAACTCTTCACATCTTAAGGTTATCAGACTTGGTGATAGACTTGAAAGAATATCCATTCAAGCTCTCAGAACAGCCATTTATCACATTGGTGACAGTAAAAAAGAAGAACTGATGCAGGTCAAAGCACAGTTAGCTGAAGTTCTGAAGAAAGCTGAAGATATCTGATAAATGATTTTGTTAAGAATCATTATGGATTCAGATTAATTCAGTGATGTTGGTAAAGCTGGATGTTTTGTAAGTTGTAATTTATAGTCTTATTAAACTCTTATTGCATTTGAGCTTAAGTGTTTTTGACATCATCAAATCTATTAACTTGTATATTTTTGCATAATTTACAATTTGGGGGAGATTGTTGGATATATTTGAGATGTCATGTCTAATATGTTTCATGTTTAGTTTTCAGATCTTAACTAATAGGAAATATCAGTTCTTACTGAAATCAGGACTTACTGGAAGTCAGGACTTAAGGATATCAGGACTTAGATTATCAGAAGATAATATCAGAAAATGGATATCAGAACTTAAGTACTGGAGGACTAACAGTTAAGGAAGGAAGTTGATTTACAACAAAGAAGATCGAAACTAATTCGGAATAAGATATGCATGGAAAGAGTTCGAGGACTAAAAGAATTATATAAGATATCTGGTTGATATATTTTAGGAGACAGAATTATATTCCATATCAACTAGAAGTTATCTTGTAACTATGTGTCTATATAAACACAGACATAGGTTTACTCTATAAGAGTTACGATCATCGAGAAGATCATATATTGTAACCTAGCAGCTCTCGTGATATTTGTTCATCACTGAGAGAGAACAGTTCCATTGTAACAGAGTTTGTTATATCGAATACATCTGTTTTCTATTACTTGTGCTTTAAATCAATTTGATTGTATTCTACACTGTATTCAACCCCCTTCTACAGTGTTGTGTGACCTAACAAGGCTGATCATGACTCTTCAGTCTGATCTAAAGTAAAAAAGGAACAAGAATGTTACAACCGGTATATTTTTAGTTGAATTATATGTATATATGTTTATATATATCAAGAGCGAGTCAATTATGTGCTTTTATGAGTCTTAAGGGTCATATTCTGTGAGTTGTAAATTAAATATTTATTTGGAAAATATTTTAGAAAAGAAATGCCTTTATTTGAGTAATTTGTGATATATTATTATTGATATTAGTTTATGGAAATTCTTGATATAAAAACTTGTTTCCTTAAAATTTTTGAAAGTAATCTCAAAAAGTTTCTAAAATCCTAAACTATTTTATGGTACGACTTTTGTGATTTATAGATTTATATTTTTGTTTATAAAATTCTTTTTCTAAAATGATATTTGATTAATTAGATTAATAATTTATCATTTACCATGATACCCTTGCATTCAAAAATCCAATCAATTGAAGTGAGGGGTATTGGTGTCAAATCCAACCCCACTAACTTCACTTTAACTAGTCAATTTTCTAAGTTGCCCTTGCATGCAAACCTAGTTAGCTTTGAAAGAGGGATAAAAAGGTAAATTGATATTCCACTATCATCAAACCACCATCATATCATCACCTTGTGTCATTTTCACCACTTACACACACAAACTCACTAACCTCCCTCCTCTTTTCTCTCTCTCGGTCGAAGCCAAGCCCCCCCCTTTTGTTCATTTTCTTTCATCTTTTATTCAAGATTCTTGCAAGAAATCATCCTCTAAGCCTTGATCACTTGTTTACTAAGTTAAATATTAAGTGTACTACTTGGTTTAAACTTGCATGTTGAGTTTTGAGTGAGCCTAATGTTGAAAACCTTGATTCTTATGAGTTTAAGGTTCAAAACAAAGGCAAAACATCAAGAGTGGAAAAGATCAATGGTTGAGGGACTTCCTTGCCATTTTGTATGATCATTTAACTCCTTTCCGATCGGCAATGACTCTTTAAGAGCCGAATGGAGTAAAGTTTTATGTTCTTTATTTGTGATTAAATGATATGTGAAGAAGACTTGGTTGCATGTTGCTATAAAGATAAATTTTTGATGGATCATGATCTTTAAAACCCTTGCATGTCATGAAATACTTGGGATATTGTATGTTAAATTATTGCATGTTGAATTTACACTCAAAATCTTAGAGTACTAGGAGTGCATGTTGAAAACTAGACTATATACTTGATTTTGGGCTTCAAATTCGATTAGATGCCTTAGATATAACTTGATTTACAAAAAAATGAGTATACTTTTCTTGACAAGTGCTCTATTATGACAAAGTATAGTTTTTACAGTGGGTTAATAAGTATATTCAATTGGTATTGTGTTGCATGTTGTTATAGATATTCGTTTTGTGCATGAGTACTCGAAAATGTGATTTAAGTGTTAGTTTTGCTACTTTGTTTGTATAATTTGGTCATGGTGCATTAGGGTATGAATGATCTCCACCACGTGTTGCTGGGATAGATGAGATTATTAGGTTAGATTTGTGCTTGGTTAAAGATTAGGTTCATGGTTTATAAGTGGGAGTTAAGGTGGAAGGGTTAGTATAAGATTTGTTTTTTTCCCAGAATGTTACACTAGTTTGTAGGAGAGTTTTGAATGGGCATTCGTTGGGCATTTGGAGGCCCAAGCCACCAGAAGTTAGGAATTGACCTATAGTTGATCCCAGAAGCTTTAAATATAATAAATCAACTCATTTAGTTAGGTGCTCAAGTCGAATCATGACTTATGGTCAGAACAGAGGCAGTTTGAGTGAGAAGTACTTTTAAGCTTAGAAAGTGGTGTCATTGGTAGACCCTCATTAGGCCTTGCTTAGCATTGGTACTAGGGAGTTTGTGGGGGGGTTTTCAAGCCATAGTTTGAAGGTTTAGAGTTAAAACCAAGAGAATAAAGTGAGTTCAAATCAGGGCAGTTTGAGTGTCACTAGGACAGGGGAGAGCCATCTTTGAGAATAGGTCCAAGGAGGCCTAGGTTGAACCTTGGTGTCATTACAAGTGCACAAGTTAGATTTAGGACCTGAGATTCCATTGTATTAATTTGAGTTTCAAACCTTGATTGGAAAGGGATTCATTGTCACTTAGTACCATTCGGTGTCACCTAATAGTTCCACTAGGAACACATCGTCCTTGCACTTAGATTTTGTATCCTTAGAGGTAAGGCCTGAGTTGACCATTGAGTCTAATGGTTATTAAGAGGTCGGAAGAAGGTTAGGCCATAAGTATGGCTAAGTGAAATGGAGTTTCGCTAGTATAGGCACTTCAAAACTTGGAGAGCTAGTTGGGTTGTACTAGACTAGGTAGCACTTCGAGTCAATCATGTTGGTTGAGTGAGATCATTCAATACTCAATAGTGCACCATTATATCAAAGTTGTATATTATGTGATTAAATCTGTTATGTGATCCCAAATGATTATTTGAGCATAATAAGTAATTAGTAAAGAGTCGAATGTGTAGTTAGGCCTAAGTGCCAATATGTTTTGAAATCTTTAACCAGGATGGAGTTTTTGTGAGAGTGTGTCTTGATGAGGTCTAATATTTTGTGTAGGCTCAGGAGAAGGTAGTAAGCTTGCCGTCAAAGTCGAGTAGTGCTCCCGGTTGCTTCCATGATCAAGACGAGAGTTAGTCCAACCTTCTTAAGGCAAGTGTTTTACCCTTGTCAATTATATATGTTGCAAGGGTTTTTGCCCTCACTCAGCGTTCTAGTGATGTTTTCCTTAAATTATATATTGCAAGTGTCCTTTGACCCTCTCGAGATATACATTGAGAATTATTCTGAACTATTAAGATATATTGCAAATGTTCCGAACCACTCCTTTGAATTTTGATAGCATGCTCATATATTGATCTTTTTAATATTGTTGTCACCATGATATATTGTTGCAAATATTCTGATTTTAGATTGAGATTTAGCAAATGTTGTGTACACGCTTATAAAATCATACCCTTATAAACTATAAAACCTCATATGTGATCTCTCTTGATTAACCGCTATTCTACCCTGCAATGTCACGATTAAATACAAGGCATGGAACTTGTGTTAAGCCTATCTTATTTAATCACTTGCTTTCCCATTCACTATGCTTAGTTCTATTTAATGTAAATTCTCCTTTCTAATTTCATTCACTCTGGCCAGAGATTCCTGAACTAACATAAGTGGATCGGCATTGAACATTCTCTTCCTACACTGGAAGGGGTAGATCCTTTATTGATCATACACTATCTACGTGTACAAATTTCTATACCCAGTAGAGCCCTTATAATTGTCCCTTGAGACTAAGAACTAAACCAAAGCATAGTTCAGTGTACACAAGATGACTATGATGACCTCAAGTCTAAGGATACTTGTACAACTATCACTATGTGAACAACAGCTGACACGTGAGTGAACTCCATCAGTTGTTCAGCTGTGTGAGTCATGTTCAGTGAACTTATTCTATAATAAGCACCTACATACTAGCTATAGTGTAACCACACAAATGTCTATGAGAACAGACATCCTTCATAATGTAGCAAGCATAGTATGTACCGATCTTTGCGGATTATTAATTACCAGTTAGTAATCCTACGACCAGGAACTATTTAAGTTTAGAGTTATCATCTTTTAGGTCTCATTATTGTGATCTCATCACAGTCCATAAAAAGCTTTACTCTAAACTGTGGTATATCTTATTTAAACATTTAAATAGATAGAGCCCGCAATAAAAACAAAACAAGTTTTTTATTAATATCAATAAAATCAAAACAGATTACATAAAAGTTATTCCTAAATCCTCATACATGATTGGACTTAGGACATATCTCTTTCAGTAAGAAGTCACATCATTCTGATAAGAGTTTCTTAACTCGAAATCCTTGATTGATGATTTAAACCCCTTGGTATAGATCTTTGTAAAGTTCTCCTTGGCATCAGTTTTATAAAAGTTAATTACTCTTTAAATAAAAGAATATTTTCTTGAGATTGGTGAATTGAACTAAGACGCAAGTCCCTTTCACACTTATTATGTTAGGCTTAAAAGATGCCTAGGGATCCCATTAAATTGTTAAAAACCCAGCGAGGTTCAGGATTGCTTCGCGGCTGATCACCGGATGTAATCCGTAGAGTCATAAAATGATTTTGAGCAATGATTTGGTTACAAATATTTTAACTTGAATAATGATGCCATACACCTCAATTTCCAGATATAAATTGCTATGATGTTAAATTCTGTTTTATGATATACCTTGTTGAGCGCTTGGCTCACTTCTTGCTTTTCATTTATGTCATTTCAGCTAGCAAGTATGGTTAGATTCAAGCAGACTGCTCGTAAGTCTACCGGTGGAGATGCTGAGGCTTATGTGAGAGCTCAGGTAATATAGTTGGCGTTTGTGTGAGGACCGGTAGCTTTAAATATAAGTTGTAGTATGGGACTGTTCAAACGTTGAACCTTTGCGATCTTGGATTCTATTGTTAACAGCCGTTTGTAATATCTTTGTATTTATTCAGTTATATTTTGTTAGTGTTATTTTGGGGTTGTGCCAAAGAAGGATGAGGATGAGGAGATGATAAGGATCCTGGACAGGTATCTACTGAATGTTGATACCATGTTGCCAAATCTGCAATTCAATTTAAAAGATGACAAGGATGATGATGAGCAGAAGCATGATGAGCAAAAACCTTCTGGTTCAAATCCAAGTCAATCTTCAAGAGCAACTGGCAGCAATTATAGGAAGCAAGATGAGAAGAAAGGTGATAACAAGAAAAAAGGAGAAAAAGGGAGAAGAAAGAAAAGGCAAGATGGCTCAGCACCACAAAAACAATCCCTACCAATCCAAATCAACCAAGCTCAACCCACTAAACCTTTTAGCTCAAACACTCAACCATCTTTCACCTCAAAGCCAAAATTCTTATATAAACCAACTGCAAACTCTCTTCTCAAAATCCCAATCACTACCATCCAAACTAGCCTAAAGAAAATCTCAAACCTACCTTCATTTAAACCACCAACCAAAATTCACTTCAAATCTGTTGGGAGAAAATCAAAGAAACTGCAAGTTACTGAAAGATCTCTCTTGCTATGATCAATCTGACTTTCTGCCACTAAATTGGTGCCTCGCAGATGAAAAATATTTTCAACAGCTAGCTGAAGAAATAGTCAGAGTCTGGGTTATATCATATACGGAAATTAGAATATATTATGATGATGGTTCTTTCACTTTATTTGGTAGTCACCTAATGGACACACTTTCAACCACGGAATTAAAAAGAGTGATTAGTTTAATGAAGGACAAGGATACAATCACAAGGGCCTGAAAGGCTATATTTTGTGCATGGATAAAAGAAATGGATGAGAGAAATGCAAGGGCAAAGGCTAAAAAGGAAGAAAGAGACAGGAAGTATGCAGAAGAACTTGCAAGAATTGAGAAAAGATCAAATGAGCTTAAAGCAAAAGGGATGAGCAGACTTTCCAAAGATGGACATTTTCTAAACATAAAGGTTGGTAGATACTCCAGATTTAGAGCTAGTTACTTAAATGGTCATTCAATAGATGAGTGGCTCAAGCTTGTGGAAGCTTTAAGAGGAACTGAAATTATAGAAGGATCTCATTAGAAATGAGCCAGGCTATATGGAATTCATATAATGAATGCACTTGTTAAAATTTCCATAACCATTCAATGTTAAATTGTGACACCCTCCAAACCCGGGGTCTAGATTTGGGGGTCACTAGCCCAAAATAAACTATAATAAAATAATCACAGTGGAATAATATAATAAATATGACCCCTTGCATGTAACAACTGGATCGATTACAGGTTATAGTATGAAACAGGCACTAATACAAACCAACGGTTATTACAAACCATAAGTCTAATTAGTTTTACAACTTATTCAAATTTTATTACAAACCTCTAGACTAGCTGAAAGGAATATGTCCTAAGTCCAATCATGTATTAGGATTTATGAATAACTTCCTGTGTAATCTGTTTTGATTTCATTAATATTAATAAAAGACTTGTTTTGTTTTTTTATAACGGGCTTTATCTATTTAAGTGTTTAAATAAGATATACCATAGTTTAGAGTAAAGCTTTTTATGGATTATGATGAGATCATAATAGTGAGACCTAAAAGATGATAACTCTAAACTTAAATAGTTCCTGGTCGTAGGATTACTAACTGGTAATTAATAATCCGCAGAGATCGGTACATACTATGCTTGCTTCATTATGAAGGATGTCTGTTCTCGTAGACATTTGTGTGGTGACACTATAGCTAGTATGTAGGTGCTTATTATGGAATAAGTTCACTGAACATGACTCGCACAGCTGAACAACTGATGGAGTTCACTCACGTGTCAGCAGTTGTTCACATAGTGATAGTTGTACAGGTATCCTTAGACTTGAGGTCATCATAGTCATCTTGTGTACACTGAACTATACTTTGGTTTAGTTCTTAGTCTCCAGGGACAATTATTAGGGCTCTACTGGGTATAGGAATTTGTACACGAAGATAGTGTATGATCAATAAAGGATCTACCCCTTCCAGTGAAGGAAGCGAATGTTCAAGGCTGATCCACTTATGCTAGTTCAGGAATCTCTGGCCAGAGTAAATGAAATTAGAAAGGAGTTTCTAATTTGCATAGAACTACGCATAGTAAATGGTAAGCAAATGATTGAATTAGATAGGCTTGACACGAGATCCATGCCTTGTATTTAATCGGGACATTGTAGGGTAGAAGTAGTTTATTGTACGGTAACTATTCACTGAATAGGTTATTGGTATTCTAAGCAGTGAATTCATATTATCCGGATAGTCGCGATATGCTGAGAAGTATCCCTCACGATGTAGAATAAATGTGATTAATTAATTAATCATATTTAATAAATTAGAGAATTTATATAAATAATGATAAAATAGTTTTATTATTATTTATTTCTACCACCGGCTTAATATTGAACCTACAGGGTCACACCATAAAAAGAGAATGATTTAATGGTGGAGGAATTAATTAATAATGGCTAATAATTATTTATTTGTGAAATAAATAATTAATTGGAAAATTTAATAATTGATTAAATGAGATTTAATTGATTATAAATTAATTAAGAAAAGTTCTTAATATTATTAATTAAGGATTTAATTTTTGGAAATTAAATCAAGAGAGAGAATTATTTCTAAAGTGTTTAGAAAATGGATTAATAATTAAAAGGTGTTTTAATTATTAATGAGAATAATAAATGGGATAATAATAATAATATTTATGGGAAAATTTCAGCTGAAAATTTTTTCCTATAAATATACTATTATAGACCCTATTTTTATTTGAACCCCAAAACCCAAAAAGTTTGGAAAACCCAATTCTTTCCACCTCCTTCCTCCTCCTTAACATCGTTTTCTTGGTGGATACCGGTGGAGTGCTTCACACTTGAGGAGCAACTGCTAAGGATCTCCGATCGTTGCTTTTGGATCGCATATTAAAGGTTAGTAATCGATCCCTATGTTTTTACCACGATTTATATGCTTTTATTTGGATTTTATATGTGTAAAAGTGTTTTACCATGCCTCCGCTGCGATTAAAATCCAACACTAGCTAAGCATCCCAAATTGTCTACCTGGAAAACACCAAACTATCTACAAGCACACAACTTCTGGTCAGACCTGGAAATCAAGCTTTCCCTGGCCTAGCTGAAAGAATCAGGATATGAAACAAGTATGAGCGAAAGAAATGCTCAGCAAGCAGTATATAGCTTATGATTTAGAACAACAATAACAACAATATATCTGATGAACAAAACCAAACCACCATTTCTGAACAATATCAAAAACTGACATATATTTTGATAATAAACAACATTTGCATATGTATTTTATTTTGGGATTGGAATCCTCGAACGACGGTGTGTTGCCGCCGGTGATCAGTCGCGGAGCAACACCGGTATGCCGAAGCATATCCAACTAAACAAAAAAGGTACCCAAGGCACATATCGGCCTTGCAAGGTGTTATATCCTGTATAACACATAGCTCACGCTGGACCGCCGCCACGGCCTCTTACGCAACCATCCAACCCATAAAAAACAATTTTTAATCAAAGGAGTTGAATTAAATGACATCCTTAACCATATAACTCCCCATTTCTCATGGTTCAGAGTTATCTCAACAACCAATGGCGAAATAACCAGAACAATTATTTATTCGCTAGTCTCAATTGAAAGCTTCACTGTATAGAGTAATTTGTAGCGCAATATAAAATGTTTAACTATTCTGAACTTAGAATAGTATAGAAATTGAAATAATAAAGTTCAGAGTCAATATCACTTGAATGATAAGTGAAGATATAAATACTTGACAATATGATTCGAAATAAACGTCACTTGAATGATAAGTGAAGTTAGGGGTACTTGCCTGGTATGCTCGATAACTTCTTACTATAACCCTGCTTATAGCTGCTGGCTACTATTCCCGTCTAACACTTGATCGCACTCCTTGCTAATCGATTCTATAAACAAAAGAACTATTTTAATTGACAGAACCAAACTCAATCGACGTAACTATACGTCTTGACATCTACCCGATTGTTTATAACTAATCATAGTATTTTAAAACTGTAAATAGATAGCATGCATATCATGTAATACGTAATCATGTCATTTATATATCATGTAATCACATATTTCATGTAACACATAAGTCAAATCGTTAAAAGATAGGTCTTAGTATGATCAAAATTGAAATCAGGCTAATAACAGTGTTTATCGATTGAATACCGACTCATACTGATAAACAAATCAAATGACATTGCAATACAAAAGAAATTAGTACTTAAAAGTATTTTTATTAAAAGCGTAATATTTTTCTGAGTCTCTACGCATTCGTTTCGTATTAAACGGACGAACGGTTTAATTATTAAGAATATAATAAGTAATAAATGGAAATAAATCAATTAATAATAATATTAATTGATTTTTAAATACCAAAATATAATTTTTAAAAGCTTAAAAATAATTTTTAGGAATTATTTGAATTAATTATAAATAATTTATATTTATTTAACTATTTATAAATAAAAATAATTGATATGAATTAATCAATTAATTAAACTCATAAATAATTAACTAAAATAAATTATAAATAATTAAATCAAATCGTATTTTTGAAAATAATACAAGAAATTAATTTTAGGATTTTAAAATAATTATGAAAATAATTTTTAGAATTAAAATAATAAGTAAATGATTTTTGAAAATAAAATAAATGATTTTTAAAAACAGAAAATGGATTTTTAAATTATTTCTAAAACCAAAATACAGAAATAGTTTTTGGAATAGAATTTGGGGAATTGAAGATCGAAACCGGGTCGGGGATTGGGCTCAAAACGGGTCGAACCGGGTCGCTAAGAAACTCAAGAACAAGCCGAAAAAATTGCAGATTCTGGCGAGTTCTCCAGTTTCCGGCGAACTCCGTTCACCCCTTTAGCCCCGATTTTGTGACTCCTTATCAAGCCAAAATGATGCACAATCATATCAGCAATTCGAACATCAGAGTAGCTCTCAGAAACGAACCGGAGTTCGTTGATTCCGGCTGGAACAGCCATGAAAGCCGACCACGAGTTCCAGAATCCGGCGAACTCGGGTTCAATTAAAAACAGCACCAAAATCATCGATTTAACCCTCAAATTAAAGCCCAGATCAATTTAAAGCTATTATAATCATCACAATCATCAAGAACATCATGATTAAATCAAAACTTTGAATCAAAAAAATCTTGTATTTCTGTCAATTTATTTCTTATTGTTCATTGTAGCTTGGGGTTAGTCTTGTTACTAGGCATGAATTTGTGATAAGCAATCTTCTCACAAATTGGAGGAGATTGATGTGCAAGACATGCCTGTACTATAATAAGACTAAGTCAAATTGACAGCCCTAAGTAAGTTGTATGATAATCTGAGTTTGTATTTTGTATTGTATCACTTAAGTCTGTAAAAGTGTAAATAGATTACACTGGAGTATTTTTCTGTAAATAGTCTCAAGCCTAAGAATAAGCTCTGGAAGAAGACCATGAAGATCATGCCTCAGAGACAATGTGAAGAAGCTTGGAGTTGAATACATCTATTTTGGTAAAAACATTCTAAGTCAAGAAATCTACAAGTCACAGATTAAGTCTTATAGAGAAGTCATTCGAGAACTCCAGAATGACTTATCGAGAAGTCAAGAAACAACTTGTAGAGAAGTCTCAGAGATATCGACAAGCCAAAATGAAGATATGAAGATTGAAGATATCGACAAGTCATTTATACAGTAGAAAACTCTGAGATATCGATAAGCCAAAATGAAGATATGAAGATTAAAGATATCGACAAGTTAATTCTACATGCAAACACATGGAGACCTCGACAAGGCAAGTTCATTCGAGAACTCAGAGATCTCGATAAGTCAAGATAATACCCGAGAACTCAGAGATCTCGACAAGTCAATTTCACATTCGAGAACTCAGAGACTTCGATAAACAACTATAGAGTAATAAGAGATCTCGATAAGCCATTATACTTATCGAGATGTTGAGTTCTCTATATAACAAATTGGAGATCTCGATGTAAAACTCAAGTACGGAATGCAGACCATTTAAATATCCAAGATTATCAATCAACAAACAAATCAATCACTGATTTGAAAAGTCTACAAAAGCAGTTTGAAGAGTACAAGATTAATGGCCAAGATTAACTGACAAAGTAATGTCACATACATGCACGATTTGCAAAGATACACTAAGCCAGAAGTAGAAAGTTTTAGTTAACTTTAAGTAGGGTTTAGTACATGTTATTGCATGCTGTGTGAAACCTGTGTTTACTGTTCTATAAAGTAATCATTGGATGCTTTGTTTCAAGTGTAACAAAATAGATCTAGAAAATCTTGTAACTCTCAAGAGAGAAGCTGAGTTCTTTATCAACAAAGAACCCATAATTTTGTAGCAAGATATACTTGATTTTAATATAAAATTAAGTGAGTTTTGAAAGATAATGTGTTCATGTGCATGTTTTATTATTCCTGTTACAGCATATTATCTCTACAAATTAGATTACTTTGTTCACCATCCATAACAGTTCAAAAAGGTTAAAAATTACCTAAAACACATTCACCCCCTATGTTGTATTCATTACCTAACATTTGTCACCTTCAATAATCTTATATATGTTCAAAGCATCATAGTCCAAACCAATTGCTATATTAGCACCTGGTTTATTTTTCTCATAGTATTGTCCAACCAACTAAGAAGCATTCTTAAAGGACTTCAATTGCACTTCATTCTTTTCTAATTTTTCCCTCAACACTGCTCCAATTTCACTTGCACACTTGAGATTATTTTTCAGATAATCATTTTCTTGCTTGACAGTTTCAAGCCCAATAAGCTGCAGCTCCAATTATTGATTTTCAATCTCAAGCTTCTCATTAATTTTTGACAGTCTATTAACTTCCTCAGTAGCTGCCACTATGCTTGTGTGGATGTGAAACATTTCTACACTCGTATTTTCAACAGTTTCTTTATCTTGTCTTGTATTTAAATTAATGGTAGTTAGAGTTGGTACCTCTGATTTTGATGAGGTTGATTCTCCTTGCTCTAAAGTCATGAGTGCATAGTTTCCAAATTCTTCATTATCATCATCTTCTAAAGTCCGAGATCTGTATATATACTATTTGACTTATCGATATCTCTGAGATCTCTATATAAGAGATTGACTTGTCGATATGTTTAATTCTTCACATCTTCATTTAACCTTTCGATATTTCTTCTACATGCAGAAATGACTTGTCGATATCCCTGTGAATTCTCTATAAGCCATTTTGGACTTCTTTACAAGTCATTTTAGACTTCTCGAATGACTTCTCGATATAACTTGATCTGTGACTTGTCGATATCTTGACTTAGAATAATTTTCATACAATAGTTTTATTCAACTCCAAATTTCTACATCTTTTCTCTGAGGCATTATCATGACTTGGTCTTCTTATAGAGTTTATTCCTTAGCTTGAGACTTTTCACAGAAAAATCCCCCAGTCTAATCTACTAATCATTTTTACAGACTCAAGAAATAAAATATAAAATACAGATATATATTATCATGCAACTTAAGATTAGGGTTGTCAATATGAATTAGTCTTGTTATTATTCAGGCATGTCATGCACGACAATTTTTACAACGTAAACAACTCCAGTGGAAACCAATTTAATGAAATTTTGAAATTTATGTAATATTAGTTTAAATTGGACGAGTTTTTTTTAATAGTTGTCATAATTATAAATATTATAATTATAATTGATTTCTAAAATAATAAAGTCCATAAATTTAAAAATATGTAATTCTTAAATATAGATTTAAATTAAAATAATTATATGAATTTTGATTAAAATACAAACTACAAAGATACCATATTAAAAAAGGGTTATAGTTAGGTAACAAAATTTTGACTTTTATTTGTAAAAATTTACAAAAAATATCAATATGTAAAATAATTTTTCCAAAATTTTTTAAATTTATAGCAAATGACCATGTTTACCAACAAAATTGTTTACAAAAAGTGAATATATTTTCAATAAAAATGATTAAACATTAGAACTGAAGGTAAGCGATACAGGTCCCAAGAGGGATGTGATTTTATTTAGAGAAATTGAATGTGTCGAATATATTATATAATTTAACGTATTAAGTGGATAAAATGGGCAAGACAAAAAAGAAATATATGGCCTAGTTGATTTATGGCATTTTTTCTTTATATCACAATTAAAGAATAAAATGGCTAAAATATCAAAAAAAAAATGTTATTTATAAACGAAGTACAAACATGTGTTTTGGGGTTTAGTTGCAAAACAAAGCAGGCGATGCGATACTATTTACGAAGAAAATGCAATGTTTACTTGCATCGTCTAGAAATGTATTAAAAATGTGCGTATTTCCTTCTCTTTTTTGTTAAATATAATATTTATATTTTTGAATAAAATGTAAATAAAATATGTGTTCATTAAAAACACAATTAAAATATGCATTTTAATATACGGCTTGAAGTTTATAAATGTTATAATAGAAAACTTTATTATTAATGCGCCCTAGAATCATAATTTTCAAATATTTTTTCATGATCCAACCGTATGTATATGAAGATTGAGTAAAAATATAATTGTAGAAAAATTTCATGCAAGTGCTATGGTATTGATTTTATAATAATTTTATTGGATTATATATTGAAGGTAGAGGTTGAACGATTATTTTGTTATAAAATGGTCGATCCAAATCACAATATCATTCAAAAATGTGCATACTTTTTTATTTTTACGTGATATTTACATCGTACGGTTGAATTATTAATTTAATATTTAAAATCTATTATCAATCTATCTATTATATATATAATACAACAACGGGGGGTTTGATGAACAATTTAATTAATATGGCGATTATACCCCTGCATTAATATCTATATAATATTTATTTTACCTCATCATTCACTTATTAAAAATTATTAATTATTGTATAATTAAAGTATGCATACATGCAATAATATATACATACATGCATGCATACGTACAATACATACATTTATTTAAATTAATACATGCATACATATATAAATACATAAATGTATGCATACACACATACATGTACACACATACATACATAGATACATACTCATATGTTCTTATTTTTCATGAATTTAACATCATCCTTCAACACAATGAAATGACCAAATATTAAATTAAATTATATGAAATAAAAAATAAAATAAACTATTTATACACATATGTACGATTTATACTTCACTATTAATAATTATGTGACATATGTCATATATTCCCACCGTTTCATAGGTTGTTAACATCGGTAAGGGGTTTGTTGAGCAAATTAATTCATATGACAATTATACCCTTACATTAATATTTATATATTATTTAATTCACCTCATCATTTATTTATTAAAAATTATCAATTATTGTATAATTAATATGTGCATACATACATACATATATATACATCATACATACGTACATATATACATATATATATACACGTACGTACATACAATAAATATATACATATATATAAATTAATACAGGGACATACACACACATACATACTCGTACATTCTTATTTGTCATCGACTTAAACTCATCCTCCAACATAATAAAATGTCGAAATATTAGATTAAATTCAATGAAATAAATAATAAATAAACTATTTATACATATATATACGATTTATACTTCACTATTAATCATTCTATGACATATGGCATATACTCTCACTGTCCCATAGGTTGTTAACATCGTTGTTAGACGCAGAGATTAAAAAATGGATTATGTTGAAGAAAAATAAAGAAAGCGGAGGTAAATTTTAGTCATTGTAAAGATACTATGTTATTTTAGGAAATGTTAACAATATGTTGGCATATCTCAAAATAGAAAGTTATTGGGATAGAGTTTCATATATTATTCAGTGAGTAAACTTACAGTACTAATGTCAATTGTCTATATAGTATGACTCATCAATCACATTTATAATACATAAACGTATTAAATAATTAAAAAACAAATTAATAATTATTTTATATTTTGAGTGATTGATATACATAAGTCATACGTAATCACTTGTATTTATTTTACTTTCTAAACATTAACATATTACAAATACCATTTAATTATGAAATGGCCAAAAACATATATAGTAACATGATTTATTACTTCCTGCGAATGCACAATTGCAAACATACCTCAATCACCCGTGCTTATATGCATAAACAAATAGTTTATTCATCCATTAGGTAACAACATATATATATATATATCGTCAACAATTATAGCGAAAAATAGTTTCAATTAGTACAATCTAAAATATGCTCGTGTATTGCACGAGATTTAGAACTAGTTTATGATTTTAAAGTTCACCAATAAAAAAAATTATATTGTGGTCTTTAAATTTTATTTTCCATTTTATATAATATTTTTTCGGGATAATAATATTTTGGAGTATTTTAGCCAAGATTAATGTTAGGTAACCCAAATATGGTACCAAAATAGTTAGATAATAATGTGGCACGATAAGTATCGAATTTTAATTTGTGTGCACATTTGAATGCACGCGGGGTCTCATATTATTATAACAAAAATTATTTTAAAAATATTTGGGGAAAAAATTTATAACAAGATTTATGGGTTCTAACATTTTTTCTTATCGTAGGCAACACACAGTCGTTATCCTTCGAATGCATACTGGTCCAAGCCACCAAAATAAACCGTATTTAAACGACAAATTCTGAGCATAATTATAAATTGTTATGACATTTTGATTTAGCCAAAGAAAGGCTAAATTTCCCGGGTGTTGGCCCCAAATATCACTTTTTTTATTCAAATGGCCCTCAATGTCATTTTCTGAATAATTGGCCCCAAATGTCACTCCAAAACGGAGTTTCGGGTGAAGTTTTTGTTATTAATAAAAAAGCGGAGTTGCGTGTTCCGTTTTGATTTTTTTTTTTAAAAAAAAAAATTGAAAAATGCAACTTCAATTCGTGTTTATGGGGGTAAAACGCAATCTCAGAATGAGTTTTTCATATTAACTCATTTTGGATCTGCGTTTTGAATTATTCTTTTTTGCATCCTCAGAAAAACTCGGTTAGAAACTGCGTTTTTACGAAAAACTCGGTTTAAAACGCCGTTTTTATATTCATAAACTCAAGATGAGACTGCGTTTTTGACCGAAACAATTTCTGAATTTGCGTTTTCATCAAAGACTCAGTTTGAAACCGCGTTTTTACACAAAAACACGAAACGAAACTGCGTTTTCATTTTATTTCAAAAAAAAGAAATTGCTATAGAAAAACTCAACACGAGACTGCGTTTTTCGTCTATTTTTAAAAACTTCACCCGAAACGCCGTTTTCAAGTGACATTTGAGACCAATTTTTTAAAAAATGACATTATGGATCATTTGATCCCAAATAGTGACATTTGGGCTATTTGGGGGCTTTTTTCAAATTTCCCCGCCGTAACAAATACTCGGCGTAAGAGTACGACTAATTTCCAAATCTTATTAATTTGAACGAGTGAGCACAGCAGTTAGGGTAGACGAGAACCAGAAGAGAGAGCCCTGCTGCTGCTCCTATTCCTAATCGTCTTCTCTCTCTTTCGATCCTTAAGTATCTATCTCTCCCTCCCTATCTGATCTGTTTATTACTAAGTTGTACTAATTATAATAGGTAGTTTAGATGTGTTATGGTTTTGCCCTTAATTAAGTTTAACCTAATTAAGAAAAAAAATAAGGACAGTTGGTTAAAAAGTAAAAACTGAGCTAGGATACTATGACGATGATGAAATTAATATGTTATGTTTTGATTTAGTTTTTTTTCTTATGGTGAATGCGTACTCCTTAAGCTGCCGATTCCACTTTACAAAATGGAAATGTTTTGGGTCATAGCCGCACTAGATTAACTCCTTATGTTTACGTGTATATAGTATATACGTATGTGGAAAATGTGTATGATTTTTGGGGTTTTAAGAGGGTTTTCCTCTTAATATTTATCCCTTCTCCCTGTTTATTGAGCCTTTATATTATCTTGATTATGTATATTATCAATTTTATGCAGTTTAGTTCTTGGGATTATTTGTTGTGTTAAGATCAAATTATAAGCTTTTTGTAATTCATATAACTTCTGTTGGTGTCTGAAATTTGGTGGGAAACATTTCATTGATTTATTCACACTACCTGATTCCTAATTTGCATAGAACTATGTTTTTTCCAGAATTTATTGAATTATATATGCAACAGACTTGACAGATAAAACAATTTGAATTATCCATCTGCACTACATATAAAGTTACAAATAAATATGTCTGGGTAATATCACTCATAGGGGGTGTTTGGATATACTCATATAAGAGGAAAAAACACCCAAAAAGGAAATCCAAACACTCCCTTAGTCAAGCTCGATGTTTTTTATTAGTTTTAACTTGGTCCTGATTTTTTTGAGCTTTAAAATTTGTTGAGGATGTAAGGTGCCAAGTGTAGAGGTTTAATTACTCCCTCGCTATTAAGGTAAATGGTTGTAAACTTGGATGAACGTTTTTTTAAATTAAATAAATTAATTTCTCTCAAGAACACACACAAGGAATTGATATTATGATTGGGAAGGAGAGTGAGATAAATTGATCTAGATGTAATAAAGAACTGTGCACTATGCTCCATATTATATTTATTTGTGTATATTCAGTTTCTCTTTCATCTTTTCCTAATTATCTCATAAAAAATTCAAGCTCGGTGTTACATAGGAGGGAGTTTGTTTTCTAACGGTGTATGGAAATGGATATGCAAAATATTGCTTCAATTGAATCTGGTATGACGGAACCATGGTTGTCACGTCGAGTCGAGTTGGTGGAGGTTTAGCTTGTCGACAAATTAATAATAATTAATTAAATAATATATAATAATTTATATCTTATATACGTGGTTTTCCACAACAAAATTAGAACATTCTCATACTAATATGTATATCAATCACAAAATAGATATGGTAAACACAAATATATCTTTATTTCCCTTTTACATACTAGCATAGATAAGTTGACTATACATATATATAAACATATTATACTACATGTTGTCATATATATTCAGTTTTAATTAATTTATACATACATAAACACACCCACATAAGGATATACAATTTGAAATTAACATGTTGATTGTTGACGTTAAGAAGGTTTTTAGAATTTTTTTATTTTTTTTTCATTTTAAATTTTGATTGGATTTTGCATAAGTCGACCGACTAGTCAATAAGTCGCCCGACTAGTCAATAAGTCGCCCGACTAGTCGACAATTCGCAAGTCGAGCTCTTCAGTCGAATTTCTCAAACCGACTAGTTGAGCACGTTGACAACAATGGACTGGAACGTATAGGCACAATGGGTGTTTTGTTTTTACTTTTTTTTTTATATACTATGCATCTTTTCACTTTTATATTATTATACATGTACTGATTATTTCAAGTTTCGACTAGTCGAGAGCCGTGACAACAATGGACGGAACGTATGGGTACAATGGGTGTTTTGTTTTTACTTTTTTTAATATATAATATGCATCTTTTCACTTTTGTATTATTATACATGTACTGATTATTTTGAGTTTTAAAGGCGATTGGGCCCAAAATTTAAACCCCATCCTTTTCTCTCTTAAATTCACCAAAACAGTTTGAATGCCCCTGTTCGTCATATTGGATGATTTGAGACGTATCCCACAACGATCTGAGACGCGTTTGGGAACGGATGAATCAGATCGCGGGATGGGGGTCGGTCCCATGTTACTTATAACTATGATCAAGCTTTATCTACTTTGAACTTATATATGATCTATAAAGTGCTGAAGTCTTTGAAAAATAATTTTAAAGTTTGGATCAGACAAGCGAGTTGTTATAGAGGTTCCCTACCCCTTAAAATGATTTGATGTCATGACCTTTGCCTTACCGAATACTTAAATAATTTTCTAAGCAAAATCATAAATTATTATTATTATTATTATTATTATTATTATTATTATTATTATTATTATTATAGTGTGTGATATGATAGTTTAAAATATAGTTATCCTGCTGTCTAGAATTTCTTTCCTGCACTCTATTGTACCCCATAGTAAGCTATTTATGCTATTTATGCTATTTATGAATTCTTATGGTTGAATCTCAGAGTTGAATTTATTTTCTGAATTCTCACCTTGTTATTTTACACTTTATTCTATCGTCATTAAGGTCTTAACTAGAAATGGCTGATCATGATTCACATTCGAACTCGCTTCCGGAAAATCAAGCCCCTAATCCAGATGGAAATTCAGCTTCAGAGAATGAGAGTGAAGTATCAATTGATTCTCTTGCAAAACAGGTTCAGGAATCACTTTCTCTAGCAAAGAGGCACAAATTTTGGGAGACCCAACCTGTTGGTCAGTTTAAGGATCTAGGTGACTCAAGCTTACCTGAAGGACATATTGAACCTGCATCAACTTTGTCTGAAGTCAAACAAGAACCATATAATCTTCCTGGTCCCTACGAATGGATTACTTGTGACATGGAATCGACTGAGATGTGTACCGAGGTGTATAACCTCCTTAACAACAATTATGTGGAGGATGATGATAACATGTTCAGGTTTAACTACTCTAAGGAGTTTCTTCATTGGGCTCTTCGCCCTCCTGGTCATTATAAGAGCTGGCATATTGGAGTTCGAGTAAAGAACTCAAAGAAACTGGTTGCCTTCATAACTGGAGTCCCTGCAAGAATCCGAGCACGTGACAGTATTGTTCAAATGGCGGAGATCAATTTCCTCTGTGTTCACAAGAAGCTTAGATCAAAACGACTTGCTCCAGTAATGATTAAAGAGGTGACTAGGAGGGTTCACCTGGAAGACATTTGGCAAGCAGCTTATACAGCTGGTGTGGTACTCCCCACACCCATATCAACTTGTCAGTACTGGCATAGATCTCTGAACCCTAAGAAACTAATTGATGTTGAATTTTCTAGACTAGGGGCAAGAATGACTATGAGCCGCACAATAAAACTTTACAAGTTACCAGAA
This sequence comes from Apium graveolens, assembly GCF_009905375.1. Lineage (NCBI taxonomy): Eukaryota > Viridiplantae > Streptophyta > Magnoliopsida > Apiales > Apiaceae > Apium > Apium graveolens. The sequence continues at coordinate 122,911,884 of NC_133655.1, forward strand.
TCTCCAATTACACCTGGTTTTAGGAAGATGGAGCTCCATGATGTACCTGCAGTGACCCGTTTGCTTAGGAATTACCTGATGCAGTTTCTCGTTTCACCTGACCTTGATGAAAATGATGTGGAGCACTGGCTTCTTCCAAAAGAGGATGTGGTGGACAATTTTTTGGTTGAATGCCCCGAAACTCATAAAGTAACTGATTTTTGCAGTTTTTACACACTTCCTTCCTCCATACTGGGCAATCCAAACCACTCAGTTTTGAAGGCTGCATATTCCTACTACAATGTATCTACTAAGACTCCATTTCTTCAGCTGATGAATGATGTTCTTATCGTGGCAAAACAAAAGGACTATGATGTTTTTAATGCACTAGATGTCATGCAAAATGAATCTTTTCTAAGGGAGCTGAAATTTGGACCAGGTGACGGGAAGCTCCATTATTATCTTTACAACTACAGACTAAATCATGTCTTAAGACCATCAGAACTGGGTCTTGTCCTCTTGTAGCCGAAGTTAAGCCTTTGCAGGAAATTTGATTGTGGCAAACTATGAAAGCGTTCTTGTAATCTTGGGCTAAATACTAGTTTCATATACAGCAGTACCCCTATGGTGTGACTACCCCCGCACTTGGATTCTGGATCGAATTCTTCGATGAAAGTGCGGAATCGAAATTTTGTGGTTTAGTGAATTTCCCTTTTATATCAATTTTTTAAGCATTCTCCAAGAATTGAGCTTTGTACAAGTCAATATTAGTCCCCAAGAAAAGAGACTGTATTTTGTTTTTCTTAGCATTACTAGTGTGTTGCTGCAGTCAAAACTTGATTATTACTTTGGAAAAGCTGGGAAATTTGGGTCTTAAAATCTTCTGTATCTGTAAATTAGTACCATGGTAGCCGCCCAAGAATTGTTTGGAAGTCACCTCCAACACGTGAACTCATTCTATTTCTCCTGTAGTCCCGGGGCCTTGGCTCATCAGGACCCCAAAATCATATTCAAGTTTGGCCATCGTGTCGGCCCAAACAACCACCGAGGTTGGACAATTCATTCGAAGCACCAGATTCTGAGACGCAAGAGCAACTTGCGCAAGACGGTGGTACGCAAGAGCAACTTGCGCAAGACGGTGGTTTCTGATCAAGACAAATCAAAGTAGACCACCCTGTGTAAATTGTGATATGCTCCCTGTTACTAATTTTGGTATCTTTCACGTACTTTTTCCATAATCTACTGTACAAGAGGGTTCCCAAAAAAACGTACTTAACAAGTAGAATATAATGATTTGTTGATTTAATTTTACATAAGATTATGAAACATTATCTTATAGGCTTAAGTTTCAATTGGGAAAGTAGACAGGTTCAATGACAAATAGGAGTTTATCATGTGTAATATTTGAGTTTATAGTATTCATCCACGTGAGGTTTAGCTTTCTCCTATAAGAGAAATTTGTGAAAAGCGGTGCTACATAATCCAATTTTTTTCTTAAATACCGTGATATATCAAAATGAGGAGTTCTAATTGGTGTATCGATTTGAATATAAGGTTTTTATCTCATTTATTATTGTCATAACCAATTAAAACTAGTATTGTAAAAATCGCTAATCAGACCTAATCGGTAGAGGTATTGATTAGCAATTAATCGGTAATTCGGGAATTAATCAGAATGATTAATCAAATCAAAAATCGATAGTATTTTAATATATAATAAAATATATATTATTTACATAAATAATATCAAAATATTTCATGCCAACGAACAGTTTTTTCAGGACAACCAAACAATGACTCATGGGAAACGAGTCAAATGACATGTAATCCACTTTGATTGAAGTTTCAGCAACTTTCAAGTTTCAACTACATGTATATGTAGCCCCACACCCCTCTTTTTAACAAAATATATATATATATATATATATATATATATTCCACAGTATGTCCGACTAGTCTAGAAACCCATGACTTATCACCGAATTATTCATGTGTTCACACCTTTAAGCAGGGGGAGCGCGGGTCGGATCGGGGCGGGTTTTAGATAAAATCGAAACCGAAACTACATACCCTCGGTTTTTGAAATTTAAAACCGCAACTGTAACCAAAGCCATTGGTTCGGTTTCGGTTTTAAAATCTCGGTTAGGATTTTACCGGATCAGTTTCGGTTATAAAACCGCCTCTAATAAAATTGACAAATTAAATACGAAATACAAAATGACAAATAAAATACAAAATAGAAAGTATGTTTGTTTGCAAATAAGAATACAAAGTTATAACAAATTAAAACAATCTAACGTTAATCCATGATTAAAGAAAATCAAACTAAAAATTTAAATGGATTCTTGACAGAAAAAGCTAGCAGCAGTGTTCATGCAGGACCAGTGAGCAGTGACCAAAAGTAGCAGCAAGTGTTGACCAGCTTTTAATCTGAAAATATGAAAATTAAGATGAAGTAGCAGGCTAGCAGCAAAGGTAGCAGACTAGCAAGATACTGTCAATCTAAAAATGGACAATGAGAATTGTCAGTTGCTAAGCTAACACATGAACATTATGATAAAAATTTGGAAGATCCCAGGGATTTGGTGAGAACTAAAATAGATCCAAAAAGAATAAAAACATAAACTATAAGATTTGTTATAACATTGAAAGTTTAAATTGTTATGTTTCTGGATTCTAAAAGATTAAGCAGTGATTTTTACCTCATCTAGTCATTGATGTCCAGGTAGTTAAACGAGTGTGCAACAACTTTTATCACTTCTGTAAAAATAGCAAATAGAGATCATGTATATTTTGTAAAACTGGATGACAAAAATTACCATATGGAGATCTGCAGCTATCTGAATGGCATATGGAGCCATCAAGGTCCAAGGATGACACTTTACCGGTTTGGCAACACATCAAGTAGTTCATTATATTACTGAATCTCAACAAATCGGTGATAAAAATTTAGATTGAGGACTGGTCTGGAGGTCGTAAAACTAAAATAGACTAAGAAGTATTTTATATGTGAGATGAAACCCGTGTTCAGAAGCCCAATCCTCATTGTAACACCAGCCCAATCCCCTAATTTATAACTATTTTTAACTTCTGTTAAAAATTATTTGTATTTATTAATTTTTAAGACATATATATATTAAATATATTTTATTTATTTTTAATTATCGGTTCAGATCGGTTTTTCTCGGTTCGGTTTTCACCTATAACCGAACCCGGATAATCGGTTTGGGGTTCGGATTTAATTTTGCGATTTCTGTTTCGGATCAGATTTTTGCGGTTCAGATTTTAACGGTTTTTAGCGGTTTTGGTTTCAGATTCGGATTTTTTCGGTTTTCTGCTCAGCCCTACCTTTAAGGTCCTTCTCCAAATCTCCTTCTTCCATTACTGATATCTGCGTAATTGTTTTATTTGGGGTTTGTATGTCATCATCTTCTCCGGCAGCGTTACGACATAATTTCTTTCCATATCATATATGCAACTCTAAAATAGTAATTTTATCTTCCTCTATAGCTTCCAAGCTTGTAAACTATCTGGCAAAATCATCATCGACTTCTTTCATTTTTTCATCTTCCCGTTTCCCTCGACTTTTAATCTGACCTTTTCGATTTTGACTGATTTTTGACCGATTTTGATTGAAAAATATTTTTTCAGGCAATTACTCATTATCACATCGGTAGATTGTCGATTCCCGATTACCCGGCCGATTAATCGGAGTTATCGGCGATGTTTATAACATTGATTAAAACAAAGTATATGTGGCATTTGAAAAAAAATGGAATATTTTTAGCATCTTAACATTCTAATTTATGCGACTAATTGTCTGGAAAACTCCTTTGGGTTCAGTACATACATGTATCTGAATTCCACATATTTAATTTCGATATTGATGAATACATAACATTTTTGTGTCCTTTTGTGTCATGTTGAGTGGTGTCAATTCAATTAACACATCGAGTAGATAATAGAAAAATATTTGGTATATAGAGTATCCAATTAAATTCATTAGTACGAGGCCCTATGAGATATATCCAATACAAATTTGTACGGTCTCGACTTAGAGTGGACAATATCACACTAATGTGGAGTAATGTCTCGCTCGCATCCGAACAAGTGGTATCAGAGTCAAAGGTTCAGACCTGGATCTTGTGGGGGTATTGGCCTACGATAGTTCGATGTGGGTGGTTCCCCTTGGTGTGAACGCGGTTGGGAAATCTGTCGGTTTCTTACATTATTGCAAGATGTAGATAGATTAATCACGCTGATTGGGAAATCTGTTGGTTTCTTGCGATGGTGCAAGATGTAGATAGATTAATCACGGGAAAGATCACGAAATTTGTGAATCTTGATTTAAGGGGAACATTGTTGGATGGTGTCAGCTTAATTACCACATCGAGTGGATTATAAAAAACTATTTGATATATAGAACGTCCAATTAACTCTCCATTATTATGAGATCCTATAATATATATGTAATACAAATTCGTGCACGTTGCTCGCGGCCCAAAAAATAACACCAGGAACCCGTGAGAAGCCCAAGATCATCACTTTGATAATGTTATATATATGTGCCTCACTTTTGAAATAAAGAGGAGTCAATGAAACACGTTCTTTACATGTTGAAAGGAATATGTCCTAAGTCCAATCAGGTATTAGGATTTAGGAATAACTCTTTATGTAATCTGTTTTGATTTCATTGATATTAATAAAGACTTGTTTTGTTTTTATTACGGGCTTTATCTATTTAAGTGTTTAAATAAGATATACCATAGTTCAGAGTAAAACTTTTTATGGATTATGATGAGATCATAATAGTGAGACCTAAAAAGATGATAACTCTAAACTTAAATAGTTCCTGGTCATAGGATTACTAATTGGTAATTAATAATCTGCAAAGATCGGTACATACTATGCTTGCTTCATTATGAAGGATGTCTGTTCTCATAGACATTTGTGTGGTGACAGTATAGCTAGTATGTAGGTGCTTATTATGGAATAATTTCACTGAACATGACTCGCACAGCTGAACAACTGATGGAGTTCACTCACGTGTCAGCAGTTGTTCACATAGTGATAGTTGTACAAGTATCCTTAGACTTGAGGTCATCATAGTCATCTTGTGTACACTGAACTATGCTTTGGTTTAGTTCTTAGTCTCCAGGGACAATTATTAGGGCTCTTCTGGGTATAGGAATTTGTACACGAAGATAGTGTATGATCAATAAAGGATCTACCCCTTCCAGTGAAGGAAGCGAATGTTCAAGGCTGATCCACTTATGCTAGTTCAGGAATCTCTGGCCAGAGTGAATGAAATTAGAAAGGAGTTTCTAATTTGCATAGAACTACGCATAGTAAATGGTAAGCAAGTGATTGAATTAGATAGGCTTGACACGAGATCCATGCCTTGTATTTAATCGGGACATTGTAGGGAAGAAGGAGTTTATTGTACGGTAACTATTCACTAACAGGTTCTTTGTATTCTAAGCAGTGAATTCATATTTTCCGGATAGTCGTGATATGTTGAGAAGCATCACTCACGATGTAGAATAAATGTGATTAATTAATTAATCATATTTAATAAATTAGAGAATTTATATAAATAATGATAAAATAGTTTTATTATTATTTATTTCTACTACCGGCTTAATATTGAACCTACAGGGTCACACCATAAAAAGAGAATGATTTAATGGTGGAGGAATTAATTAATAATGGCTAATAATTATTTATTTATGAAATATATAATTAATTGGCAAATTTAATAATTGATCAAATGAGATTTAATTGATTATAAATTAATTAAGAAAAGTTCTTAATATTATTAATTAAAGGATTTAATTTTTGGAAATTAAATCAAGAGAGAGAATTATTTCTAAAGTGTTTAGAAAAAGGATTAATGATTAAAAGGTGTTTTAATTATTAATGAGAATAATAAATGGGATGATAATAATATTTATGGGAAAATTTCAGCTGAAAATTTTGCCTATAAATACACTATTATAAACTCTATTTTATTCTAACCCACATCGAACCCGAAAACCCAAAAAGTTTGGAAAACCCAATTCTCTCCACCTCCTTCCTCCTCCTTAACATCGTTTTCTTGGTGGATACCGGTGGAGTGCTTCACACTTGAGGAGCAACTGCTAAGGATCTCTGATCGTTGTCTCCGAATTATTTTAAAAGGTTAGATTCGATCCCTCGAATTTTTATTCACGATTTATAAGCTTTTATTTGGATTTTGTATGCGTAAAAGTATTTTTCCATGCCCCCGCTGCGTTAAAAATCCAACATTGGTATCAGAGCATAGGTTGTATGCATATAGATCTGTGGTAAAAATTTCAGAATTTTATGTGCTTGTATGAATTAATTATGATTTTTACAAGTTATATCATGGATTAATTTTGTCTGATGAGAAATCGTTTCTCAAAATAATTTTGAATGTTGATCTGGGTTCTACAAGTGTTGTAGATCGTCTGGGTATTTTTTTCATAATTTTATTATGTATAGATTTTTTATTATGAATTTTTGAAGTTGTTTCAATTAAATTCTTAATTAAATAAAGATATATAAATAATTATATATATATATATGAATTGTATGTATGTATATATCTGTCATCTACTTGTTGTACTGCTGCTGTGAGTTGCATGGAGAAAGACAGGAACAGGACTGACAGGCGCGGAAATCGATGCGAGAAAAAAAAAATTCTGTCGGCTGCTGCAAAAACAAAAAAAAAAATATAGGGGTGTAACGCATTCCGGGAATGCGTGACACACCTGTGGCGCATTCACGGAATGCGTTACACCCTTTAATGGCTTAAAAGGGGTGTAACGCATCACCGGAATGCGTTACAGGTCATGTAACGCGTTCCTGTAATGCGTTACAGCCCTCTGTTGATTTTAAAATTGGTTTTCTGGGAGTTTCGTAACTCCGTTTTAGGCGTGCAATATACCGTTGGATTCGTTTTTTCGAGACGGATCTAATGGAGTGATCAATTTTAGTTTATATAAAAGTTTTGAACTGTTTATATTCCATGAAGTGTTTTAAAGCTGTTTTTGATCGTTTGAATTGATTTTAAATGCTTCATCTGATACATAGAGATGTATAATGCTTAGACTAATGTGCTAGATGATGTAACATGCCTACCTTGATGTTTATTCATGTTGATATATGTGATATATGCTTAGTTTATCATGCGATGATAGATTTATGTGAACTTAAATAAACATAAGGCGTTTGTTAGACAACCTAGTATAGTGAAATTGTTTCATAACCTTAATAATAATATTATGAATACAATCATGAGATTCTTGTATTTATGAAACACGTAATTGAATATGAATTTTCGATATGAGAGAAAGAATGATTCTGTCAACAACAGATTTCTATCTGTAAGAAAGGGTTATTAAGTGACGCCTCTTGACAATGCTCCACCCGATCTGAAAATCATCTGATTATTGATTATTGATTTGAAATATTTAATTTAAAAGGAAGAATTTCTTTATAATATGATTATGATTGTAACGCAATATAATCCATCTAAAATTAAATAATATCAAGTAGTAATTGGCCAATGATACAACGGGCTTGTGTCGGTCATAGCCTTCCAACATGGTAGAAAGTAGTTCTTATTTTTGAATCATTGTCGTTTCGTGCCACAGCCGAGGGCTTTGATTTCGAAATAAGAAATACTTGTCTATTACATAGAGATGTGTACATTGAATAAGAATCTAAAGGTCGTTACGTGCCACAGCCGTGGGCCTTTGGGGACTGATTCAATTGTACGTAATGTTGGGTTAGACTTGACTTAGAATATTGAGTTTGTCATGACACAGCCGTGACTCAATTATTCAAGAGGCTAAAGTTTGATTAGGGAATAACATTAGATGTAATTGACAAGAGTTGTCTGCCTATTGAACATTACATGGCGTTTCGTGCCACAGCCGGGGTTGTGTAATGGAATGTAGGATCCCTATTCCCACTAGCATTATGAATGCTTAATTTTTCATGTAGGGGGTTGAATAAATTAGGAAAACTAGTCGGAGCCACTTATGAATAAAGACCCGATTCATATAGTATTTTGAAATGAAATCGAATATTTGCTAAATGTTGTTATGTGTTTATCATTTACAGATTTACTTTGTACGTTATGTCTTCTGCACTATCACTCAGGAGCATACTAGATGCTCACAAATTGATTGGTCCTAATTATGCTGACTGGCTTCGAAAATTGAGAATTGTTCTCAGGATTGAAAAGCTGGAATACGTGATTGACTCACCTAAGCCTACTGAACCTGCTAGTGATGCACATAATGATGAACATGTTGTGTATCGTAAGTGGATAGATGATGCAAATGTTGTTCAATGCATCATGCTAGCTTCCATGAACATTGAGCTACAGAAGCAACATGAGCATATGGATGCTCACACTATCCTCATGCATCTACAAGAGTTGTATGATGTGGCGGGGAGGACAGCTCGATATGAGATATCGAAGGAGCTGTTCGGTTGTAGGATGTCTGAGGGATCATCTGTGAATGACCATGTACTTAAGATGATCAATTTGATTGAATGTCTTGGACAACTTGGTTTTGCCATGGATGGGGAGCTGAGCCAAGACTTGGTCTTGCAATCGCTTCCGAGTTCGTTCTCGCAGTTTATTGTGAACTTTCACATGAATAAGTTGGATGTCAGCCTGCCTGAACTCCACAACATGTTGAAGACCGCGGAATCGAATTTTCCCCCTAAGAAGAGTTCTGTTCTTCTAATTGGTGAAGGTTCCAATCTAGAAAAGGAAGAGGAACCCTTCCAAGAAGAAGAAAGTAGGTGAGAAGACCCTGGTTCCACCAAAAGCTGAAGACCCCAAGAGCAAAGTTGTTTGCTTTTACTGTAACAAGGTGGGGCACTGGAAGAGGAACTGCCAGGTTTACCTTGCAGAAATGAAGAAGAAGAAGGGTAGTGAGACTACCGCTTCTGATTCAGGTATGTTCATGAAAGAAGTGAATATGTCATTAAATCAAATTTCTACTTGGGTATTAGATACCGCCTATGGTTCTGACATCTGCAATTTGTTGCAGGGACCAAGGAGAAGTAGGACTCTTGAGGAAGAGGAGGTGATTCTACTGATGGAAATGGAGCAAGAGTTGTTGCTGAAGATGTAGAATCATTTCATTTACATATGCCTACGGGCAAGACTATTGTTTTAAATAATTGTTATTTTGTTCCCTCGATTGTGAGGAATATTATTCCCATGTTAGACTTGGCTGGATTTTCATTTATTATTGAGAATAATGAATGTTCTATTCTTAGAGATAATATTCTTTATAAACGTGGTGCTTTAAATAATGGTCTGTATATATGTGACATAATTTACTTCATATTGAACAAACTAATAAAAGAAAAGGGATGATGAAAATCACACTTCATTGTGGCACTGCAGTCTCCATTTAGTAGACATGGAGAGAAGGCTGCAAATTTGCTAGGAATGGTACACACAGATGTATGTGGACCAATGTCTACGCAAGCCATGGGTGGATTTTCATACTTCATTACTTTCATAGATGATAGATCTGGATTCGGATATGTGTTTGATGAAACACAAGTCTGAGGCCTTTGAAAGGTTCAAAGAATATAAGTATGAAGTGGAGAAACAAACCAAACATAGTATTATAATTCTTCGATTAGATCGAGATGGTGAATACTTTAATGGAGTGTTTCTAGATTATCTCAAAGTAAATGGTATAGTCTCCCAGTGGACTCCTCCAGATTGGTATCTGAAAGGAGAAATCGAACTTTGTTAGACATAGTTCGGTCCATGATGAGCTATGCAAATCTTCCAGTATTCCTATGGGGTTATGCATTGGAAACCTCAGCATATTTACTGAATATGGTGCCTTCCAAATCTGTTCCTCAAACTCCGTATGAGATATGGAAAGAAAGGAAACCGAGTCTTAAACACGTTAAGATTTGGGGATATCCAGCTTATGTCAAGTAAGTTGACCCAAATAAGCTGGAATATCGATCCGTAAAATGTAGTTTTGTGGGATATCCTAAAGAGACTTTAGGGTATTACTTTTACACCGATCATCGGGTGTTTGTATCCAGACATGCTACCTTCTTGGAAAAGGAGTTTATCCTTGAAGGAAACAGTGGGAGCAAAATTGAACTTGATGAAGTTCAAGAAGCACAAACTACTACGGATCAAGTGGAAACACCTGTTCTGACTAAACAACCTTTTGTGGAACAGCCCATTCATAGGTCAGGGAGAGTGTCTCGCCAACCTGAGAGGTAATATGGCCTTGTCATTGAGAATGACAACGAGTTATCGATCATTAATGATGACGACCCTGTGACCTATAATGAGGCTATGAGTAGTGTTGACTCAGAGAAATGGCATAATGCCATGAAATCCAGAATAGAATCTATGTATACGGTATACAAAAGATAGATTATAGCAGATGGCCAGGTGGAGACCTATAAGGCCAGGCTTGTGGCAAAAGAATTCAAACAAAGGCAATGGATTGACTTTGATGAAGTCTTTTACCTGTAGCCCTGTTAAAATCAGTTCGGATTTTGCTTGCGATTGCTGCTTACTACGACTATGTGATCTGGCATATAGCCAGATGGTTTTCTTTCCAAGGGAAATAAAAACCTAGTGTGTAAGCTACTGCGAACCATATGTGGTTTAAAGCAAGCTTCTCGTAGATGGAACATTTGTTTTGATGAGACAATCAAAGAGTTTGATTTTATCAAAAACGTAGATGAACCATGCGTCTACAAAAGGGTTAGTGGGAGCGCGGTAACATTTCTTATATTGTATTGAAATAGAGTTGACACACATAACAACATAGCAGACCCACTCACAAAGCTACTTTTTGAAAGTCACTTTGATCGTCATAAAGATGAGATGGGTATTAGATACCAGAGTGATTGGCTTTAGTACAAGTGGGAGATTGAAAGGAATATGTCCTAAGTCCAATCAGGTATTAGGATTTAGGAATAACTCTTTATGTAATCTGTTTTGATTTCATTGATATTAATAAAGACTTGTTTTGTTTTTATTACGGGCTTTATCTATTTAAGTGTTTAAATAAGATATACCATAGTTTAGAGTAAAGCTTTTTATGAATTATGATGAGATCATAATAGTGATACCTAAAAAGATGATAACTCTAAACTTAAATAGTTCCTGGTCATAGGATTACTAATTGGTAATTAATAATCTGCAAAGATCGGTACATACTATGCTTGCTTCATTATGAAGGATGTCTGTTCTCATAGACATTTGTGTGGTGACACTATAGCTAGTATGTAGGTGCTTATTATGGAATAAGTTCACTGAACATGACTCGCACAGCTGAACAACTGATGGAGTTCACTCACGTGTCAGCAGTTGTTCACATAGTGATAGTTGTACAAGTATCCTTAGACTTGAGGTCATCATAGTCATCTTGTGTACACTGAACTATGCTTTGGTTTAGTTCTTAGTCTCCAGGGACAATTATTAGGGCTCTTCTGGGTATAGGAATTTGTACACGAAGATAGTGTATGATCAATAAAGGATCTACCCCTTTCAGTGAAGGAAGTGAATGTTCAAGGCTGATCCACTTATGCTAGTTCAGGAATCTCTGGCCAGAGTGAATGAAATTAGAAAGGAGTTTCTAATTTGCACAGAACTACACATAGTAAATGGTAAGCAAGTGATTGAATTAGATAGGCTTGACACGAGATCCATGCCTTATATTTAATCGGGACATTGTAGGGAAGAAGGAGTTTATTGTACGGTAACTATTCACTGACAGGTTCTTTGTATTCTAAGCAGTGAATTCATATTATCCGGATAGTCGCGATATGTTGAGAAGCATCACTCACGATGTAGAATAAATGTGATTAATTAATTAATCATATTTAATAAATTAGAGAATTTATATAAATAATAATAAAATAGTTTTATTATTATTTATTTCTACTACCGGCTTAATATTGAACGTACAGGGTCACACCATAAAAAGAGAATGATTTAATGGTGGAGGAATTAATTAATAATGGCTAATAATTATTTATTTATGAAATAAATAATTAATTGGCAAATTTAATAATTGATTAAATGAGATTTAATTGATTATAAATTAATTAAGAAAAGTTCTTAATATTATTAATTAAAGGATTTAATTTTTGGAAATTAAATCAAGAGAGATAATTATTTCTAAAGTGTTTAGAAAAAGGATTAATGATTAAAAGGTGTTTTAATTATTAATGAGAATAATAAATGGGATAATAATAATAATATTTATGGGAAAATTTCAGCTAAAAATTTTGCCTATAAATACACTATTATAGACCCTATTTTATTCTAACCCACATCGAACCCGAAAACCCAAAAAGTTTGGAAAACCCAATTCTCTCCACCTCCTTCCTCCTCCTTAACATCGTTTTCTTGGTGGATACCGGTGGAGTGCTTCACACTTGAGGAGCAACTGCTAAGGATCTCTTATCGTTATCTCCGAATTATTTTAAAAGGTTAGATTCGATCCCTCGAATTTTTATTCACGATTTATATGCTTTTATTTGGATTTTGTATGTGTAAAAGTGTTTTGCCATGCCCCCGCTGCGTTAAAAATCCAACACATGTAGTGCAATGAATTTGAAAAGACTATTTAGGGTAGAATCTTCAGCGTCATTGAACAGAGAAAATTTAAGTATTTTTTTAATCAGGAGAGGAAATTTAAGTTTAATCTATAATACTTATTATAGGCCAACATGGGTTTTCAAGCAATTTGATAAATTACATATTTACACTCTATTACATTAATAATTAAAAATATATGTTTTTCATAAGAATTGAACCCTTGACCTTAGCATTAGAAAAGAATTATATTCACATCTCCAATCACTACACCAAAGACATTAATGATACTTTTTTAAAAACTCATTACCTACATGCACAAAAAACTCACTACCTTCATTTAATTTAATATTTTCTACGGATAAATCTATCTATCTATCTATCTATCTATCTATCTATCTATCTATCTATCTATCTATCTATTATACATGTTATAGATATTCATATCTCCAACCACTACACCAAAAAAATTTATAATGTTCTTTTAAGAATCATTAATTACATCCATAAAAAACTCATTAATTTCATTCAATTTAATAATGTTTCAAGATTTAATAAATATAAAAGTATCAGTAAATTATTCCCCACTAATAAAAAAAAAAAAATTATTTTAGCCAATATATTGTATTTAGTATAAGCCAAAATGTTTTTTTATCAGTTATAAAAATATTAATATACACTCTACTAATTTAAAACTTAACTTTTCGACCAATTATAAAAGGATTAATGTACTCCCCATATAAATGTAATTGTGAAATCATATAAAACCTTCATGTTATATCAAATTTAATGTTTAAACCAGATAAAATGATACTACATTGTAAACAATACATAAATAATGATAATCGAAGATTGAAATTTAGGGGCGACGAAACTGATTATACTCAAAAAGCCAGATTCTAAAAATAACTAATTAATTGTATTTATTAATTTTTAAAATTTTATGTTATTATAGGTAAATTTTTAATGTAAAATTATATGAAAGATGCTTATTTAATATATATATATATATATATATATATATATATGATCACCTATAGAGAATTAGGAAAAAAATAAACATTATAATATATATATATATATATATATATTATATGATATTATTTATATATAAGTTGAGTAATATATTCTTAAATCATTTTTTACCAATGTACCGATATCATCACATCTAGCGACATATCCCCAATATCACCATCACTGTCAAACCGCCTGTCACGTAGCACTACACAATTTATCAAGAAACCAGACCGAAATCACTAAAAATCTTTAATAAGACCACATCAACACTACCAAAATGACAAAAATAACTAAAATCTGAAATACAAATTACCAGAATTTTCGAGATCTAAATTTTTGAGTTTGGAGGTATTGTTTAAGGTTTTGTCAATGGTAGAGGATATGAAAATAAAAATTAGTGGTGTTTTATAAACTCATATCTATTGTGGCAGTATGAAAAATGAAATAAATGAGTTTATGTAGGTGTGATTGGGAATGAAGCTGAAATTCAGAGTTAAATTTATTCATAGGTAGTTGCTGAAATGCTGAATTGATCGTCGATTTAAACATACGAATGAATTGCCTAGGAAAGATGTGTGTATATATAATATGCGTATTTGTATATGTATCAAGAACGATAATGATGATGATGATGATGTACAAACGGAGGATATGTAATGATAACATCACTCTTGCCAAAAATAGTGTAAAATATGGAGGGTGCATAAGTATGAAGGTGAAGTGTATATTAGATTTAAATGTATTATTATTATGAGTAAATATATTTATAAAAAATAAAAATATATGATTAGTTCTTAACTCTAATTTGAGCACTTACATACACATCCACCCAGGTTAGTCTACTTACTTAAACATATGTTTTTGAAAATTTGTATTGTTTTGTCTTTGTACATTACACTTTTTTAATTATATATAAAATTCCTAAGAAATTCTTAAATTAGAATATATTGTTATGATTACATATGAAATTTATATAAAAAACTCAACTTAGTATCACTTTTTTTAAAGTATATATTTATCCATATACATCACATTAATAACGTATAATATTTCAAAAATAATAACATATGATATTTTAAAAATTACGAATTATTTATTTTAAAAATCAAAACTGTCAAATTATATAATTTAAATAGAAACCGTGCAAAACACGGGTTATCATGCTATTTGTCTTTAGAAGTAGATAGCTTGAAGAATTGACTCTGTAACTAAACCATTAACAACTCTTCACAACGGCTGATCTACTATAAATCTACGCAATTCGCAACATCATCACTATCCATCACATTAGCCATCTCCCTCTCTGACCCGCATAAATCAACCAAGGAACTCCGGCCCGGTTCACAAATTTCCAACCCAACCCGTTCAGGATCCAATTACAGTGTAACACTCACTGATTTTGATTCATCATGATTGGTAAAGTGCAAGCTGCATCTTTTATATATTTTACAACCATGCATACATGACACATACTACGCCTCACATAAGGGTCCTGACTCCTGAGAGACAAAACTAAAGTGCAATCTCACTTAGATTCTAGTTATAGTCATAGATATTGTGACCCTTGGCTCTTTCCTCTCACATTACACTCTTCTTAAACCTAGCTACTGTCACCTCACATTTAGGGGGTGTATTGAACTAGAATTATAATGTATTACTCACTCTCCCACCATTTCTTTATTTTCTTTTCAGAGATATTTTATCCAATTTTTTATATTTTAAAATTTACCATAAATAGTAAATGGGTCACACCATTTTTTCATTTTTCTTCCTTTTCACATTACTTTTACTTCACTATCTCCCTTTTATATATTAAAAATCAATAGATCCCACCACTTCAACCACTTTTCTTTTTCTTTTTCACTACTTTATACATATTTCTTGACCTCCTTACCCAAACCAAACGTAAAGAATTGGTTGAGACGGAGGGAGTATATATAATCGATGGATTTTAATGGATTATATCAGATTTTGATTTTACGCGGATTCTAGATAAAATGTCGTAGAGTTGATGAAGAGTCTTTATGATTTAAACACAATCCTTCAAAATCTCGTGAATTATGACCATAAAATATATTGAACAATGCCACAAAATCCATCATTTTATGAAATTTAAAAAAATCCGTCAGCATATGAATAGCATCATATTTTAATGGATTTTAAATAATCCCAGTTGAATACTTTCAAATTTTTAAGCATAATTTAAAATCCTAATTGAATACCACCAGATTTTGTAGTATAATTTAAAATCCTAGTTGAATGTCATAAAATTCTGATACATTTTTTAAAATTCCAGTTAAATACACCAATGAAAAAAATCTTTTAGAATCCTAATTCAATACGGGGTTAATTTACAATTACTTTCTAGTCAATATTATAGCAAAAGTAATTTAACTTCACATCTCATACACAGCAAAAGAAAAAAAAAACTTTCGCATTTCATTAGTATTACAAGATCTATGGTAAAACTAAAATGTTAACTATCTGTCCTAAATCTTCCTTACACACAATACATCTTTCAAAAACATCAGAAAAAGAAACTCCAAGGCATATGCTTGGTCATTATGGTTATAAAGAACAACAAATATGCAACACAACCAGAAAAGTAACTTGCACGAGAGAAACATGGGATCTTAGTCAGATTTTGGTCCTTGGATGGGGATTTCATTTCTACAATTAACCACTGGGACGTTGTAGGCCTTTCACCAATCACCGCCAACAAGACAATGATCCAACCATATTTTGCTAAAACTCTTCACTGTACTGCAATCCTGTCAAGTACAAACCACAAGTATCTCATGTCTTTATCCTTTCTCATCAAGGAAGGCACAGCCAGACTCAACTTTGGCTAAAACTCTCTTCCCTGGTACTGCATTTCCTGTCCATCACATAGTACCATTCACTCATTGATAACAAAAAAAATGTCTGTGCTCAGGAATTCATAATAAACATAAATTTGTATGTCCAATCCAAAAATAGAAAGGTCTTGCATTTTGGCAAGATGCACATCCTACCTACCATGAAGAAACTAACTAAAAATAATAAGAGAGAAGATCATGATCTAGCTATTTCAAAGCAGTCTTTATTATGGCAAAAACAACTTGTTTCATTTTCATGGCTTCAACATTTTTTCCAGAAAAAAATGTTTATCTTAATATGAGATCTGCATTTCCCTGTAAAGAGGGAATCGCTCCAAACATTAAAAAAAGAAGGAAAAACAGGCACACAAAGAATTCTCTTACTGGAGGATAAGTCGGCATGTAGCGGACCTGGTGAGGTTGACCTAGAAGCATCTGCTGCCCATACTGAAACAAATGGTAAATGGTTGTTGCCTTGGCTTCATAAGAGGCGACAGTCGTGAAACAATGCAGAAAGGGTGGATTACCTGTGGTCCATTTGAATAGTAATAAGCTTGAGGTGACTGCATTGGTGCAGCCCGAGGATTAAACATAACAGGCTGGTAACTGGCAAATGATTGTCCCATCTGCAAAATAACTTAATCAGCATTTGGTCCCAAAACTACACCAACGGACATGGTAATCTCTCTTAAAAAGTCAGATAAACTATCAAAAGTCAAGATGTACCATTTACTGCAATAGCTGTCCTATTCTGAAAATAAACCCACCTCTATACAAGTTAAAGTCTGACCAGAAATAAAGATTTTCACCAAGTTTTTTTAAGTGAAATCCCACATAAGATTAATCCTAATGCATCAGATCATGCAACTACGCAAATGGACATATATACTTGATATAATCACCATCATAAAGGGCATAATACAAAGACATTGTTTGAATTATAGTTTCAGGTGTAGATCACAGTCTACCATGTTCCAGCATTTTATTCGGGGACACCTACATGCAGGTGTGAGCAAACAATAGGTTTCGTTGAAATAACTATAGACCGAATTCTTATAAATTTCTGGACCGAAACAATAGTTAGTGAAAAGCTTTACACAAAGAAATGTTTGCAATTTATATTATAAATATCTATATATATAACATGTGATAACCACGTATATAATTATTATACATATCATATAATATGTGACAGTAGTCAGACATGTGGCAAAGTTGGATATACATATACCGATACAAGATAATGCATCAACTTTAGTATGTACAAAATTGATTGGTTCAGTTCAACAATTCAACCGAAACTTTTTTTACAAGAACCAAACCGGAATAAACTTCGTTTTCCAAAAAATAACCTAAAAGTATTCTAAATAACCAAATTGAACGGAATCGAATTCGACGATTCAGTTTTTTAGTTTCTGTTCAGTTTTGTTCACCCCTACCTGTATGTAGGTATTAAATCTATGCATTAGGAGTAATCTGTTTAAAAGCAGAATTAAGTTATTAATTTTTAGTTATACTATATTTCTTTATAAATATGAATCGGTTGTAAATATATTTTATTAGTTCATAGTTACTATTGAGTAACCAGCTCATCTAAAACTTGAAGGTGTTAGAGGAAGGCCCAACCGGATCAATATTATAACACTCCCCCTCACTCGAGAGCCCATTTTTGGGTTCATTCTCTAACACCTTCAGATTTTATAGTAACTCATTCCTTGACATGGTATCAGAGCTTAGGCTGACGGGAGGACTAAGGTTCGTTTCTCAGCCACACCCAATATTCTCACAATTTATTGTGGACTCTAAAGACAATTAATGCTCCAAAGATGAGCGTCGGTGTTCCACTCTTCGACCCATAAATGGGGCCATTCTCTAACACCTTAAGGATGGTTGTCACGGCGGTAAGTCGAGGCGAGTCAATGGACCCCGGGCTAGTCGACTAGTCGGCTAAAAAAATAATACATTATTATAAATATATAAATATAAATGTTATATATTATATTATATTAGATTTTAGATATATATATATTATGTAATTTAGTTGACTAGTGGATTATATGGTTATTGTAAACCTAAAATACAGAATTCTACGGACTATTAAAATTCGATTATTTGATGCAACTTAAAATCTCAAGGTCCTTGAGATTTTAGAGTAACTGGTTCCTTGACAGTTACTAATTAGGATTAGTTTTCTTCTCTCTATGATTTCCTTGTTCTACAATTTTTAGGATTTATATTTAGGCAGTTGTAAGCATTACATTTAGTCAGAGTTGAATTACATGAAATTTATGAGCATTTTGGAATAAATATGCTGATTTCCTTTGCTTGCCAGTTTTCTGCAGATGGATCACTATCCCCAAGTTTTAACCCCTCTGCCACCACTGTCCTACATCATATTTCCTACATTATATAAGTAGCATATTCATGTTCCAAAAGTATATCAAAGTAACTAAATGGAGAAAATCGCCATTTTGCAAAAATTAATCCAATAGTATTATGCACACTTAACTGAGGAAGAAAGAATAAAAGCTGAAAATTACTTACCCCATTGCTTACTGGCATACCATGTATGTTTGGAGCAACTGGAGCATTAGTTGAGTAGTACAAGGAACCATCAGACACTGGAGATGCAGGCCTGAATGATGTTTTTTTGGGGGTGAAACTCTTAGCATTTGGATTGAATTTGAATTCCTTTTCACCGAAGAGATTGATGTGTGTCAGAATTATTTTTCGTGAGCAAGCTGACCAGGAATCAGTCTAACGAAGAGAGATGCACGAGTTTATTTCAATGATACCTTGGCATGAGGATTAAGTGTTGATCTTTCTGAAGCCAGTGAACCCGCTGATGAGCTTGGTGATAACCCGGTATTAGTTGAAACAGGAACAGCATTTCCACAATCTGAAGTTGATGAAGTTGAGCTACCAGGTCGTGCACGCCTGTTCACAGATCGTGTAATTTCATGCTGTTTGAGTGATGCAGCATTTTCTGAGATATCACTTAATGCATTATTCTCATGACCCACAGATGAAGTTGGATCAAATGCAGACGGATTTGGGGACAGTACCACTTTGTCGGAGAACGATTCTTTTGGTCTCGATGATGGATGTGAATCTGAAAAAAAAATGCCCTACATTAATTTCTAGGATGATGTAGTAAAATATTCATATAATTCAAATCGTCAGGAAAACAAAATGGAGCAATTAAACATATACAATATACAATTTAATATTTCAATACACAAAATTAAATATCCTGCATAGAAATTCTCTAAAACCTTCCACCATTGCTTCCAAAATCCTATTCATAATTTCTCTAACATAACCAAAACTACACATCCTATAATCTAGTCCCGAGCCCTTATAACTGGTTAAACCAGTAGGATACGGAACTCAAGCACAGATATCAAAGCAACCAACCAATATTTGCACATTCTTAGGGGCTAGGGAATCTGAGAACAGAAATATAGCAACCATAACTTAACTGACGATTAAAAAAGATCTTTACTACAGCATATAATGTAGTAACACAGTGCCAAAATAACACACACAAAAAGTCACACAAAGTGAGCAATGACAAGGTAATTATTGAGAAGCAACGAAAATGAAATTGTTAAGAGTTAACAATCTAAACATTTGGACAAATAATGACCCACGACAACTCTGCTCGCCTTGCACGCCTGGTCCATATTATTTGCAAGAAATGAAATAATATAGCACACAATAAACTAGCAACCAAAAGGCGAAAAATTAAACATAAAATTGTCGGTGAGAAATAACATTAATCATAAATTATATATAGAAATCGGGAAGAAGTAGTTTCCATATATACAGGTCAGGAAAAAGTAATTCACTCACACTCAGGTTTTGATGCTTGAGCCTCATGAGCCACCTGCAGAAGATTTACAGGTTTTGGCACAAGGGAAAATAAGTTCGTTAACCTACCACAAGATTTGAAAGTTTTCCAAAGCAGGAATTAGTTTCAATAAATATCAACTTACATTTGGCATTTCTGACTCTTCATTGGTGTAATCGGCAAGTATATCACTGAATCCAGACTCTTGAACCCTATAAAGAACTCAGGAATCATATTTGCATTTGGCGGTGTGTGTGCTAAACAAATTAAAAAAAAAACAACTCAAGTTAAATAAAGAATGGTATCATGTGAACGAGTATGAATAACAAGAAACCTGCTTCCGGGATCAAAACCTAGCACACTTTCAGGAATACAGTCAGATGAAAACCGTGTATCATTATCAGAAACTGTAAGATACCGTACGCTGCCAGTGTTAGGAAAATAAGCTAGTAAAGCATTAAAATTAGCTGCAGCCTTACCTCAGCTAGGTATCGTAGAGCCTCTCTTTCCAGTTCTCTCATTTGGGGACCTTTATCTAGTTTAGTGGTGTATAGATCCTCATTGAAAGTGCTCTTTCACACCAAACAATGTTTCATTTACTTCAAACTGGTCCCAGCTCCTATAAAACAGAATTGCACATACTAATTATTCCCTTAGAATCTACCCATACGTGATACATTTAGTCGAATGATAGATTTAATCTTCTCAATTCTTATTTCTGTCAGGTTTCTCCCATCAAATATATAGATGAAGCTTAAACAACTATTATAATCTGAAGATCTGAAATTCTCCACCCCAAAGACTATCAAACCAGAGTAGATTTAGAAATATCTCTCTTCCTCGCATGTTCCTTCTAATCCAGAAAGAGTTAAAAAAAAGTGTGACTAATTTTTCAGCATCCGAATAATTGGCACTTGTCAAAAAGCGATGATAGGGATGTGTGCGCGTGCGTGTCTATGTCTGTGTTGGCGCTCGCCTTATGTTTAGTCTCTATTCTAATATTCTAATTATCCAACTTACTTTCTATTTATAATACTCCTTACCGGGCCTTATCTATTGCTGGCCTGACACTCTTATTGGGTTTGGACCCTAACAATAGTCCCCCAAGGTTCTAAATCTTCCAGATTTTTGGGCTTTTATTTTGGGAGAAAAAATGTGCCACCTAAACACTTTAGCTTTTCAAAATCCTTTCTTTCTCTGTCTTGAAAATATCTCTATCTCTTCACTTTCCTGTAATTGATTGCAGTTTCTTGAAAAACCAAAGGTTTCCTCCTTTTTTCCTTACTTTTGGTTCAAAATTTTTATTTATTTTTATTTACATTTTATTTAAAGTCAATTAAATAAAGTCAATTAGCCGGAGGAGCGTTGGAGGAGTTGTTTTGTTTGTTGCGTCCGTTATATGTATTTTCACTCTTCTTCTTCTTCTTTAGTTATTGTGGGTTGTGTTGTTCGCTATTTTTAGTATTATGAGTCAGTCAATGGAGAGTGGGGGAGATAGCCGATCTTCTGGATCGGAATACACTTTTAGTGGACTGGGACCTTTAGGTTCCGTTTGTACGCCGTTTGGGGGATCTGTCGATTTTTCGTCGCTTGGAGAGGATTTTCAGATGGGTGGAGATATGAAATGTGAGGATGTTGCTAGTATATAATTCTACTAGTATATATCACAAGGTTCCCTTGGACATGAGTTTTTTGTCTGGTTTCTGTTCTTTTTCAGATGGGTATCGAGTGACTGCGCCCAGTATTGAAGATCGAATGTGGGATTCGCCTCGACCTGGCTTACATGTTGTTCCTGGTTTATGGTTTGTGTACGGATTCAGGCTACCTATGCATCCATTTTCACTTCGAGTTTTGAAGGCTTTGAATTGTAGGATAGGCCAAATATCACCTAACTTGGTGCTTCAATTGAATGGGGTTATTGCTCGTTGTAGCGAACTGGATATGGAACCTACGCTTGATCTTTTCTTTTCTCTGTATCGGCTGAAGTCCACGGGGGCTCAAGTATATTTCAATGCTAAACATGGTTGTCCAAAGCTTGCAAGTACTCCATCTCCGAAATCTGGTTGGCATTCTAGGTGGACGTGGTATGAAGGCTGCGAGATTGCTGAGGTGTCTCCGGGGTGCCGTCTATCCTCTGAAACTTTGAAGGTTCTTAGTGAGGCGGGGTCTATGACTGCCATAGATTTGGCTGAGTTTTGTGGTCACGTTTCGCGTTTCAAGGCCTCGTCATTTTATAATATACGGTTTTTGTGTAACCATTGTCGTAATATATAATGTTTTTATTTTAGTCCTGATTTTATTGTCTTGCATTTTCTTGTTCTCTTATTTTATATTATGTCTTGTAGTTTCTGATTAAGAATTTATTTTCCTTTTTCAGTTGTTGGTCCGAAGCTTCGATTGTTAGTGAATTCTCATTTGAAGGATGCCTTATGAGAGCTTTTTAAAGTTGTTGGCTAAGAAAAAGGTTGGAGCTGGAATTGATAGTGGTGCTGAAAGGGAGAGTGACTTGGGGAAACTTCCTGTTGAAGCTGGAAGTCGAGATTTACCTGTTGTTTCGGGAGTTGCTGCGAAGGATCTGAAGCTAGATGTGGCTGTTAAGGAGAAGAAGAGACATCGCGAGCATGGTATTCTCGCTCTCATCATCACAAGAAGCATAAAGACGTGTCGAGGGTAGTTGTTCTTGAGGATAGCGATCTCGCGTCAATGGGGCTGACTGTATCAAAGAGAGATGGATCGGATATGAGGATTGGTGTTTCCGGAGACCTGGTTCTAGACAAGGGGAAGGAAGTTGTTTCTGCAGAAGTACCTCAAGGTGTTGAGGCTTCGGCGTGATCAAGGTCTCGATTTCTCGTGGCTTGTCGCGAGTACGCCATGAAGGTTCGTCCCCCTTTTTTCTTGTTTTATTGTTTTAGTCGCATGTACTTGTGATTTTTATCTAATCCGGATGATGAGCCGGAAATTTTTTGTTCTATTTTTATAGAATTTTCATCGTGCGAAAGTAAGTAGTTTGTCTTTGGTTTTGTTATAGATTGTGTCAGAGCTCGAGGCTGCTAATACTGATGACACATTAGTTGATGCTGGCAAGGTTTCTAGGCTTCGTAATGAGATTATTGACTTGAAAAAATCAAAATCAACTCTGCAAGATCAGCTATCTGGGTTGACTCGTGACTAGGAGATTAATTCTTCTAAGATATCGAGCTTGACGAATGAGAACACAAATCTCTCTAATGAATGTAGTTCATTGTCCGTTACCGTGAAGAAGCAAGTGGTTGACTTGGATGAAGCAAATTCGAAGATTGCTACATTGAAGGTTGAACATGGAGAGGCTTTGCAATCTGTTGTCGAGGCTCGAGATGCTGTTAAGAAGGAACTTAAGGAAGCCAAAGATGCGCTGGCTTCACTAGAAGAGGAGTCTCTCCAGCTTTTTGAGGAGGGTTATCGCGAGTGCTGGAAGCGCATGGAGGCACGAGGCTTTTTTATGTTCGGGTTTTTTTATGTTTAATTTTAACTTTATTTCCAACTTTTAAGTTGTTTTGGATTCTGGCTTGGTTTTTACAAACTCGTGGGGGACCTTATATTATTTTGGAAGTGTTTTGATTATTAATCCTTATATGCCAAGTGTTTTGTTGTGCCTTTCCTTTTTGTTAATGTGTTTTTTTTTTGCTTTCAGTTTATTGTCAACTATTTTATGTTTTGGGATTGGTGTATTTTCGTCTTCTTTTGATGAAGAATCGTTTTTGTTGCGTTGGTGTCTTTTATATTTTCGGGTTGAATCTTTTGTTTGTCTTTGCGATTTAAGACATTTTCCTTTTAGATGTAGGTTTGAACGTTTGAGATCCATGTTTTGATGGACTTTTGGTTGTTTTCTGATCATAGTTTTGTTAGTGTTTGTGCCCTAGAGACAACACTATTATGTTTATATTATGAAACATTTGGATTATTAATTATGATTATATGGATTATTATTTAGTAATTTATTATATCTTTATTTTCTGCGATAAGATCTTAGATTAATAAATGTCCTTGGAATATGATATGTAAATCTATATCTCTAAGTACGTGACTTAGAAATGAGATTATGAGAATAAAATTCATATTCCCAAAGGTCCCTAGTCAAGTATTATTGTTAAGGGACGATAATAAATATATTGAGACTAGTGTGTTTGTTGGTTGATGATCACATCTCATTGATCATAGTTACGGTGATACTAAAGTCAAAACACAGGAACATTTATTAAATACATGGTGCTGGATTGACCCGTTGTGAGATACTACATGTTTATAGTGTCATAAGTTAATCTCACTGTGATAATGATGTATTGGTCCTTTGACCTGAAATCATTATATTTCTATACGAGAATTAATATACTTTGATACTATTGAAAGTTATCCTTAACCGGGTAATAATAAAAGTAGACATTGGGTACATTATGAATCGTATGAGAAATATGAATGATCTAGATGGGATTTAGCCCTCCTTTATTACAAGAATGATATTATTGGCCTCTTGATTGAGTAAGACTATAAAATGCATGGTCGTGCTCAAATACTGATTTGTTTAATAGTTTACTCATTGAACAAGGAAAGAAGGATTGAACGTTAGCAGAGGATGACACAATGCATGCCTCGAGTTTGATCTATAATATAAGGCTAAAGGGATTATATTACATTGTACATTATTCATGAAAGGTTTAATTGATCACCGATTTAATTATTATTACTTGGGTAGCAATGATGTATTACCAGATGCCGCTCATTGTTTATGATTTTAAATTAGATTTAAAATTGTTGTCAACGTAATAATAACCTAAAGGGTCGCACAAAGAATGATTGGAGGATTATTTAATTTAAATTCAGATTTAAATTAAATGTAAGTAATTCGAATTATTTGTTATTAATTAAGTATGACTTAATTAATTAAATAAATAGGAAATTTGAATTTAATATTAAATCCGAAATTAAGTTATTGGATGATTAAGTGAGACTTAATAATACAATAATTAGAATTTCGAATTTAATAATAATAATAACTCTAAAATTCAGTTTAGGGTTGGAGGCCCATTAGCTCTTGCCTATATAATATCTTTTTCTAATAGAATTAGGGTTACACGTTTTATTTGATAAAACATAAACCCTAGAAGCTTGAAGAGAGATAGAGAGAGTAAGAAGGCGGCCTCAAGAACGTGCTAGTACACACCTATCCTCCAGGCGATCATTCATGTGGATACCTTCAAGGCATAGATCGTTCCGGCGATGGGCTACGTGGTGATCATTCAAGACCTCCATCTTTCCATTAACGTAAAGCTTCTTAAGGTAAACATACTGAACTATGAATTAAATATTGTTTTTCGCATGGATCCTGCAGAGGATTTCGATTTTTAAGGTTTAAATTTACATTTTTCGTTGCGTTTATGTGCTTAAAACCCTTCAAGTTTTACATCTCGGAGTTGAGACTATTCGTAATTGCTTGTACTTGTGTTATTTCGTTTGACTTTTTTGTTTCTAGATTATTGAATTTATGTCGGTCTTCTCATACTTGTCGTCATGGCTCTATTTCTTATCGTTAAGTATTAAAAGTAGAATCATAAGAAGCAACTTTGATTGATCAAGGGCGTGAAATCCTGATCTGTAGATGTAGGATCCCCGGAGACTCACATCGGGTCGATTTCTCGTGGATTTTGAAAGGAGAGATTACATAAATTATCATAACTTAAGGCATTGTAGCTGCTGATTGTAGTCTTTTTTGTGGGATTTTATGAGTAAAATTTTCGCAAGCGGACTGTATTCCAATTGTTTGGGACTGGTGAGCCATCGAGGTGAGTAATGAGGAATGTCTCCGGCCTGATGACCCTTGCTACTCTATAAGTACCCTCCCATGGAGAAGAGAGTTTGCTGGCTTTGCTAGGTTGAGATATCGCTGCTTCTCGCTGAACAAGGTTATTGACCTCGAGGCTTCTAGGATTCACCTTTGAATTAAAGTTTTTTCCTGGAACTTGGCGATCTTGAGATGAGTCAAATCCCTGAGCTCTTCGACAAGATCACAGTTGAGACGCAATCCTGTTGAAGACTCTTCAGCATCGAAATTTTGAAGTCGTGTCGAGCCCAAACTAACCTCGACAGGGAGAACTGCTTCAGTTCTATAGGCCATTTTGAATGGGGTTTGCCCAGTTGATGCCCTTGGGGTTGTACGGTAGCTCCACAGAATATTCAGAGTTCATCGACCCATAGCCTGTCAGCCTCCGCCAATCTTTTCTTGATGTCTTGGAGAATTGTTTTATTTGTTATTTCCACTTGGCCATTACACTGATGGTAGGCTACTGAAGCCTTGGAGTGTTGTATTTGCATTGGTTCAAAAGTTTTTTCTATTTCACTTACCACAAATTGAGTGTCGTTGTCTGTGACGACTATTCGTGGAAATCTAAAGCGAAATACTATGTTTTCCATGAAGAAGTTGATGACTTCGATTTCTCTGATTTTCGCAAGAGCCTTGGCTTCAACCCATTTGGTGTGGTAGTTTATGGCCACGATGATGAATTTTTTTTATTCCGAGCTCTTTGGTAACGGTCCCATGAGGTCCATTCCCCACATGTAAAAATGACATGGCGAGGTTATCGAAGATAACATTGTGGGAGGTCTATGAGCGACCGAACTGTAGAGCTGACATGGTTTGCATTTTTTGGTGAATTTTTCGCAATCTTGTCGCATAGAGGGCCAATAAAAACTGTACTGTATGATTTTGAGGGCAAGGTTCTTGCCGACTAAATGCTCCCCACAGATGCCTGTATGGACCTCTATCATGGCTAGTTCAGCCTCATCTTTCCCAACACATTTAAGTAATGGTTATGTTAGAGATCTTCTGTATAGTTGATTGTTCTCGAGGCAATAGTTCCTTGCCTTGAAGGCTATTTTCCTTTTGTCACATTCATTCATTTCGGGCAGGGTTCCCAGGATGAACTGGATTAAAGGGGTTCTCCAGTCTTGTATGGAAGAAACGCAGTTGACAACTGGGGAGGGCTCTCATATAAACGAGGCAGTGAGGTTTACGACGTAAATTGGCGTGGTGGGAGCATTGGTGTTCGAGGTTGCGAGCTTGGATAAAGCATCAGCCTAATGGTTTATGGATCTGTCTATATAATTTAATGCCCAAGAAGATATTGGCTCCAACAGACCTTTGACGACCCTTGCATAAGCAGCCATTCTTTCATTTATTATCTTGTATTCTCCTGTAATTTATTTGACCACGAGCTGAGAGTCGCAGAAGATCTCGATGTCGTTAACCTCGAGGTGTCGGGCAAGACGTAATCCTACAATGAGAGCTTCGTATTCTGCCTCGTTATATGTGGCGTTAAATTGGAATTTGACCCGCGCCTCCGAGGTTGGCTGTAGAGGACCCGTCAGTAAAAAAAGTCCATGAACTTTTGGTTTCTTCTGGCGTGAGTTCTACCTCTTCTCTAGACAGGAAATTACATTCAACGACGAAGTCTGATAGGGCTTGTGACTTTGTTGAAGTTCTCGGAACAAACTCTATGTTGAATTGACTGAGTTCGATGGTCCATGCGGCCAATATTCTTGTCATGTCGGGCCTGTGGAGGACTTTTCGAAGTGGGTGGTTAGTCATTACACTAATCAACCGACCTTGAAAGTAATGTTGCAGCTTTCTACTTGAGATTATTAATGCGAAGATAAGTTTCTCAATCTTTGAATATCGAGCTTCCGCGTCTTTTAGCATATGGCTGACGAAGTAGACCGGGAGTTGTTATGACCCCTTTTCTTTCACTAGCACTGAGGCAACCGTAGCGTCTGATGCGGATAGATAGACTTTGAGGGGCTCACAGGGAGATGCTTTTGTCAGTATCGGGGGTGAGGCTAAGAAGGCCTTGATGCCTCGTAAACTTGCTTCGCAGGCGTCATCCCAAATGAACTTGTTTGACTGTGAGGCCCTTTTGATAGTATCAAACATTGGTAAACATCTCCTGGAGGACTGGGGAATAAAGCGACACAGAGCAGCTATCGAGCCCGTGAGGCGCTGAAGATCTTTTAGCGATTTGGGAGATGGTAATTCTTGGATTGCCTTAATTTGTACTGGATCCGCTTCGATGCCTCTATTTGTTAAAATGTATCCTAAGAACTTGCCCCCTGTTAACCCAAATGAGCACTTAGATGGGTTTAAATCCATCTTATAAGCCCTGATCCTCGAGAATGTTTCTATGAGGTCGGTGACGTGATTCGAAGATTTGACAGATTTTTACGATCATATCATCAACATAAATTTGTAGATTTCGGTCAATCTGTGGGGCGAAGATAGTGTCCACGGTTTTCCGGAAAGTTGCGCTTGCATTGAGGAGGCCGAAGGGTAGGACTTTATAACCGAAGACGCCTCTATGCATTATAAATGCCATATGATCCTGGTCTTCCTTCGCCAACTTGATCTGATTATAACCCGCAAAAGCATCCATGAAAGATAGCATTTCATGCTCCGTGGTCGAGTCTATGAGCTGGTCAATGTTAGGCATGGGGTAGAAATTCTTTGGACATGCTCTGTTCATATCCGAGTAATCGATGCACATTCTCCATTTGCCGTTGCTTTTCTTTACTAGGACTGCATTGGCGATCCACTGAGGGAATTGGTCTTCTTTGATGAACCCCGCCTCAAGGAGTCTATTGATCTCGATGTTTATGGCATCTTGCTTTTCCGAAGGGAAGACCATTTTCTTCTGTTTTACTGGTCGAGCCTCCGAAGATATGTTCAATCTATGGACTGTTATATCTTCTGGTATCCCTGGCATGTCTTTTGGGTCCCATACAAAAATATCAGCGAAGCTGCGAAGTGTTTGAATCAGTTGTTCTTTAATATCTAGGGGCAATCTAGCCCCTATTTGAACTTTTTTATTCCTGGAGGGTTCATATAGGTCCACTTCTTCCAACTCCTCGTTGGGTTCGCAGTTGCTTGGTTTGGGAACCTCGAGCATTTCCATTGCCGAGAAGCCTTTTGGTATCCACAAACTTCACCGACTCCAAATTCAGTAGGAAATTTCATTTTTAAATGGGAAATAGAGGTGATTGCTTTGAGGGGACCTATCGTGGTTCTCCTATAATTGCGTTGAAGCTCGAGATTGCGTTGATCACGTGAAATTTGACAATCCGCCAAGTTTGGCATGGGGGAGCCAAAAAGTACCGGGAGGTCGATGACTCCTATAAGTTTATCCTCGTTTCCTGTGAACCCATATAGCGGGGTTCCTCTAGCAGTGTCAAGCTTCCTCTCCCCTAAGTCCATCCTTGAATAAGCGTTATAGTATAAGATATCTACTGAACTACCGTTGTCTACCAAGATATTTTTGACAGTATTGGTACCAATTTTAGTTGTTATGACCAAAGCATCTTGGTGATTCTCGATGATGTTGTCCGTGTAATCGCTGTCTGAGAAGGAGATGACAGGTGTTGGGTTCCTTCGGGGCCTCTTTGAATCAACCCGCTGACATCTCGCGCATATAGCTTTTTTTGAGTTATTGAACGGCCCCCCCGGCCGAATAACCTCCTGATATGACGCCAATGACTCTGTCGGGGTCACGATGTGATGCTCGACGAGGATAACTGTTATCTACATAATGGGCCAAGTGTCCATTACGTATTTTTTCCTCAATTAGGTTGGTGAGCTGATAACAACGTTCTGTTTAATGGCCAGTGTCCTCATGATATTCGCAGTATTTGTCGCTTGGAGGCCTATTTGGATTCATTGGTCTCAAGGGTCTGTAAGAGGAATCCGTTTTGAGAACGGCTAGGATCGTAGCTTTTTATGTATTTAGCTTCGTAGGTTCTTGTGTTTCCTTATTGTCTGATGGCCATTTTTTGCTATCATAATGTGAAGATACTTGAGAACTGGAGTCACGACGTCTTTGATATCCTCAAGGCGTCGGGGAACTTTGTGAGATTCTAGAGCTGCGAACTCTCTCTGGCTGTGGAGGGCTGATTACTCTCTTTTCTCATAGTCTCTAGGCCTTCGTGGACTTCGATTACACTGAGCTTTCGGGGAACGGGAATGTCAAATGATCCCCACAGCTTCTCGGAGAGTTAATCTATGCTCAATGATTTTGATGGCTGCCTGTAAGGTCTTGGGTTCCTTTTCGAAAAGCTCTTCAAGTAGCTGACTGTGCCGTGATCTGTCAATGCCTGCGATGAGGTAGTTAACAGCTAATGGGTCCGCGAGGTCCGTGATCTCAACAATGTGGGCTCTGAAACGAGTCAGATATGCTCGTAAACTTTCATTTGAGCGTTGATAGACTGTGATAAGTGAGGCTATTATTTTTCCACCTCGTTTGTTACTAGAAAGGCGGGTCCTTAATTTACTTTTTAAAATGGACCAAGAGTCGATTGATCGAGGCTGAAGATTGTTGAACCAATTTAGTATTGTACCCTTTAGACATGTAGAAAATAACCGGCAACGATCTACCTCCAAAAGTCCATCCTTCTATCAAATAAGTTGATGAAATTTGACGGGTCCGTAGATCCGTCAAAAGAATCAATAGAAGGCACTTTTAAATCCCTATTAATCTTTGCATTTTCAATTTTAACTGAGAGGGGACTTTTAGAGGCTACTTCGATCCCCCCGCTTTGCGTTCGAATATAGTTCTTGATGAGAGATAAGTCATCTGCAAGCTTCATGAGTTTCGAGGTTTGACGATGCTTCGAACCCACGATGTAAATTTCGTCCTCCTCAGAAGTGTCATCGTCATCTGCCCTCTCTTGTTTCCTTTTTGAGCAAAGAGATCCCGTCGACTCTTCGTATTCAGAGAACGCTGATTGCTTTGATGGGAGCCATGTAGAGTCATGCTCCTCGTCCTAATATTCCAGGGACTTGCAATTTTTTGAAACCTCAAAGAATTCACGATGTAGGCACATTATTTCTTTTTTTTGCGTCTAATTTTCTCTGTGATCAACTTTCGCTCCTTTTCGAGTGATCTGAGCTCTGCATCTTCTTCATTAAAATTTTTAAGAGTCTACAAACGCACATTATCAATATCTCTTCTCTGCTTTATAAATTATCAATCCAAATAATTTGGTGATAATCTAACCGACCATAAATTTATAATCCCGGTATGTTACAGAAACAATCATGATTAAATTTCGTGGAGTCTTACCAGAATTTTATATATAATTCATACACTTTTAGATAGTGAATAAGGTTCGCAATTGAATTAAAGGTTTTATTGGCAGATCAAATACTGATACGGTATAAATTATCTACAAAAGTTATTAATTGAAAATTATATTTGCCACTATCTTAGAGTTTTCGAGTTTCCAGAGGAGAATACGGCCTATCAAATGAAGAGAAAGTTGTTGAAACGGATATGAATATAAGAAACTATAATTTAATTATTTAGATGAAGCATAAAGCTATGCCTTAAGATAAAATCGGGACACTTGCCCCATTTCTATATACATGCACCAGGAAAACTCAGAGAGAACGAGTGTAGGAGAGGATTTTGGTCTGTTAAGAACCATCTGGATGTCAAAATGACCTATTAAGCAATGATATTGGTGGTGTTTGGCGCCCCACATAAGCAACATATATGTTTTATGAATTCATTATGTTTGTTTCTCCCGTTTGGCATCTCAGCTTATATGATCAATTTCGTCATATATGGTCAATATTTGAATGTTAGGATTGAGGTACATTCTGGCCAACTTATCAACTATCAGGTTCCTGGAATATTAAAGTAGTATTTGTTTTTAGCATTAGTGATCAGCTAGCGACCATCATCACGTGAAATAATTAAAAACATAAATTTTGAATTAAACATAGTATTAATAAAAATATATTAAAATATTATATTTATATTTTTTCGTATGTGTGTGCATGTTTGAAAAATTGTAAAATTTTATTTTTCTTAAATTTTATTCATGAAATGAAATTATAATATTAAAATATTGATTTTTCAACAACTTAAAGGTTATGATTTACCAAACCCATAACCAACTTATAAGTAAAATTATTCAAACACCTAAATAACTTTTAAGTAATAATTTATTTTTCACTTATATGATATTTTTCAAATTTAAGTCATAGATTACTTGTTTTAAGGAAGCCCAAACGAACCCATTATAAATAGAAGTTGGATGTAAAGACAGAAATGGAAGCACTCATTAAACTAATAAATAATTTCACGAAATAAGGATTGTTACATTCAGTTGTAGTGAAAGCTTCTGTCAAAATCTTTTCACTACTATGAAACTACAATTTATATTAAAAAAGACTAAAGTGCATTTTGTGTATGTGTACAAGGTGCGTCATGCCCGTTGATATACTGAACTTTAAAAACTCTCACTTTTACTTGTACTTAAAACGTTTTTGCAAT
Organism: Apium graveolens; assembly: GCF_009905375.1. Lineage (NCBI taxonomy): Eukaryota > Viridiplantae > Streptophyta > Magnoliopsida > Apiales > Apiaceae > Apium > Apium graveolens. Next base: position 122,944,566 of record NC_133655.1, read on the forward strand.
TTATGTATTTCCGTCAACTCAGCCAAACTCCACTACTTTTTGGAAGGGTATTTCAATCTTTTACATTCGTCTTCTTCCTCAACATTATTTCCTTCCTGAATATCAATTATAACTATTTGGGTTAGAGTTACAAACTTTGTTCATAAGATCAATAGATGATTTAGAGCTGATCTGAAAAGAAAAATACCTTAAATTTGTAGTCTAATTGAACTCTTGAATAGCCCCAATTGAATCTTGCATCCAAGCGTTTTAAAAGTTGGTGAATCTCAAAAACTGATTTTAGGGTTCATGTATAAAATTGGGGTCTTTTTGTTTCTAGATATTTTTCATTAATTTGATGTTATAAGTAGTTATATCTACTCATTTGCAATCGATTCATACATAATTTGTAATTTTCGTGCCCGAATTCGACACCATTGGAAATTGAATGTTGACCAAAATGTTCTTGAGCTTTTTATCTTGTTTTAATGATTGTTTGGTGATAGTTTGACTCGTATTTGTTGATTGTGAGATGGCAAGATGTTTTGGATGGACTGCTGACTGAAAAATGAATGAATTCGTGCCATTTTAAGCTCCGAAACTTCACCGAAAACTTAACCAGATTAGTTGAAGGTCACCATATAATTTGTAAAAGACCGACTTGCTCTCGGTCAAAGTAACGGCATTAGCAGTATTTGGCGAAAATACATAAATTGCAAAAATGTTTTAAATACAAGTACACAAATTGGGAGTTTTTAAAGTTTAGTATCTCAAGTGGTGTGACACACATAGTACACGTACACAAAGTGCACTTTATTTTTAAAAAAATACCGTTGGCAGGGTTGGATTCTTCTCACAGTTTTTAATCATACACAAGGGTAGGGCTGTTCACGAACAGAGCTGTTCATGAACAAGCTCGAGCTCGGCTCGGTTCGGGCTCGGTTCGGCTCGGTTCGTTAAGTAAACGAGCTCGAGTTCAAACACAAAAAATGTGTTCGTTAAGAAAACGAGCTTGAGCCGAACTTTTTATATGTTCGGCTAGAGCTCAGCTCGAGCTCGGCTCGAAATCGCTCGGCTCAAGCTCGACTCGTTACAACTCGAAATAAATACAATATTTTCAGAATATTTTTATAGTACATAACCCCAAATCATACACATATACAGAAAGATGGAGAGATACAACAATGGAGAGAGACGAGAACAATAGGCAGTGAGCTATTCCATCCATATCGCGACCAAATTGTATTACTTTAAATCAATTGACAAACATGAACATAACTCCATATACTACTTCTTGTTCTTGATATAAACCCACACATGACTGACACAATTTTGTGTATTTGGTGTTTAAGTTTGTGTGTTCAAGCTATTAGGTTGGAGATGTGTCTAATTATTTGTGTTTTTGTGCATATATTTGGTGTTTGTGTATTCAATTCAAGCTATTTAAGTGTTTGGTGTTTAGGAAGAAGAAGAAGCAGCAACAATGTGAGAGGCGGTGAGAGGGAAAAGGAACCAGGTGACTATTAGGTTATTATTTTTGGATAATGGACTGGGCCTGAATCTGGGTTGGGCCAACAAAGTTAATAATTATTATTTGTTAACAAGCTGTTCTGTAAGGGCTCGAAATCGGCTCGGCTCGAATTTGTTCGCGAACAATCTCATGTTCGGCTCGTTAGTTAACGAGCTCGAGCTCGTAGATGTATTTTTGTTCGATAAGGAAGCTCGGCTCGGCTCGTCAAAGAAAAAGAGATAGTTCGGCTCGTTTATAACGAAACTCGGTTCGGCTCGGTTCGTAAACAACCCTACACAAGGGGAAAGAATATTAAACTACTCATCTATTCCAAGGACCACACTCTGGATCATCAGCATCAGATACCCAACGTCCCAATTCTCTTTCCACCTCAACATGACGTGATAGTGATATTGAAGAATCTGTCATAATTTCCTGTTGCTTTTCCTGTTGGATTTCATTAGCTAACCCATCCCTAGTTAAAGACCACCTGGCCAAAGATATGTTCACAATTACATCATGCAAATATGAAGACCAGGTATATCAAATTACTGCATGATAGATCCAATGATAGGTCACAGTGTGCCGTTTACCTAAGTTACAGAATAAGTTCAATGAATGATGTAAAGTCAAGCCAACATAAATCTTATAATAACTTAATTATTAACCTGTGCCATCACTTGCACAAGTTCTCTAGCTGGTATAATCAAAGTCCTTGTAGGAGGCTTGCTAAAAGAATTAAATATATCCGCCTGTCGATTGGAAGAACCGGTCTTAATCAAGCGGGCCATTTTCAAGACAGTTCCTACAATAGGACAAGGTAAGCATGAACTTGTCTTAAGCACATAGCACTCACTCAGTTCATGTGGGGTTTAAAATCCAGTAGCAGCTATGCATACAACAAAAGATGGTACTAACATGAATCACTTTTTTGATGGAATCATGAATGAACATACCAAAATCTCTGTCAGCATCTGTGGCGTGAAATATTCCAGAGAACACAGATCCATCTATCACCTGGACTTCCACAGGATGTCCAAACAAGACATGTTGTCAGATAAATTAGCCTCTCGTGTGAGGAACTACCATTTCCACTCGCATTTTCCGCCATCAGCACACCTGATATAAATAATATCAAAACAAGAATAATTAAATAACAGCAAATAAATTTACTATTTCTAACCTGAAGTTGTTAGACTACTACCACCAGAATTTTTGACAGATTGGAGGATGTTCAATTTGCTGTCTGCTCATACGTTAAACAAGCCTCTACCCCTCAGGAAAAAAGATTCTGCAAGGAACATGGGTATATGCAATTAAGGGGAATCTGAACTTATAAAGTGATATCTGAATGTATATAAGCTCTATTTTAAAAAAAGACTCCCTATGCTCTTATAAATAACACCAGTACACCCATGATATACACTAAGCCAGGATAAAGGATAGTTTCGGTATATGTTGCAAGCTAGCTATTATATGGCATTACTATACGGAGGATACGGCTTCCACTCAGGGGCGGAGACACAGCTAAGGCTGTGGTGGGCTAGAGTAAAAAAAAAATTGTTCAAAATTTTTCTACTATCCAGCCCAAAATAATAAGAGTTAGCCCAGCCCATAAATATTTTGGAGATAGAAGGTAATGAAATCAATTAATCTTTTTATTCATTCATCCTCCCCTTAATTAGATTTCGAGTAATCTTATTTAATCTCCTTCTTTATCTTTCTTTTACACACTTACAGAGCTATAGTAAAAATATAATGGAGAATCAAGGAAAAAAAGGGGGAAAACATTGCTGTCATTTTTCAAACCAAGTGGACCTTCTTCGACTACTATCAATGAGGTAAAATCCCCAACTAATATTGATACTAAAGAAAATACATCTAGAGTTGAGATTGAGAAAATTGAAAATGAAGAGCCGATTTTAAAATCTCGAAGAGTTGAAATTGATATTAATACCCTTGAACGCGATCCTTGAATTCGGATTCCTATATGGCAGCATCCCGTTAATCAACGAGATGAAATTAGACGAGTTTATATCAAAATAGGTCCATATCGACCTAAATTAGCAGAGTATTCAAGAACAAAATATGGATCGCATACACAATATCGAAGATTTAAGTACTCGTGGTTTGAAAAATTTACTTGGAAAGAATACTCTCCAATAAAAAGGATTCAATATTTTATTTTCCTTGCTTTATATTTCAAAATAAAGCACCGTTTCATCCTACATTTACCACTGCAGGTATATAACACCTGATGTTCACTGCTGGTTGTGGATGTTGATTTGCTGGTCTAAGATTACTGGTTTGTGGCGCTGCAGCCTGCAATCAGTAAGTATTGTTTTTTATATTATGGTCAACAATTTTTTTAGTAGCCTAGGATAATTTTCCTGCCTCCGCCGTGCTTCCACTCACAATCAAACGGCATGGCATCTGGGTCGCCATATTGTTGACATAAGTGACTATTAAAGTATAGATATTGGGCATGTTTGACAAATCTTATAAGCCAGCTTATTTACTTAAAAGCTCGTAACAGCTTATTGACGAGTGTTTGTCGACCCAATTTATAAGTTGAATTTATAACTTATAAGCTGATAAGTTGAATGTTAGTAACAACGTATTTTTTCTCAACTTATTTTTGATTTTTCGTTTTTTTTCATCAATTTTAATTTTAGAATATATTTTTTTAAATGTTAATCTAACTTAAAATATAAGAATTAATATAATTATATATATAAATTATTTATTTTAGTTCATTTAAATAAAAACAATTCTGATTTATAAGTTAAATTATCCAAACACTTGTATAACTTATAAACATTTATCGACTTATCACTCATTTATTTAATTTAAATTATAGGTTACTTATTTTAATATTTTCCAAATGGGTAAATTATCTGCTTACATATTATATGTACCACATATATTATTGATTCACAGAAAATGTGACTAACATGTGTGTGCGCGCGTTATTGTACTTGTTAATGTTACTCCCTCCATCCCATTTTAGTTGTCACATTTGTATTTGTGTGTCAAATTGACTTAAGTTCGACCGAAGTTTATTAATAATTTATGACCGAACAAAATAAAAAATTTTATCACCGGAAAGTAGATTTAATCTACTTTAATATATAATTTTCAGTTTTTTGAAATAATATATGAGTAATATTTAATATTTGATAAAAAAATTGTCAATTTGACTTCTATAAAAGAAAATTTGACAACTAAAATGGGATGAAAGTAATATTAGCTACTGATTACTTATCTATTATGCATATGTGCATTCACTTTTTTCAATTTCAGGGTACGTTTGGCAATTCCGTTAAGTGGGTTTATTGGCTTATAAGCCCGTAACCGCTTATTTACGAGCGTTTGTCGACCCGGCTTATAAGTTGAATTTACAACTTATATGCTGATAAGTTGAATGTTGGTAACGACGTACTTTTTCACAACTTATTTTTGATTTTTCATTTTTTTATCAATTTTAATTTTAGAATATATTTTTTTAAATGTTAATATAACTTAAAATATAAAAATTAAGATAATTATATATAAAAATTATTTATTTTAATTCATTTAAATAAAACAATTTTGACTTATAAGTTAAATTATCCAAACACTTATATAACTTATAAATATTTATTAACTTATCACTTATTACTCACTTATTCACTTTAAATCATAAGTATTTATTTCAAAATTTCCCAAACGGGCACTCAGTTACACCGAGGTTCATGTATCACTTATTTGTAAATTACAGATGATTACTTAACATATCAAAATTAATAATTATTTTGATATGGTGCAAAAGGTGCAAGACCCTCATGAAGCCTAGGTTAGGGCACGCCTCAGTCAAAGCAAGGTGAAAAGGTTAAAAACAATTGCACAATTGTGCAAATTTTATTTATTAATATTTAATAATTGATAAATTTGAACGGATCAGATATTTAACTAATATGAAATTAATTTATTCTTTCTATTTAAATATAAGTATGTAAGAACTTAAGAAAAAATAATTAATAATAATATCCTAAGTTTTTAAGGAATTAAGAAAAAAATCAAAGTATGGAAACAGTTGCCCAAAACTAAACAGATAATTAATTTCTTCTAAATATATAATCAACTCTTTACAAAAGTTTTTTTTATAAACATTTGCTTTTAATGAGGCAGTCAAAGCTAAGCAAGCGTGCACTGTGGCTCACCTAGTCGCCTCTTAGAATAAGTCTAGTGCATAGTCGCCTCTTAGAGTAAGTTTCTTAGAGTAATTCAGTGTATAGCTATAATTGGTTATATAGTTATAATATAGGATCAAGTTTGGAAAATTACCACTTCAATGCATAGCTATATTGCATCTCCAACCAAGTTAGTTAAAATGATTAGCTAAATTATCATTATCTATAATTTTGTTGAACCTGCAAGCACATGTTCAAATGGTATTAACTATAATGATTAATTATATCCAAAAATATTATTTTTACCTATTTTTCAGATACTCAAATACATATTTTAAATAATAAAATAAATTTATTTATACTTAATCTAATAAAAGTGTAAATAAAATATAAGTGTAATGAAAAATGTCGAATATAATTGCAATTTAATAAATATTAAAACTCAAAATATATAACACATTTAAATATGAAAAAATAATAATGAATAAAATCTATTATATATTATAAAATGTATAGTTCTATTATATTTTATCATATTGGATTTATTACTATTTTTATAAATATGCAATTGTATGTCAAAATAATTAATAAATTTGGTTAATAAGAAAATAATATTTTTATACTTAATATTATATAAGCTAAAAATATTAAATATAAAATAAGAATTTTTATCCATATATATTAAATATAATATAAATATAAATATGTATGTATATATAGTTATATGTTTAAATATGTCAAAAAGTTGACGTGGATGTGATATGAATATTTTAGCTAATGACTAGATCAACAAATATAGAAGATAGAAGATGTGATACATGATATATATAATTATTGCTAACAAGTGACATTATTAGGCACGATTGAGGTTGCCTAAAGTGCATAAATGGATAATTGGTCCTATAATTAGGACTAAAAATAGCTATAATTATCCTTGCCATTTCATTTAACCAACTACAATACAGAGGAAAAATGATTTCTATTCGTTATCAAAAAAGGTTAAAATACACTTTGAAGCACTGGTTGTTCCTATTTTAGAACTATAAATCGGAGCAATAGTTGTAATTTAAGACCAAAACCTACATATCGATCTATAGTTATTTTAGTGGACCTGCTCTAACAATACTGCTTCAAGAACACATGTAAAATGTTTTGATACGTTAATAACATACTTCGTTCGTCCTATCAATTTGTATACAAATCGTTTAGGTATGAAGATTAATAATAAGTGTAATTTAATGAGAAAAAAGTAAAAATAGTGAGTAAAGTGATGGATTCAATTAATATTTAATGTATATAATGGGTGTAGTGAAAGAAATAAGTGGATGTAACTGAATGAAGTAAATTTTTATATCTTAAAACTTTACTATTTTGGATAAGATTGAGTGAGATATTAAAAAACGGATTTTATTAGGAGCAATATATATGTCACCTTCTCATAAACATTCCTCTAACATATCCGAGGGCACGAAGTCACTTCATCATAAAAATAAACTACTTAATATACGAAAACAAACTAGCGCAATTACGTAAATTTACCAAATTAAAAAGAGCGCATAGTCAGCAGTTGCATAAGCAGATAGAATTTGGTAAACAAACACATTCATCGAAAAGTAATAGAGTTGTTTTATACGCAATCACTTGAACAGCATATAGGGCAAATTAAAAATTAAAAATTTAAAAACAAAAATAAAGTTTAGTGCAATCAAATTAATCATATACTTATGCATGTGTGTATAGATGAATTACCAGAGTTGACGAGGCGGATTGATGAAAAGAGATGCAGAATTTAATTTGATACAAGTTGGGAGGATCAAAATTGAAACATTCATGTAGATATATATCGTGTAATATACGTATATTATTTTAAAATAATAATAATAACTATAATCTATATCTATTACTTATTATATAAAAGACGAAATATTGAAAGTTTTGGTACGGTCCTGTTTTTTGGTACACGTTGAATTTATTGAACTACCCTTATTTTACTTAAAAATTTTATTAGCCTTGATAATAGAATTATAGTAGAAAAAAGATATAAAAATCGTTTTCAAACTATAACATATTACCTTTTTTTTATTTCTCTGAATTAAAACAACTTCTCTAAATATTACAGACATGTTTTTTTTAATAAAATAGAATAACAATATTACAACCACTAATAACTAATAAATTAAATTTTTCAGCTACTGAATTATTTATTTAATTTAATTATTATTTTTACTTAAATACTTTATTAAGCTCATTGAATTTAGCAATCCATAAATTATTAACTGCTTTACAAGAACAACTTAACATCATCGTCCTTATTACTCGACAACAATAACAATAACAATCTTATCTCATCGTTTAAAACAATGCAAAAACGCCATCTTCTTAAATCAATGCAAAAGTCAAAATTATCTGTAGCTCTAACTAGTTATTGTCAAGGATATATTTTATAGGGTCCACCGTAAAAAAATATATGTTTTATATAATTTTTACTATTAATGTAAAAACAAATATACTTAAAGTAATAATTATCTTTCAATTCAATTACATAAATAAAATAAAAAAATATTTGATTTTTGAAGTCAAATTATTTATCTATCTATATTATTATATTAAATACGAAACTTTATGTTCCTTCCTTTATTACATAATTGCCATTTCTTAAAAAAATTTAATATTTTACACAATTGCACTTGGTTAATTAATATCTAACCAATTAACTTTATAAGTAAAATACGTTGTCTTTTTTTATTTTTACCAACTAAAACAACTTTTTCCTCTGCAAATATTTTATACAATTCTTTTTTATCTATACATTTTTAAGTAAAACATGTTGTCTTTTTTATTTTCTCAAAATAAAACAAATCTTTCTCTAAAAATATTATGGACAATTTTTTTTAATATATGATGATTATCTATCTATCTTCTATACTATTTATACTATTACATAAAAAAGAAATATTAAAAGTTTGGTATTTGGTCGGTTTATACTTGCTGAAATTACTTAATTATCCATATTTTATTATTTTTTGTAAAATTAATTAATTATTCTTATTTAACTATTTAATATTAATTCAATAAACCAAATCAAGACCCAAGATCCTTAACAAGAAACCTTCCGACGAAACAGTCCATATCCTTACAGCTTATACGCAGTCGAATCTAATTAACACCTTTGAACCCTTCCTCCTAACAAACTCTTATCGCAAACTAAAGTTTTTAGCTAAAATAAACAAATCCATTATCTTTCGAATCCATCAAAAGATACGCGACATCTGTCAAAATAATTACTTAATTACAAATAACATAAAATATAGACACATGTTTCAAGTTTAATTATTTTAAGAAAATATAAAAATATTATCATTTAATTTAATTAGAAACAAAATAATAACATAAATATAATTAGAAAAAATATGTATAATAAATATAATTAGAAATAAATATGTATAATGATTTCAGAAAAAAATAAAATAATACATAATATTCACCCGAGCCCAAAAAAACTATTAAACCGACTAAAACATTATTCAAATCAAAAGATAATTCGCTGGCACGTATAATGGGCATGTGATAAAAGAAAATAATACACACTATTCATTCCGTCTTAAAAAAATATACCATTCCTCCGGACTAAAATAACAAATAAAAAAACTAAACATAATTAATTTATTTTGTTACATTGGGTTAAAACAAATTAATATTAAAAATGGACTAAAATAATATACTACTCATCCCGACTAAAACAAAATAATATTAAACCTGCACTAAATTAAAATTTCAAACAAACTAAATATATATATATATATATATATATATATATATATATACTTGGATTTGGTCGAAATAATGGGCTTATGTAACTATATTTTTCTTCTATTTCTATAATTTTCATACTATTTTGTTGCATCTACACCATTAAAATTCGTCACTTTGTGGAACGGTGTTATAATTAAATAATCATTATACACTATTCAACAAGGCTAAAAAAGTTTAATATTATTATTCCAAGAAAAAAAATTAAAAAAATATTTAGGCCAATTAAAATAAACTAATATATTTTTACACAAGCTAAAATAATTATATCATATATTAGAGGTTAAACAAATTAAATTAAAACTGAAAATATTTAGTTGAATTTAGTCGGTATAATAAGTCTTGTTATAGTCTTAAACTATAACAACATAATGTGTACAATTGATCCGGGTCAAAAGAAGACAAAAATCAAACTGATCCCAAACTGAAAGTTTCTGAGAATATATACCATATCAACATTAGCACTAACATGCTTATATCACGCTAAATCACTAATAAAAAATCACTTTAATCCCTGATTATAATCAGATGTAGTTTTAGCGCGTAAATTATAATCATCGAAAATGTTAGATATATTTGATAATGTCATGGCTAATATAATTTATGTTTAGATTTCAGATCTTACTTAACAGGACAAATTAGTACTTAACTGTTGATCAGTACTTATACTGGAAGTCAGGACTTAAGGATATCAGTACTTATATTATCAGGAGATAATCATCAGAAGTTAGATATAAGAACTTAAGTGCTGAAGGATGATCAGAGAAGGACAGTAGCTGATTAAAGAAAAGAAGATCGAGATAAACATGAGAAGAGATATGCATGAAGAAGGAATTTCGTGAAGAATGGAATACTTGGAAGAAAAGATATCTGATTGATATATTTTAGGAAGCAGAATTATATTCCATATCAATTAGCAATTATCTTGTAACTGTGTAGTATATAAACACAGACATAGGGTTTACACTAAAAGTGTTAATATATATTCGAGAAGATTATTCATTATAACCGTAGCAGCTCTCGTGATATTTGTTCATCACTGAGAGGTAACAGTTCCATACTGTAACAGAGTTTATTGTTTCAATAAAGTTTGTTTTCTGTTACTTAATATATTAAAGTTCGATTTGATTGTATTATACACTGTATTCACCCCCTCTACAGTGTGTGTAACCTAACAAGTGGTATCAGAGCCAATCTGTTAACACACATACAGCTAAAAATCCATACACAATCATGTCTGACACAGAAACTCCAACTAAGCCTACCAAAACTGAAGAACCTCCAAAGCCACAAATTCAAAGTCGGTATGAGACTGTCAGGGTTCCCATACTGAGACCATCTGAATATCCCATATGGAAGGTAAGGATGACCATGTTCCTGGAAGCAACAGATCCAGAATACCTTGATAGAATCAAGGAAGGCCCTCACAAACCAACCAAGTTCGCTGTTGCAGTTGCAGGTGAAGCAACAAAGGCCGTACCAAAGGAGAAGAGTGATTATACTGCTGAAGATATAGCATCAATTGCTAAGGATGCCAAGGTACGACACTTACTGCATAGTGCCATTGATAATGTAATGTCAAACAGGGTAATCAACTGCAAGACTGCTAAGGAGATATGGGATGCTCTGGAAATAAGGTGTCAGGGAACGGAGACAATTAAGAAGAACAGGAAGACAATACTCACTCAAGAGTATGAACACTTTGACTCAAAGACTAATGAGTCATTGAATGATTTGTCATTGATTAATAAAGAGTATGATCTTGAAGATTCAAACCTTAAGTTCCTGTTAGCTCTTCCTGAATGCTGGGATTTGAAGGCAATGACAATAAGAGACAACTACAATCTTGATGAAACAACTCTTGACGAAATCTATGGTATGCTCAAGACTCATGAGCTTGAGATGGAACAAAGAAGCAAGAGGAAAGGAGGAAAGTCAAGGACAGTTGCTCTTAAGGCTGAAGAAGAATTCCCCAAAGCAGTTTCCTCAAGGAAAGACAAGGGTAAAGCTCTTGTCATAAAGTCTGAAACTGAGTCATCAAGTTCTGAAAGTGATGATGACTCGGATTCTGAAAGCTTGCCTGAGACTGATGCTGATGAGGAGATGATGAAGCTGTGTGCTCTTATGGTGAAAGGAATCACAAAGATTGCATACATGAAGTTCAGGAAGGGAAAGAAGTTTTCCAGGAAAGGCATAAGTTCTGATAAGAAGAATTTCAGAAGATCTGAAGGCAGAGGAGGAAAGTCTGACAGAGGAGATTACACCAATGTTAAATGTTATAACTGTGGTGAGAAAGGCCACATATCTCCTTATTGCAAGAAGGTAAAGGGTGACAAAGGCAAGGCTCTTGTCACAAAGCAGAAAAGTTGGACAGACACCTCAGACTCTGAAAGTGAGGAAAACTATGCATTGATGGCAAATGCTGATAAAGAAAGTGCTGAGAGCAGTTCTGAAGCTGCTGAAACAAAGGTACCTCTGACTACTTATGCTTTTCATACTGATGATATTAATGAGTTGAGAAGATATCTTAAAACCATGTTTGTTAGTTATAGAGATCAAACTTTAACATGTGAAAGATTAACTTCTGAAAATCTTGCATTTAAGAAAAGAAATGATTTCTTAGAAAAACAGAAGACACAGAAGGTGTGTTAGCCTTTTCAGAAACAGCTTCCGGAGATGGAGTTGATGGAGAAGAAGTGACTGGAGCAAATTCCTTGTCTTGTGAGATCAGAGATTCCTGATCCCCTTCCTTAGCTGCTTCCTCTTCATCATCTGAAACTGGCCTTTTTGCCTTCTGTTTCTTGTATCTCTTTGTTGATTTGGATTCCTTGGGAGTTTCAGGAACTGTCATTCTTCTAAGCCGTTTGAGAAGCCTAGATCCCCCAATTCCAAAATCCTTCTGAGAAGTCACTTTCTCAGCTTCACAACTAACTGAAATCCAATCCTCAGTGGAATTGCTTATCTCTCTTCTACTACCTGCTGATGCCAAAAAGGGGGAGAAAGTGATTAAGTCCAAATGCAAGACTGACAAGACACTGACAGGAAAGGATAATGAAAAAGATGATCAAGGAAGCTCTGGAATGGGTAGAGGTCATAGTCAAGGTAGAGGATTCACATCAAGACAAGCTAGACACAGGACAAGTTCTGATACTGGGAAAAGAATAAGTTCTGCTGCTGGTAAAAGGATAAGTTCTGATGAACTTCTAGATCTTGATGAGGAAATGTCAAGACAGTTATTTCTTCAGGAAAATCCAGGAATGGACTTGGAAAGTTTAAAGGAAGAAGAAGCCAGACTTAAATCAGAGAAAGTCACATCTAAATCTGAAGCTTCTGGTAAAAAGCCACTTCCAAAACTCAAAGACATTGTGATCAAAGAAAGGACACATACTGAAGCAATATTGGCTAGATCACAACCACAGATAGATCCAAGATCCAAGGGTAAAGAAAAGGTTGGTGAACCTATCAAGGTTTATGTACCTCCTGAGGATGAAGAAATTATTGATGAAAAGGATGATCTTGCTCTGACTTCAAGAAAAGTTTTTAAAACAACCTCTGACATGGCTCAAGTTGTTCAGAGTCAAGAAATTATAAGTTCTGATATTCAGAAGAAGCAAGTAACCTCTGACATAGCTCAAGTTAACTTGATATCAGAAGATAGATCAAAGACACTCCTACCAGGATTCACTAAAGCAAAACAGACTCAATCTTTGAAGACTACTGCAAGTGGTTTTGAAGCTAGAGTAGTTACTGGAAAGGAAGCAAGAGATAAAACTGGATTGGGAAGTGCTGATGAAAGAAGAGTACACAACACTACCAATGATCCAACTTTCTTGAGTGAACCAGGTATTGGAGCAACTCCTGAGAGATTGAATCAACTGGAATCTGTACAGATGGTTTACCATACCTACTTGAAAGAATACATCTTGTTGTATTTCATGACAGATGGTAGGGTTTATCATATAAGACAAAATGCCATTCCATTGAAGTATTTTGAAGAATTGGAGCATGTACTTTTCTTACTTCAAGTGGATGACAGAATAACAGGGACTGCTGCAAACTACTTAAAAGAACAGATTCAAAGACAGAAAAGGCTTTATTCTGTTAAGTCTGACAGCACATATGTTCCAAAGTACAGAGATCACAATGGTGATATTGTTGATATGAAGCCTAATACTGCACAGATCAGAACATATCTTGGTATTAAGGGACTTGAATTCAATCTGGAGTCTGACAAAGCCTATGTCATAAGACTAGATCAGGAGTTGAGAAAAGCAAAGATCAATGATCTCAGAGCTGCAATCTTTCAAACTGGTGAAAATACTGTAGAGCTTAAAGATGCCAAAAGGAGAATGATTGATGAACTCAGATATGCTGAGAAATGTTTGTTGAAGAACTATCTCAGAACAACTCCTGACATCAGAGAGATCAGACGATGAAGTCAAGTCGAAGATCTACAACTGCTTAAATTCTGATATTTGTATAGACTGAAGTTGTTATCAGAAGTTGAATATTGGTAAAGCTTTAAGGACTGTAAGTTGTAGTTATCTAGTCTAATTCTCATGCATTTGTACTTAATGTTTTTGACATCATCAAATATCTGTTAAACTTGTATATTATGCTAATTTATAAGTTGGGGGAGATTGTTAGATATATTTGATAATGTCATGGCTAATATAATTTATGTTTAGATTTCAGATCTTACTTAACAAGACAAATCAGTACTTAACTGTTGATCAGTACTTATACTGGAAGTCAGGACTTAAGGATATCAGTACTTATATTATCAGGAGATAATCATCAGAAGTTAGATATAAGAACTTAAGTGCTGAAGGATGATCAGAGAAGGACAGTAGCTGATTAAAGGAAAGAAGATCGAGATAAACATGAGAAGAGATATGCATGAAGAAGGAATTTCGTGAAGAATGGAATACTTGGAAGAAAAGATATCTGATTGATATATTTTAGGAAGCAGAATTATATTCCATATCAATTAGCAATTATCTTGTAACTGTGTAGTATATAAACACAGACATAGGGTTTACACTAAAAGTGTTAATATATATTCGAGAAGATTATTCATTATAACCGTAGCAGCTCTCGTGAAATTTGTTCATCACTGAGAGGTAACAGTTCCATACTGTAACAGAGTTTATTGTTTCAATAAAGTTTGTTTTCTGTTACTTAATATATTAAAGTTTGATTTGATTGTATTCTACACTGTATTCACCCCCTCTACAGTGTGTGTGACCTAACAGAAAATTTTAAATCAAATTTATAATTAGATATAATAGTAATCATATAAATTAGTAAAACATTTGAATATTAGAGTTAAGTTCTATGGAGACCGCGCTTTTTCTAGAGACCTTGGAGACCACTTATGTTCTGCAACTAAAATCTTGCATAAAAATATTGCAAAACGTATTATTTTGCGAATTATATTCTACAGAGATCAATATTTTATTCAAAATCTTGAACACCATGCATGTACCGTATGTAGAACATTACGAAATGTTTTATTCTACGAAATATGTTTAGTTTGTAGAACATTCATTTAAATTGCTGAACATATACATTATACTTATTAAACATACTTCACAAAACTATATATTTCATAGTGTTTTGATTGCAGAACATAGATGTTATCCGAGGTCTCCGATAAAAATGTGGTCTCCAAAAAACTTTTCTCCTGAATATTATCAACAATCTAAGTAATTGTAAATTAAAATAACATAATTGAAATACATGACCTATTTAATTGGGCCGAATATATATTGTTCAGTATCTAATTATCAAGTCGGTATATAAACTTATATTATAAAAAGTTATTAAAATATAATAAAAGATATATCAGGTCATACTTATTAAGATATACTTATTTTTTTAATAAATATAATTAATAAAATATTAAAATACAAATAATATAATGACAATTATTTAAAACAACCGTGCATCGCACGTGTTTTAGGCTAATTATATTATAATAGACGAAACACTAAAAGTTTGGTAGTCGGTCGGTCGGTCGGTACTTGCTGAAATTACTTAATTATCCTTATTTAATTTTTTACCAATTTTACTTTATTATCCTTACTTAATCAAGATATAAATCAATTATCTTTACATATAAAATATAAATATATGTACACATCTTCTTCTTCTTTTTTGTTAATTCAAACGTACACATCTTACAACCTGAACAAAGGTTATTGCACTTTCTATTCTCATTTTACTTCTATAGATATTCATGAAAGGCTTTCTCTTTGAGCCGTGTATAGTAAAAATATCCTGCAAATCAAAGTGTATTTCAATTTGAGCAGTGCTAATTAGGGTTTTAACTTTTTTAGGGGCAACTGATATCAATAGACCGTGTATCAAATGAGAGGGGCAGCCTGGAGAAACTTTTTTATTTTACTGAACTAAAACACTTATTTTTTAGAAAAAAAAATCAGAGATAATTTTATTAATTATTTTATCGGTTTTTACCTTATTATCCTTATTTAATTAATATATTAATCAATTACATTTTCATATAAAGTATAAACACACGTACACATCTTACTAAACATTGAAAAATCTTACGGAAAATTCGTGCATCGCAAGGGACAAAAAGAAGTCATAGGCAATTTTATTAATTATTTTACCGTTTTTATTTTATTACTCTTAATTAATGTACAAATCAATTACCTTTTCATATAAAAACACACGTACACATTTTACGAAACAGTGAAACATTTTACGGAAACAAATTTGTGCATCGCACGAGATATAAGATAGTAATATCTATAATATACTATGCTAATTTATAGTCGACGAAATATTGGAATTTTGGTCATCGGTACCTGTTTTTTTACACGCTGATTTTATCAAATTACCCTTATGATTGAATTTACATAATTACCCTTAATTCTTTTACATAATTACCCTAATTTTAAATAAAAAATTTATTAGCCTTAGTAATAATATACTTATAATAGAAAAAGACTTCAAAATATTTTTCAACTATAACATTTTACCTTTTTTATTTTTTCCAACTAAAACAACACCTTCAAAAATCACGGGCAAGTCTATTTATTTTATTAAAACGAAATTAGAAATAATTCCTTAGTTAGTATAACAGCCTCAAACTAAAACAAACAAATATATATATATATATATATATACTTTCATCCGAGCTAAAAAATAATACAATTAAATCAGGATATAGCAAAAGTATAATCATAAAATAATTAAATTCAAATTTTTTATATAATATTAAAAATAATCCATGCATCGCATTATCTATTATCATTATATAACAGACGAAACATTGAAAGTTTTGGTACTGTACTGTTTTTTGGTACACGCTGAATTTACTGAATTACCCTTATTTTACTTAAAAGTTTTATTAATCTTAGTAATCGAATTATAATAGAAAAAGAAATAAAAATCGTTTTCAACTATAACACATTACCTTTTTTATTTCTCTCAATTAAAACAACTTCTCTAAATATCACAGACAAGTTTATTTAATAAAAATGAATAATAATATTATAACCACTAATAACTAATAAATTTCCTTTTTCGGCTACTTGATGGTTTATTTTATTTAATTATTATTTTACTTCAAGTTTTTGTTAAGCTCATTGACTTTAGTAATTCCTAAATTCTTAACTGCTTTAAAAGAACAACTTAACATCTTCATCTTTATTCCTCAACAACAACAACAATCTCATCTCCTTGTTTTAGACATGCAAAAACCTTTTATTTTTAAACCAATGCAAAAGTCAAAATCATCTGCATCTCTAACCAGTAGCTATCGTATATATATTTTTTACGGGTTCACAGTAAAAAATATTTGTTTTATATAATTTTTACAATTAATTTAAAGACAAATATATTTAAAGTAAGCATTATCTTACAATTCAATTACATAAACAAAATAAAAAAAATTGATTTTTGAAGTCGAAATATTTATCTATATAGGAAACTTTACCGTTATTTATTTAATTACATAGTTGCCCTTTCACAAAAAAATTAATATTTTACTCAATTGCCGTTACTTAGTTAATATCTAACCAATTACCTTTATAAATAAAATACGTTACCTTCTTTATTTTCATCAACTAAAAAATCTCTTTTTCTACAAATATTTTAGACAATTCTTTTTAATCAATACCTTTTTTTAAATAAAACATGTTGTCTTTTTTATTTTCTCCGAATAAAATAAATCTTTCTCTAAAAATATTATGGATAATTCTTTTTAATATATGCTGATTATTTATCTATCTTCTATACTATCTATACAATTATATTAAAAATGAAATAATAAAACTTTGGTTGGTAGTCGGTCTGATCTTCATAATTATAGTAATATTTAAAATAAAACATTATCATAAATAAATTATTATTCACAATATATTTATATAAATACAAATGGAATTGTAATATGTCTAATGATATTGATTTAAACATAATAATATATAATATGAAATAAAATTATACTATTGATCCAATCCTAAATAAAAATAAAAATAAATTATGTATAATTAGTTGGATTTGCAGTCTCGGATTAAAATAAAATAATAAAGACTTATAAAAAATTAAAAGCAAATTCGTTTGGTCGATATAATATCATCACGCTAAAACAAACAATAAACGAGCTAAAATAAAATAAATTTAAAGTAAATTCGTTTGGAAGATATAATGTCATCATATAAAATAAAATTATACATATTATCAATTCGGTCTAAAACATAATAATATTCATTCCGGGATAAAATGAAATTAAACAAAAAACTAAATATAATTTGCTGGATTAGGTTGACATTACGGGTCTGACATTAAAACCAAGATTTGCTACCTCAGGGTAAAACAATACAATAAATACTATCGATCTAACTAAAAAATATTTTATCAAACCAGGCTATAACAAAATGTTCTCCATAATGTGTTGGTCGATATAATGTCATCAGAATAAAATAAAATATGTTATCTATTTGACTTAAAATAAAATAATATTTAATTAGAGCTAAAATAAAATAAAAAACAGACTAAGTGTAATTAGATGGTTGATATAACGGGTTTAAGACTAAAACAAAATAATATATATTATTGATCTACGCTAAAATTAAAATTAAATTCAAAATCAAGGTAATTCTTATATTATTGATCTCTGTTAAAATAAAATTAAAGTCTACCTATTTCGTTGTTAGGTATAATGTAGGATGATGTTTGTGGGATAACTGAGATCCGACCCTAATAGCTGAAAATTAAAAGTTTGATTGCAGATCTGTGTGTAAAATGTTTAGATTTATATAATTACGGGTTTTTTCAATTTTAATAATATCAAAAATTATTTTTAATAAAATGAAAATAGAGATGATTCCTTGGTCAGTATAATCGCATCAGACTAAAATAAATCAATACATGTTATTCATCTGGGCTAAAACAAATTATAAAATTTATTCATGATAAATAAAAATTAAAATAAGAAAATAATTATACCGGCTAACATAAAATAATATGTACTTTTATTGAGATTTATCATTGATACATAAACTTTTTATCATTGATCCGGGTTTAAACAAATTAACCAAAAATAAATTTGAATATAGTTAATTAGATTTGTTCGGTATACCAAAGTAAAGATAATTCGTTTACTATTGATGTGAGCTAAAATTTATCTTTTAAATTAAATATAATTATCTTTTGTAAACACACCTATGAATTTTAACAAAACTAAATCTTTCAATCAGTGATAATTCTTTAAAAACTAAAATTTCACTAAATTATACACATGCATATTTAAAATAATTATCAAATCATATTATCAAAAATTTCTAATAAATAAATTTCAGAGTTTAAAATTTGCACTTCAAATTAAATTCAAAAATTATATAAAAATAAAAATAATCCGTGCATCGCACGGGTTTTAGGCTAGTAATAATAATAAGTTAAGAATTTGATTTAATTTAGAATAAGAATTATAATAGAACTTGTTTTGAGTTAGTAGTTAGATTAAAAAAAGGAGTTATAGAATTTATATATAACTGGGGACTTTTGCTCGCGCTACGCAAGCTTGTTATCCGACAATTTTTTAACTGTAAACTGTTATATAAATGTAAGTAATTGGTATATCGTATTCTGAGATGGTGAAATCTTAATTATATTACCGAACAAATAAAAAATAATAAAGATGGACCAAAAAATATAATCATCAATTTCAAAGAAAACTACATGAACTTATTGCTTGATTAAAATCTCAAATCAATGCGAGGATAATCGCCATTTTAAAAGAAAACTACAGGAACCTATTACCTCATTAAAATCTAAAATCAATGCGAGGATTATCTTCGATAATGAGATTTCCGCGTTAAGCAAATGACGTTTATAAGAAATCGAATAGTGCATAATGTCAATGCCTAATTGTACCGTGATGACAAACAAAATGTTGATGATCAAGTTGAGGATTAATAAAGTGCTACTATAATATGAAGTGGATTAATGAAAAGATACACCATGAAGGATTAACTATCATAAATTAGTACTTGAAGGAATGGTTGATATAATCAAAGAGAGGCCGCTTCATCAGCAAAAGCTCAAGAAAGCTAAGTCAGTACCAAAATCAGTCCCAGACTCAAACTCTATGATTTTGATAAGGATATATCAAAAGAGTGCATCCAACCAAAGCGGATATGGGTATTGTATGATGAAGAAGATGGCATGCCTCGATCGTACTGTTTGATCCGAGAAGTCATATCGCTGCAACCATTCAAGGTCCATTTCAGATACTTGAGCTCCAAAACTGATACTGAATTTGGATTAACGAATTAGCTGGATTCAGGGTTTACTAAATCTTGTGGACATTTCAGGGTAATGAACACATACATTCTTGATAAAGTTAATATTTTTTCTCAATATTTGAGTCGGGAGAAGGCTGGCAGTGGGGAATATGTTAGGATTTATCAAAAAAGGGGAGACATATGGGCAGTATATTGGAACTGGTCAACAAAATTGGACATCACAACTCCAGATGAGGTAAGACATAAGTATGAGATGGTGGAAGTTCTTGATGATTACTCCGAGGAGCTTGGAAGCAAATTTATGTGGAATATGAGGCCCAAGATTATTAACTATATACTAAAGAAATGGTTGATATAAAGCCTATCATGCAAAGATATATGAGGAGAATTGAACCTTGACATGATTACGATTTTACAAACTATACATTGTACTAAAATATGTAGTTAATGTTCAAAATATTCTATATTTGCAAATTTAAGGAAGAGTGGGACAATATTAAATTATTTACATCATAAATTCTCCTCATATGGTGTTACTAAGAAAGAATAATATGACGCCCTCAATCTCGGGGTTAGGAAATGAGGACTCACACACCTTTAATCTAAAAATTAAATAAGCATAAACCCCGATTAACTACTAACAGGATCAACAGGATAAAGTATGAGACAAGATTACAACTACCAATCATAAAATATAACTTACAACCCCAAAATATTATTAAATAGACAATATCGATTCCGGCTGAGAACCGACAGATAACCCATTGTATCTTTATAGATTTCCTTCTAGGCGCGTGCTCACTCAAAAATACCACTACCTGCTCTGGCAACCGGAAGCCCTCAACATGATAGAGACCACCAGGTACGCTCTTACGAGCAGTGCGCCTAAGCCTGGTCATCTTCTTGCTTAATTGCCATGGTTAGATTAAGACAAAACATATGAGTATAAAACTCAGCAAGTAACTATAAAGCAGTTCTACGATATCAATTCATAATATACTTTACCAAACCCAGGGCATTCTACTTTAATTGTTCTAGGTGGCAAATTTCCAGCTTTTGGGTTAAGGAAAGGTTTTGAAGGAACAATATGGAGCTTTTAAGGAACATGGCTCAACGTAGGACGAAAGCCGACATTCATCACAAATCATTAAAGGATTAGAATAGATCTTTCAAAAAGAGGAAAGCAACAATATTTCATTATATGGAATCAATCATATGATCAACAGATTTAAGAATCAGGGTTCTCGAGCTTTAAGCTTCACATTAACATAATCAACTCTTTTCAAAACAATATAAACCATTTTCATTTTCAAGAATCAATTTACTGAACAGAAAGTTTCAGTTCCCTTTTAAATAATCATTTAGAACCCTTGATTGGATCACTTTATCTTCCCATTTCATTATAATACGGGTGATCAGCCCACACCGACCTCCATCCAGTCTTTAAGGTACCAATCGGCATAATTTCAGCCTTAAGTTGGACTAGCCCCGCTAGCCTCTTACCATGACTGGACTAGTCCCAATAGTCTCTTACGTCCCAATCCAATCCATTAGGAATTCGTTTGGAAAACCTTGAGTTGGAAAAACAAATAGGTTTTCTAAAATCTATTTTATCATTATCAAGAATATGAAATCATTCAGACTCTTTCGAGTCGAAACTCATTCTTAAGTCAAATTTTAAGAAAAACAAAGTTCAGGGAGTGATTCAAAGATAAGCAAGGAACAATTCTTAAGGATTCTGAATCAAGGATTACAAAGTACTTAAGTTAGAGGGATCAACATCTGTTTAGGGACCAATAGGGTGATCAGGAAATAAAGTATCATAAAACAGGGTTCACAAGGATAATTATAGGGTTCAATACAATTCGTGGCTTAATAAATAACTTGAACAGAAAGGACATATTATCAAAGGGTTGAATCAGTAAGCTTATCATTAACAGTTTATCAAGATCAAATGCAGGGTATCTCAAATCAATATAAGGGTTTTACTAATTAAACAGTTCAATATTTACATGATATGAACAACATTCTCTTTATAATCATTTACCAAGTAATTAGAGTTACTTGCCTGAATATGCTTTCCTGAAGGTTGAACTACTGCCACCTAGTATACCCTTTCCTTTCCTAGCCTAAATGCCCTCACGCTCCGAATCTACAATAAAAAACAAAACCTTAATCAGTTTCTCAACTCTCGTTCCCGGAACGATCACTCAATACGATAGCTCGATTATATTCTTGACTCAAATATACGAGTATAGCTTATACACATAAGCACATAGCACATAACACATTTCTTTCTCGTAACCTTATATCATTTTACATATACTCGCTAAACCTTGATTTTTTTCCCAAATCAAATATTTATAACTTGTACAAACACACAATGACATGCACAACTATTACTTATAGCTTTAACCCCAATTACCTTAATTCTCTTTCTCTTTATCCATAATTCGAACCAAAAACACAACCCAACAAGCAAAATTCAAAGGTTTTCACACATAAACACTCAATCATTTTATCATTTACCAGAAATCAGATTTTTGACTTTGAATTTCTTTGGCCTATTCGGCCTTAACCACATTCACAATCAAACCAAAATATGCATTAACAATTCCTCTTTTAAATCAACATGCAATCTTATTACTTTCTAGTTAAACCTTAATTATACCAAAATCAAGTCACAAAAATCAATTCTTCTTTTTTATTAACACAAGGTCGAACCAAAACCTTCACCATGCACTCCCAAATTTTGCATCCAAACAAATGTACAAGTCCAATTATCATAGAATCTTAGTTAACATACTTAAATCACAAAAGAACACAACCCTTTTTGGTACATGAAAACATTAAGAAATTTTATCATCCAATCTTTACTAATTTCCAAGAATGAACATTAACAAGTCATGATCATTACTAAAAATCATTTTTGATCTTTTAAAACCAAAATCCCATTCGGGTTTTTCAAAAAAAACAACACATGCAAATGATCTTC
Organism: Apium graveolens; assembly: GCF_009905375.1. Classification (NCBI taxonomy): domain Eukaryota; kingdom Viridiplantae; phylum Streptophyta; class Magnoliopsida; order Apiales; family Apiaceae; genus Apium; species Apium graveolens. The sequence goes on from NC_133655.1 coordinate 122,967,810, forward strand.
TTAATCCTTAAATCACAAATCAACCCATAATCAAACATCAACTCAATAACTCATTCATTTTAACAAAATCAACATGATTTTCTAAAAATAGTAAGGGCCATTCGGCCTTTCCTCAAGAAAACACACATGCAAACTCAACTTCTAAACTTTTGCATCTTTTATCCTACTAATCTCTTAACATCAAACTAAATTATCATTACAACCAACAAGAATCAATTTATCAACTTGTAATCTACAAAACCATTCGGCCTTTTTATCAAAATACCACATGCAAACACAAATATTTGATTTAAAGATTCTAGAGCTCAGTTTTTAACATCATTGCTCACCACCGGTTCACCGGAGTTCATCACCGATGGCGGAGGTTTCTCGGTGGTGCCCTATTTCGGGGTTTCCATCCTTGAAACCTCCGATATATGCACACACAAGGCACATGCAAGACTCACTTGGCTTTAAAAATCGTTTTTCAATCATAAAATCACCTCCTTAAGCACATATTAGACCATATATATATACGTACACACGCATCAAGCATGAACACACACACACACACACACATCGAGCGTGCATGCAACAAGATATTCACACATGCACACTCCAATAACCACTTATATGTGTTTAACAATAGATTTTGAGAAGGATTGGTGAGAGTTATCAAAGAAACAAGTAGTTTACCATAAAGAAAAGAAGAAGAGCAGAGAGAGAGAGAGAGAGAGTAGCCGAGAGAGAGAGTGAGAAATAAAAAGAGAAGAGAGATTGAGGTGCTCGAGAAAAAAAGAAAAGAAATGGGGGGGGAGATGAATTTATACACACTCAAGATCAAGGGTAATTTAGTACATTCCTAATTCCCTTTTATAAAGTAATTTTCCTTTCTCTTTTTACTCCCATAGATTATTGGTGGGAAAATAAATATATCTCTCTCAGAAAGTTGGAAATTATAGCGATTGATGATTTTAAAACGTTGATCTCGAAATTAGCTTTCCAACCATTACTCATAATAAGATTTTGAGCGTACGGTTGATTTTATATGATTTTCATAAGCTCGCCTTAATAATAACATTTTCCACATAAAAATCAATTTAAAATGTAAAGACCACCAAATAAATCTATTCATCATTTTTAAAAAGTCTCTAGGACTACTATGAAGATAACAAAACAAATCCCATGTTTTTATCTTACTCGAATAATTTTATAAAAATGCGCGAAGGTTAAATAAACCTTTATTTAAATCACATAATTCTTTTAAATTCATAAAAATGTCACAAAGCACATAGTCATGCACACAGACAAGCAATCACACATATACAATCACATAATGACTCATGTCTGATCATAGAATTTATTCTTCTTTAATCTTTATCCCTTTTTACGCGTATCGGGTCACGTTCAGCCTGACGGCCCGACGCTCAGCGTTTCGATTACGCTTCTCATTATCATTATCGATCGACACGTCACTTAGGACGAAACACTTTATTTACACATTCATTTCATTCAATCACATATAATTCACATTTTATATTCTTTAACTCCTTATTAGGACGGGTTACCGTTCTACCTGACGGCCCGACGACACAACTTAACTCCTAAGCTGACTCTTTAAATTGAAACATTTTTATTTACGCTCCTATATTCTAATATACAGAAAAGACAATTAATCAGTACTTAGTCACATAATTATAATCACATCATATAAAGCATACTTATTGACTTAATTACGTCACAAAATTCTCAGTCGTCACAAATAAGGTACTTTTAACATTGGAATACTTATATGTTAACTACTTCTCTTATCAGATATGATTAATAATAAAACTAATAACACATGTAAATTTAATTATAATAAGTCAGTTGTACATTGCTCCTACTATAGGCCTTAAAAATTCACAACATATGTTCAAAAATACAAAAATCCATAACATGTCCTTGCATTGTACTTTAAAACACATGCAATGTAGGAGAATATCTAACATGCTTAATCAGTGAGATTACTTAGGAGAATCCTGTACAGAATGAGTTAGGTAGCACAATGCTCACACTTAGTGTTCCACAAATGAGACATATTCAAACTT